>NC_051157.2:224258804-224624350 GCF_013339745.2 Dermacentor silvarum
CAGATGGAGCGCCTATGTCTCACAGAAGCAGGACAACAACTACTGACTGAACTAAGCTACCCGGTGAGACCGCAATATTGCAGTGACCGAATCCACCAGATCCCAAGTCAAATCAGGAAGCAAATACAAGCCACACCGATACCAAAGAACATGAATCCCGAATACCACAAAGGCAGAAGACAAGCCCGAGCCAAGCAACTTATCAAAAGCTTTGGAAACAATCAAGATGTGCAATACACAGACGCCGCTCGGACCACCAGAGGACACGTCATAGTAGCAGTTCGCAACACACAGCGAAAAAGAGCCGATATAACGGCCTCAATAAAAACAACTTGCACAGCCACTGCCGAAGCCTCAGCAATCGCGATGGCAATCAAACACAGCGACAGCGCCGGGCACTCGGCACTGGTTATCTCCGACTCTCAAGCAGCATGCAGAATGTACATGCAAGGCAGATTGCCACGAATCGCGCTAAGAATAATAGGCGACGCACTCCAAGAACAACATGCAATCATATGGTGCCCAGGACACGAGGGCATCCCAGGCAATGAGAGGGCACACTCCCTAGCTCGAGAACTCACAAACCGAGCAGGGAACCACAGCCCTTGCCAAGATAGCCCAATTACGGCCCGAGACATCCTCGAGCACCAACGTCGCACAAGAGAGCGCCTTGCCCCCCCGCATCGGCAACTGGGGTTACAAGAAGCCCGCGCATACAGAAGAATACAAACACACACCTATCCACACTTAGGAAGAGCACACCACATGAATCCCACACTGCATGCCGGCGCTTGTCCATGGTGTGGTGCATGGCCGTCACTACCGCATGTGACGTGGGAATGCACGAATAGACCGCAGGAAGCAAACTCGCGTCACATCCTTACCTACAGTAGGGAGCCGTGGGAGATCCTCCTCGCCCAGCCGGAGCTGGAGGCCCAAAGGGGCCTCTTGGACCAGGCGCAGAGGGTAGCAAGGATCACTGGTGTCCTGGACTAAGGACCCACCCACCAGCTCCCTTTCACCCAACCACTTTCCTTATTCCCCTTTTCCCCTCCCTCAATAAATAAAGTTTTTCCATCCATCCATCCACTGCCACGTCACCTCAAGGTAATACCGCAGTGACTCACCGCACAGAGAACGCGTTTGCCGGCTCTGAATACAGGTATTTTGTCTATTTCCTTCTAGCCCGCTTGGTACGCGCTTACGCGGCTGTTTGAGTAACGCATTCCGCGCGCTTACTTCATTTAGTTATGCGTGGAATGAGCAACGTGAACGTGCTGCAGAAGAAAATAAGCTGGATACCACGATAATAACCAAGAGAACCTAGCAGATATGTCTAGCTCTTGCTAACGCTTTTACACCCTATCGTTTCCTTTCTTTTATTTCATGCATTCGATTTGCTTTACAAGACTGCATCCCGCGCTCTGTTTTTTCTTTGTTAAGGCGAAATCCTTAACTGGGCTCTTGGGAAGCGGAATGTGTCTGTTGGCCGATGCCGTGGTACCAAAAATAAATACAAACCGCGTAACTCTCGCGGCTCGTTCACTTGGTATATATACCAAAGTGTAGTGTGGAAAGGCACAAATGTGAGACTAAGATGACTGATGGGTCATGGCATTAGTAACTTGACATACTTGCACTCACGTCACGATTAACGATAAGAATATGACGTCTGGTCATATGACGACGGCCACAAATCCCTCTGATGCTGTGGGTGTGACGATAAAAACGTGTTGAATGCCTATCTCGATCTCAACGTGTTGAACTTACCCATATACCATGAAGAACTGAGAGCACATATGTAAAGGGTAATAATGATAATTTCTGGGGTTTTATACCCCAAAATTACAATATGGCTATGAGAGACGCCGCAGTGGAGGGCTCCGTTAATTTCGACCACCTGGGGTTTTTTAACGTGCACCTAAATCTATGTACACTGGTGTTTTATGCATTTCGCCTCTATCTAAATGTAAGCCGCCGTGGCCGCGAATTGAACCCGCGTCCTCGAACTTAGCAGTACAACCTACCAAAGCCACAAGCTATAGCACGGCGTGTATAGGTAAAGGGTACGGGAAAATATACGCGGCAAAAAACAAGACCAACCAAAATAAATGAATTGCTAACAGTGCAACATTGTATACGTATGCCTCATTTCATAATTACGAGCAAGCGTCAGAAAACGAACATGTTGATTCCGTATGTGCAACTCATCTTCCGTCTTGAATTGTGTTACAAGAGCGCAAGCACTAATCGAATTTTAACATGAAAGTAACTTTAGGAATTTGTATTGCGTATGCTCGCTCGTTCGTACACAGCAAATATATACTTACTGTTCATAACTACGTACTCGTAGTTACGTAATGAAAGAGGCAACAAATCACCAGAACACAAACTTATCATTTTTTTGCTGTTATTGAAGGTAACTATTTTAGGGATATGTAGAATCAATATAGCGATATTTTTAGTGCATCAAATACAGTAATTTTCAAGACGATTTTCCACTCAATATAATGCAAGCACAAACGTCGTCACGCGCCATGAATGCTTGTTAGTTTACGTAAAAACTCACACGTTGCGCAATAACTATGATATAATGAGAAGTTACATGTTGGTAATTTCAGAGAGGATTCACGGATTATTAAAACAAGGCTATTGCAGTAATAACTTTTACATAACAAATTAGTAAATGGCTAGGCCAGTAGTAGCTATCTATTCATTTCAATGTAGAATATATATATATATATATATATATATATATATATATATATATATATGTTTATCTATATTGGCTGGATCGAATGACTTTTCTTTGGAATGTTTGAATTTGAAAAAAAGCTTGGCTCACGGTGAACATTAAGGTACATCATGCGCAAAGTTTGTATTGAAGAGATAGCGTACACCAAGAATTGTTCCTGTACGCAATCTCTGAAGCGAAATAGGCCAACAATATTGCGGCGTTAGGGCCGTCTCTGCTCTTTCTCTTGTTTCCCTTACACCTTCTTACTGCGCTCTGTTCATAATCAAGTATTGTCGAGGCTAAAAAATGCATGAATAAATACATAGGCATATGACTCTAAACCACTACTGACCGTGAGTGAAAAGCGCGTAGTGGGAGCGAAGCGGTCACTGCACGCGTATTCACTTGTCACTGCACGGTCACTGCACGCGCACTCAAGTATTTCACTTGACTGCGCGAGTAATTTACTTTTTCGTTACTCTTATTCTTGCAAGCATGGTGCTATTGCCCGCGTACCTATGCAAATAACGCTTCTTTTTTTACGTTCTTTCCTTGCGCGGGCTCATTTAGCGCGTTTCTACGCACGCACAGTTACCGTAATACCGTTCTCGAACTCTAGCACCGCAGCTAGGCCGCGCTGATGAGTTTGATACGTTAGTTTTTGCATTATCTTGCTGCCCAAGCACAAAGAAACGCTCAAAGATGGATAAGCTCCATGCAGCGCCACACTGTTGAAGTTAAATAAAGTTTAAGTGCTTCGCGTGGAAAATGAACGCAAAAACTACAGCGCGTAGCAGACGACCCTCGCTTCCCGCGCGCTTCGCGAGCGCGAAAAGCCCACGGGTCCGGAGCAGCAGCGGCGCGGCGCGGCAGTTCACAGAAAAAGGCCTTCGCCGGAGCTAAAGCCCCTATATTTATAAATATAGGGGCTTTAGCCGGAGCCGAGCCGGCGCTTTGGACACTCTCCGATATTCTAGGTCACTCTAGCTGCGCTGAGCTCCACCCGGCCACAACCGTCCTGTTCGGCTATAGTGCCTAGAATATACTTATTCTAGGCACTATAGTTCGGCTTCACTCGAAAGAGTCGAACGATGGATGGATGGATGGATGAGGCTGAACCCTTTAAATCGGGCGGTGGCATACGCCACCTAGCCATGGCTATTAACATAATTTGTACTTTGTGGTGGGTGAAATTTCACCCCTGCCTTAATTTTATCCACCAATCAGATAACCTCTGTTTGGTTATTTCTACCCGCTTAAAGTCTATTTTGCCTTCACTGTCCCTAAACCCCAATGCTTTGAAAAAATCAGCCCCGTTGCCTTGCACTGTAGGGTTAAGCCCCTTACAGAAAAGTACGAGGTGTTCAGCCGTTTCTTCTTCTCCACACGCACAGCACAACGTGTCTATACCTTGGTACTTGACTCGGTACATCTTAGTCCGCAATACTCCCGTCCTGGCTTCAAACAACAAAGAGCTTCCCCTAGAATTATCGTAGATATTTTCTTTGGCAATTTCTTGCTTGAAAGTTCGGTATGTGCCCAGTCCGGTACGAGTCCGGTACAGCAGCGCCGCGGCGCGGGAGTCGACAAGAAAAGGTCCTCGCTCCTCCCATGTATTCGCGCGGCGCTTTGGACACTCTAACCGAGCTGCGCGCTGTAACCGAGCCGAACATATGTTCGGCTCGGTTACGCGTTTTAAGAGAGTGTCAGCACCTCTCCATAGAATAAAGACCAACTCTTTATTATTCTTACACCGGGGTGGAGAGCATAGGAAGGATGGGCCCACTAGAAAAGCTTCTAGAACACTGTAGTGAGTACACTGTACCGAGGACCCTTTCATTTGTGTGAAAGGAGGGTAGAGGCAAAACGAGCACAGCACGGAAGAACTTGCAACAATGTTTGTCGTTTCGCTTATTTTTATTTATTTTTTATTTATGCATTTATTCCTTCTCTTTTCTCGTGCGGCCCGCCATTAGATGCGCGCGCCGCTCGTGACACGCAGGCGGTGGCCCTGGACGCACGCACAGCAGCAGAGGACGTGCCTTTCAACACGTGCCGAATGGCGGCGTGCGATTGTTTTGCTCTGTGCTTGGCGTGGCCGGCGCGTCGGGGCGCGCACGTCGGCGCTGCCCCTCCTCCTCGCCGCTCGGCAGCACAATCCAGCAGATCGACTGCTTATCGCCGTCTCGTCGGCGAACTCGTGTGCTGGTGTGCCTGCGTCGTGTGTGTGCGGACATCGCTCGCAGCTGCACGCTGTCGATGATCCCGCGATCTCATCGTCGCCGGTGCCGCAAGCGCACTTGCCAGCGAGCTGCGCCGCTCCAAGCCACGCGTGAGTGTCATCCTTCGTGGTCACGTAGGCGCCCCCCTCCCCCCCCAGGGCTCGTTGGTTCGGCCGGAGAGTCCTCAAGGTCTCCCGTGGTGCCGACCAACGAGGCCGGGGCCACCTTTTGCCGCATGTTCTTTGACGCGTGCCGTGCCTTCCACGCAGCGTCCCGAGTGGCGCGTGCTGGGGTCAACGGCATCGGCGCGACGTCAGGTGAGCCTCCTCTCGCCGGCATTGGGGCGCGCAGCTGCATCCTGATAAGGATTACGTCCGATCGGTGCATTCCACGCCAACTGGAGAGGCATGTTCCGAAGCCAAGGCGTCACCTAGCTCGATCAATGTCTTGGGGCATTCGTCGATTGGGCATCGAGGCGCGTACCTAATTTCGTCGCTGTTATGTGCTTGCTGAGGTTGCTGAAGATGCGAGTAAGATAAACGCCATAGCTTTGCCCGTCATGTTGCACATGCGAGCCTTGCTAGATAAATGCGCGCAAGTGACGTTAGATACTATTGGTGTACAGTGCTAAATTTAAATAAGGTTACGTTTCTTTCTCTAAAATTTCGCGTACGTGTACGTTTTTTTATCGTTATCGCTAAATATTTTGTCTGGGTCAAAGTTTACTCGCATTCTGAAAATAATCGTACGTAAATATATATAGTAAACACTTTCATTGTCTTTTTACATAGCAGTCGAGCTACCTTTACAATATCTAGTCAAGGCAGTGTGTTGCTTCTACTGGTTGTTAGTTTTTTTCAGACCTGTTCCAAGACTGGGTAATGCACAGAAATTGTGTTTACATTTGGTCCTATTGCCAGGGGCTTGACTATGACCACGAGACTTGTTTTGTGTGCTTACATTATGTGGTTAACCTTTAACAATAGTAATAAACATCCTAAAACAGCCGTAGGGGTGTTGCGGGCTCTCGTGCTTGTCTTGACCAGAGATATTTTCCTCCTGGTAACAACCACACCCAGACTGTCAGAGTAATCATGTTTTATACTAAGTCTGTGGGGGCTGCATGTTATGAAAATTTTAATTGACATCTGCCTGCGGTGTAGCACTACACAGGCCATATTTCTTGGCTCGCCATTTGAAGGCCAGCCCGGACTCGTGGTTCCAAGCTCAAGCCCGCCGAAGGGACGATATGTGTACGGGGCTCAGTAATAGAAATACTCGGACCACATGGCGGCTTTTGGTGCCACAATGCATCACAAATGCTTGGGTGGCATATCACAATGCATCACAAATGCTTGGGTGGATGCCACCCAATAGCTTGGGTGGCATATCGAAAAGACTGCGGCTACAATTAATCATTGTGATAAAAAACGTTTTTTTTTCAACAGAGCAAATGCACAGCCAACATGGAAAAGCCAAAAAATGCAAAGGCTGGGTTAAAAATTCCTTGCATTTCTATTTAAAATTCCTATTTAAAACAGTTGCGTACACTTTATGTTGAAAAAGCTATATGGATTAGTACACAAATTTTTGAATTGGCTTTTGATGACTAGACAGTTTTAGCAGACTGGCTGTGACAACTGTGGTATATCGAAGTGCTCGGCTGTGTTTACGCAACGGCATGACCATATAAGGCTAACTAATAATGATGCCAAAGAAAGCATCGGGGCTGTGGTTGAAATGCACAAATCAATAAAGAAAAGTGGACGGAAAGGTCGCCGGTGGGAGACGAACCCTCAACCTCGTGTGCATTGCACTACCAATTGTGCTACGGCTATCAATCCATCCACTAACTTGGGTTTACTAGATCTAGCCCTGGGAGTGTTGACCAGCGAGGTTGTGGGCTTGTCTCCCACCATTGGCACATCCAGTTCCAGTAGGAACTGGAAGGAAACTATGTTCGAGGGAGGGCTAGGTAGTCACTGGAATGACTTGCTTCATTTAAGTTTTCAAGAGAATCTTCTCGTGCCTGATATTTCACAAGTTTGGAAGCATTCCAACGCTCGCTATTTTCAAGCTGGCAAGTACTTGGTCCTATCCTGCGGTTAATTTTCAATATACCTAAATATACGCAAGTTATGTACTCGGACAAAGCCTCGTTGATGAAACTGAGTGTATTTTGTTACGCGCCGACGTACATTTTTGGCATTTTCCTGTTTTTGTAGCACCCATCCTTGCTCTTGCTGGTGCAACTCAGGAGAAGGATAATTTATTGTGCGCTGTGATCAAGCATAACCAACCAGCACACCAGTTCCTCCTGAGCAAATATGTTGTCATTTTAGCTTCAACTTGTGCAATTTTTGTAGTCAAAGCCTGTGGTTACATGAAGCTGCACTGATGTAGTGCAGGCAGTTCTGACATTTACCTTTCTCATGCAGAATCACCATGACATCCGTGCGAGGCCAAGTCGTCCAGCTGTACAAAAATGTGAGTGTGTATTTTTGGACTGAATTTCGGTTGAATACTCGCCACTGGGCTCGAATTTTAGGCTTCGCATGAGCCTCGCCATCGGAAAAGCAAGCATTTGTTGTCAACATAGCTTGAAGGATGGCACGACAGCCATTTTGGGCCCCCAACCATTTTTGAGGTTTTAGCAGCTTCTCATTTTGCAACCTCCTTCACAAGTAGCTGGCACATGTGAAGCCAAATATCATGCCCTGTTGGATGGCACTAGATGGGGCCACCTTTTGTGACATAAGTGAGTGAAAGGGTTGTCACATGACGAAAACTGTGAGGGGCCCTGCAGCACTTTATCAAAGTTGAGAAATACATTTGACGTGAAAATACACAATAGCTTGTAGCAAAAAGTACTTTAATGCATTGAGCAGAAACAGCGTTATTTGCACTAAATATTGTCTTTGATCCCCTTTCCTGTCCTTCAGTGCCTTGCTCTGCAAAGTCCACGGCGGAGTGAACGCTCTGCCGACTGAATGTTATCGTGGCACGCAGTTCAAATTTGATTTTGGATGTTGACGTAGATGCTTCTGATTTTGGTGCCTACAACGCGCCAAACTCTGAGGTTATCCCTGAACGTACCATAAAGTTCACAGTGTCTCATCGCTTTGCTGTCCTACACATGGCTGTTTTCTCGCACCGAGTGGCATTGGTTGCACATTTCCTTTCACACTTATCTCTGTGGCAATCGAACAATTTCCGAGGGTCAATGATCTTTTGTGCGAGTACGTTGGCACCGCGCACATCGGCTAAGCAATGGATGCTGCACTCCGGACTCATTTTGATAGGATTCCTGACATAACGAGCTTCAACCGTGATACCGACACGCCTTGAAGGTGTGCGATTCTGGAAGCAGACGACCTGTTCCATTCAGATGCTGGCACTCATCCTGTGTTCTTCACTTGTAGTGTTTCCATTGTTTTCCGTGCTGATCCAAAGAAGGCCAATCAGAGCACATGGTTGTCCTTAGCAAGCCACAGTGAGCAGGCTTGTCGTAGCGCCTCGCAACAGCCACGGTTATGCAGCAAACAGCCGCTGCTACATGCAACTGTAGCCCCTAACAGTAGTGTGTGTGTATGGCCAGTGTAACGTTTGCTGTGAGCACGACAGGGCTGGACTCGTGCTCCAGCCTGGCTGTGCTACGTGGTGTGGATCGGCTTTGTCTGGCACAAGCTTTCCTGACAGATCCAAATTGTGCATTTCGAAGCGCTGTCAATATGTCTGCCAAGCCAGGAGTGAACGCATGTTGGCTAGAGCACGTGGGGTCTGACGTACTTTGAGGCTAGATGAGTGCTAATTGAAATTAGCGAGACCCAATGGCTGTGACACTCATATGCAACGTGAGCAAAGTTTCATTCCTACGCAGGCGGGCACAGCCAAGCGTGAGGTGGCTTCTTCAGGAAGTACGTAATTCTTATCGAAATCCAAAATGCAGATTTTCGTTTAGTTAAGCCTGTTTAGTAAACTGTGTCAATAAATACGCAGAGTAACAGTAGGAAGAGGTGCGCTAATCCAAACACCCTTCTTGGTTGATGTCAGCTATCGGCCAATAGCAGCCGTCTATGGCAATCTGCTAAATGGCGAAATGGGTGAGGCGAAGAGCTTTGTCTGAAAAGAGAAAAAAGGGTGATGGCAATCTGTGAGCATCACACGCTGCACATGACTGCAAAATTTGGCTCAGATATTCGCAGCAGTGTGTGCCATCTGTGGACTGTGTTTTTTCATCAAGCCCAAGTTGGGACTCCTTTAAAAAATTGCAACTCCGAAATCACAACGATGGCAGCGGTTGTCAAATATGAATTGGTGGGCGTCCACTATTTTTACATGTAAATTCCAGAGGAATCCCTTGGGCTTGTCTACTGCCAAGAACATACGACGACACTGGGCCTCTTCTGGCTACCCAACCAGCCAGCCAGAACGCCTTAGTTTTTCTCGGGTTGCTCTGCCCACCGCGCAACCCACTCCCGCCTTGTTCGTTTTACTCGGGCTGAACGGTTCTGGCTACCCGTGGGGCGCCAGGACTATAATGGCCTGGCTGCTCTCTGGAAGTTTTCTGGCTAGCAGACGACAAAAAGAGGTGATGAGCGTTTGCCACCATCTTTGTGGGAACTTGACGGATTGCAACACGGGCGTTTGAGGACCTTTACCTTGCTCAGCCAACTGGCGACGGTCACCTTTGGATTGCATTACTTCTAACGTTATCTTCTAAGGTTCCAACGTACCGTTCCGCCTTGCGATACAAGTGGCGGCGAACCATTTGAAGCTTTCTTTTGTGTTGTGTGTCCCGGAAGGCTTTTTCCTGGCCGTGAACAGGTGCCACGCTCTCGATGCATTGTGTTGTAGATGCTCATTCCCACACATTGCGGTGCCTTTCCGGTTCATTTTCTCTGGTGGTATCCCTTTTGACATCTCTCGCCGTTATGCGGTGGTATCTCCATTTTCTGCACTTAGCGAAGGCATTGGAGCTGGCCAGTGTTCGCTCCATCTCTCCGTCGTATGCTTGGGTATGCACTGGTTGAGTAATGGCCACATTATTACATTACTTATTGCTCTCGTGATTGACGAATACTATTTCCGTGTGAAATTATTCGCTGGTCGCAGGTGGCGTGCATTTTCATGCGCCAACCGCAGTCCCAGCTCCTTCAGCACAGGGGCAGAAGAGAAGCACCATCAGCTCAAATAAACTTTCTGAAATGAAAACCCATGCAAGCATGTCGGCACGAAATTTTATGCATATAAAATGCACCTGATATCCTGCTTTGTCGTGTCTTGTCAAATGATTACAAAATGCCAAGTCATCAATGTCGCTGGGGGCCGACGCAATTGCTGCAACCAGGCATCCTCGAGCCAACGTCAGAGGCCATTTGTTGCACTGTGCAAAGTGAAGTGCTCAGTGCGCATCCTGTGCCGAGTTGCGCGAAATCTGCTGCTTGTAGCATGTTTACGTTTATCCCGCCGCCAGCTGTCCCGGCGTTGGATTTTGCAAACTTGGGGCAGCTTCGGGTTGTCTTGGATGTCAACCCTCGTGACTTCCTATTGGGACCAGAACTAGTTGGCTGCCTGAACTCCGGAAATCGAAGAGGCCCAGTGTTTGAGTGGCGCGCAGTCTTATTTGACAAAACTCATCGCTTTAAAATTTGCAACAACATTCACGAAAGTTGCATTGGAACTGGAGTCTTGTGCCGAGTGTTAGGTTGATATCAGTAATAATCTGGGGAGAAACGAGCAGAAAGCACTGTATTCTCATCGATATTGCACTGCATTTTTCCTTTAGCACTTGTGTACTATAGTACCACATTTCTGTATTATAGAACGTCAAGCAAATGTCCAAATATCGTATTCCTCAACATAGTAAGCTGTTCAAAATGCTGTTAGCACTTGGGCATCTCTATTTTGTCTCTTTCTTTCTCTCCTTTAGCATTTATTTACATACCCTAAGGGCCCCTAAGGGCATTACATAGTGGGGGAATTTACACAATCCAAATTTGCATCACATACAACAGAAAAGAGAAAGGCACTCACAATAAATCGGCACATCGTACAGTTGCAAAAGAAAAAAAATGGTGGAAAAACATCACTGCAATGCCACATGCGGCTTGGTATAATACAATTCGATAATTATGTACTCTGCTAACAAGAAATCTTACATGAATCGCGTCATAATCCTTACATTCAAATTACTCCACATTTCTAGATTCAAGATGGGCAAGTAGGGCTGTCTGGAAAGAAGCAGTTTCCTTTATTGTCACAATGCTTTCCGGTAACGCATTCCATTCTTTAATTGATAATAAAAGGGGGGAAGTTTGATACTTCACTGTTTTTGCAAAAATAGGTGATACCTTGTGTATGTGATCGGTACGTGTGGAAATATGATGCGCAGGAACAATGTGTGTAGCCGTGAATCCAGAGTCACCAAAATATAAAGAGTGGAAAAAAGACAAACGTAAGGACTTGCGTCTAGTGTCAAGGTTTAAAAGATTAAGTGTACGCTTTAAAATGGAAACGCTGGTGTATGTTGAATACGAAGATAATAAAAATGTAGCAGCCTTATTTTGAACCCATTCCAGGCGTTTTGTAAGACTAGCGTTATTTGGATGCCATATGATTGATGCATACTCTAAAGAAGACCTTATTAAGGATGTGTACACATGCATTTCCGTTTCCGAGTTTGCGAGGGATAGTCGGTGCTTAAGCAGGCCCAGCTTTTTAAAGGCTTTTTTCGTGACATAATCTACGTGTTTGTCCCAAGTTAAGTCAGATGTGAAAAATACTGCCAAATATTTAAAACACTCAACCTGTTCGATCAGAGTATTGTCAATCGTATAAAGATTACGGGGCATGTTAGTGAGTGTGGAAAAAGAAGCGTGTTTCGTTTTTCCTGTATTAATTTCCATCTGCCATAGATGGCACCATTCGGTCAACTTAACTAGGTCGGCCTGCAAGGAGTTTACATCATGTTGAGAAGCTATTTGCCTATAAATTGCACAATCGTCTGCAAAGAGTCTTATAGTTGAGCTAATATTTAATGCAATATCATTAATATAAATTAAAAAAAGAAGGGGACCCAGCACAGATCCCTGCTGTACCCCGGACAAGACAGATGTGGTACTTGACTGCCATTCATTAATTATGACATGTTGGTAACGGTTAGATAAAAAATTTTGAATACACGTAGTGATTTTTTGGTTTAACTGAAGTTTGCAAACTTTGGTTATTAATCGTTTGTGGGGTACCCTATCGAAAGCTTTCGCAAGATCAATAAAATGGCATCGGTGTACTGTAAGGCATGAATAGAAGAATGGAGGTCAGATACCAATTCGAAAAGCTGCGTTTGACAGGACTTTTTGTATCTAAAACCATGCTGATTTTCAAAGAATAGTTTATTCATATTAATGTGGGACATTATTTGAGTGAAAATTATATGTTCCAATAACTTGCTGCATACAGAGGTTAATGAAATCGGTCGATAATTATTTGGATTGGTAGGGTCACCTGATTTGAAAATGGGCAGGACGTTTGCAATCTTCCATTCGTCAGGGACGCATCCCGTGTCTAATGACTGCTGAAAGATTAATGATAATAAGAATGCCGATATTTGTGAAGTCATCTTTAATAATTTTGTGTTAATACCATCAGGCCCTGGGCTGGAATTTACAGGGAGCCTCTCAATAGCCTTAACCACACCATGTACGCTTATAGTAATATCGTCCGATGGGAACTGAATGTTGATGTCACTATCCCCAAGGAAATCATTTTGAGGCACTTCATTAGTAAAAACGTTTCTGAAATAATCATTAAATATATGAGCAGTTTTTACGGGGGACACGATACACCCACTGTCATCTCTTATCGGCGGCACTTCCTGTCGATCTTTGGGATTAACTACCTGCCAGAATTTCGTCGGGTTAGTACTTAATTAAGTAGGTAATGTGTGATTAAAGTAATAGTTTTTAGCCTCTTGTATAGAAATTTCGACTTTCGCGACTGACTCTTTTAAATTTGCCAATTGCGTGCCAAGTTTGTTTGTTTAGCCTTTCGGTACGCTCGTTTCTTTTTATTTAGACATTTCCTGACCTCTTTTGAAAACCAAGGGGCATCCACTCTGGTTGTAATTGATATTTTAGGAATGCACACCTGTTCAACTTCCTTTAGTTTGTCACGGAAAAGCTCCCAATTTTCAATTGACGAACGGGAATGAAAGCCGCGTTGAAAAGTGGGCACGAAGTTTTCGAGGATACTGTTCATTTTAGCTTGATCGGCCTTGGAATAGTTGAGGATACTTTTTTTAGTGGTGGTTCTGTTTTTAACAAAGAGCGGGAGTAAGCAGTGAACGAATCTGTGGTCACTTATTTCCTCTAAGACACAAGCTTTAGCATTGTTGGATAGGTTGGTGAGTAATAACTCAAGGATGTGTTCACCTCGCGTTGGTTCAAGTACAAGTTGGGTTAAATGAAACATATTCAGGGTGTGAAGGAAGCGAGAACACTCAGTCCGGTTTGATGACCCAGTGACAGTAGTCGATGCCCCCGGGGAAATTAAAATCTCCACCCAGAATAATTATGCACCTTGGATACCGGCTAGTAATATTGTCTAGTGAGTCTTTAAGATTGTCAATGAAATCAGACTGGCTGCTAGGAGGACGATAACAGACCCCTATGATATAAGTAACGCCTTTTAAATGAGTCATCACTCAAAGCCTATCTAACGGTGTCTCTGTACAAAGTAGCACGGGTTGATAATCACTTTTTATGGCGACCATCACCTCTCCTCCTCTGGTTTCCCTTCTATCTTTGCGAAAAACAGAAAAGTGGCCTGGAAGCGATAAATCACAGTTCGCGACGTCATTGCACAGCCAAGTTTCGGTGCCTAGGATGATATCAGCAGAGCACGTGTCAACCATGGCCTTTACGGTATTGACTTTCGGCAGTATGCTACGAAAATTTTCAACAAGCAGAGAAAGATTCCCATTATCATATGATTTTAGTTGAGGGGGTCTTGCTTGTCACGTTGTTGGGCGTTCAACCTGTTCGTTTAGTAGAACTACTTGTTTAGAGACGGAATCATATTTGTAAGTTCGGCCATGCAGATAAAGTTTGTTATATCGGATCATAAAGCTCTTCTTGTCTTTACAGTTACCTTTAGCAAAATTCCTTAGCTTTTTCCTAGCTAGTTGCGTTTTTGGCAAGAAGTCTTCCTCCAACCATATCTTAGTTACGTCATTTTTCAGCTTAGGCCCACTTCGGAGGAGCTGCTTGGCATACATCGACATAGATATACTCGCCGACATACAATCCCGACACCGATAATTAGCACATGCTTCTTCATAATTCGGACAGCTCTGTGGCACCACCACTGTCCCCATAGATAAAGACCACCAAAATTTCAAACAGCTTAAAGTGCATTGTGCGATAATTCAGACTCCAACTACACGGCTGTGTCCTAATTTGGCCACCGAGTCGAGCAGGAATACAGATCATTTCATTTTGATACATAAACTAGCAACGCCTAGTCAATCTAGTAGTATCGGACTGTGCCCAAACTGCAGGACTAGCTGAGCCACTTAGTCGTAAAGGCTGTATTGGCGATTTGAGTTCTGTTCCGTTTTTATCATCCACTGTTCATGGCCGGCCGTTGATTGCTAAGGCGCAGCATCGCTCTGACCATTGAGAAAGCGTGAAAAGGAATAACGTGAAAGGGCATCACTAGAAAGTCGTGGTCATGGACTATATAGGCCAAAGCTGGCTGTATGCTCGGACGACCACTTTTGAAGACTCTTCCACCGTGATGAGCACTGGCAGCGTTTCTGCACTGTCAAGAATATTGTCCCTCGAAGATTCCCACGGTGGGATAGTTGAGTTTCACGGCCATGCCATAGACGGCAGCACCAGAGGCAAGCCTATTTACTGCATTCGTTTGAGGTAACATATCACAAATTGGTTGTTTTAGTTTTTCTCGCCGACGTGCAGATAATAAACAAGCAGTGCCAGCAGTGCACTTTTCTTTTGGGGTCGCCGGCGCAGCACCATCTGCGCCGGTGAAAGAAACGAGAAGGGAAAATTAGGGACATTTCAATGAAGCGAGGTGCTGACACAGCTATGTATCTTATCGAAAGCACCAAACGACGTGACCGATGAAGCAGACGATTCGCTGTATCTCTGGCATTCCACGTTGACGAGAATGTTTCTGTACCAAAACTTACACAGTCCAGTTCAAGCAGCTTTGCGCCGGCGTACTATATTTACCATGCACAGTGCAGCACAAAGTGGTGTGACAGCTCTGCAAGATGACAGAACGATCATTTCTTCATGGTTTTAACTCTGACAATTACTCATAGGGCTACACATTTCTAGATGCAGAAATAAACAATTTATTAAGAACGACAGTTGTCTTATTGACAATTTATTGGCACACCACCTCTGTGCAAGATATTGATGTGCACAGCGCGAGGAACATACTGCAAAGCAAATGAATCGAGGGTGCGGCCATGTTGGATTTATCATGAATTGTCGTGGCTCAATCCATTTTTTCACATTCAGTCACCAACAGACTGTTCAGTTGACCTCTGAGCAGCCTTTGCTAATTTGTTCAATTTACATTTGAGGACAGGTGCGGCGCCTTAGCTGGCATTCCCATGTTATTTTAAAAAATTTCGCACACCTTAATGAAAGGCTGGCAAAAACAGGGCAGTTATCTTAGCGTAGATGAAATAATCCGATGTTTTTGAACAGCCGCTACAATTTTTGTATTGATTTTTCGCTAGAGTTACTATTTAAAACGTTAGTTAAGCAATCTAAGCAACCCAGCTTGGCGGATTGGAAAAATATAATGACGTGCTTCATGTAGCTCGAAACAATACTGTGCCAATTAGACACGCGCAAAGTACAGTACAGCCGCGATTGAATTGACAGCACGCTCTTTGAAGCATCAAACGGCGGGGGGGGGGGGGGGGGGGGGGGGGGGCTGTCCACGACACCGCAATAACATTGACATGTCAATTCAGTGCATTTCCGTGTGTTGTGCAGTTCCAGTTTCCCTGCGCTTTATCTTGCGCACCACGGAGGATTCGTGGGGAGAGACGAAGACGACGAAGAAGATTTCCTGCTTGCAAGGACTACCTCCTGAATACGGCCCATTGAGCCCAGTAAGAATGTCCACCACAGGGGCAAGTACGAGTCAGACGCAAGAGATTGACACAGTCCAATCCACTTCTACCCCGAGTGTCGTCTATGCAGCGTGCGTTCCGAAGTCATTTCATGGTGACGTGTTTGAGGATGTGGAGGATTGGCTTGAACACTTCGACCGAGTTGCCGCAGTGAATGAATGGGACGACTCTTAGAAACTGGCGCTACGTGTACTTTACCCTTGAAGACTACGCTCGCACGTGGTTCGAGAATCAAGAGGGCTCCATCACTAGCTGGCAAGAATTCCGACGACAGCTTCGCAAGACATACAGCAGCCCCGAAAGGAAAGAAAAAGCCGAACAGGCTCTGCAGAGTTGGTTTCAGAAGCTAAATGAAAGCGTGGCCATGTTTGTCGAAAACATGTCCCGCTTGTTCCGACGTGCTGATCCAGCTATGGGCCAAGACAAAGTTCGTCTCTTAATGTGAGGGGTGAAAGAACAACTCATTGCTAGACTCATGCGCAACCCTCCAGCTACCGTTGCTGAGTTCATAACTGAAGCAACGACAATGGAACGAGCGCTGCAGCAATGCTCCCAACAGTACGACCGCCAAAGCACCGTCGCCGCCGTGTCACGTTTCACCTGCGGACATGATTTAGCAGCACTCCGAGAGCTTGCGCGAAGCGTTGTGCGCAAAGACTAAACTGCTTGTCAGCAGACTGTTACTGTGCTTGGTGACATCATTCGGGAGGAAATCAGGACCGTAACCCAACCATTGGCACCACAACGAGCGGAAGCCTCAGTCCTGACATATGCTGAAGCCTTACGGAGTCCTCAACCATCTACGGGACGATGTTTGCCTTCCCCTGTTTCAGCTCTACCATGCCAATTTCCCGCTACAAATGTAAACTCGTATGAGTACGTAGGCCCCCGAGAGATCACACGGAAATCAAACGTGTGGTGCACCTCGGATAATTGGCCACTTTGCTACCACTGCGGCAAAGCGGACCATCTGTATCGTCAGTGTCAGGGCCTTCAGGGATTTCACCCTAACGTGCGTCGACCTAGTACTAATGGTGAGCGCCCACGCGAGATTGAGCAGTTCCTGGCCTCTCAACAGCCGTGTTCTCCCATACAAAGACGTCAATCACGTTCACCATCTCCTCAGCGCATCATCTCGCCTACTCCACGTTTTCTGATGTTCGCGACAGGTCCCCGAGTCCACGCCCACGCCAGGAAAACTGATGACAGCGACCTCCGGGGGTGGGGCCCGCTGCTGATCGTCCTGACAAACACCCTCCGACACGAAAAGTTCACGACGACGATTTATCCGCCACGCCATGTTCTGATAACGACGCAGTACTTTCCGCCGATATTACAGTAACCGTCGACAATAACCAGGTCACCGCCCTCGTTGATACCGGCGCCGACTACTCCGTTATGAGTGGTGAATTGGTGGCTACTCTCCGAAAGGTGACCACACCATGGAATTGTCCCCAACTCCGTACTGCGGATGGTCATCTCGTGACGCCGGTTGGAAGCTGCACTGCCCGAGTGCATATCACAGCTGGCATTGGCAGGTCTCGTTTATAACAACCCTGTCGCATCCCCTTGTTGGGCTCTGCGATGGGCGGCTGGCACCACTGCCGAAATCACTCTAATTTGTATGGCTTGCTCATACCCCAGACTCCCTGATCGCCCTCTCATAAAAAGAGGGCGCACCGATGAATCTTTCAACTTCTTTACTAAGACTACCAAAATTTTTCCACGTTTCCACGTGATTCACAGTGAATCCCCCGGCAAAACCGTAAGAACAGTATCACCTTTTGTAGTTGCTAAATGCCTGACTGACTCTCTGGGTCCTGGATACAAAGTAACAAAAATGGCCAGTGGTGACATGCTCCTCGAAGTCCGTAACAAAGCGCAGCACGAAAATCTGCCAAAACTTGTCTCGTTTGGTGACACCCAAATTTCTGTAAGCCCTCATCGTTCTATGAACAGTACACGAGGGGTAGTACCAGATCGAGACCTATTGGAACTGACTGAGACAGAGCTCCTTGAGGGCTGGAAAGAGCAACATGTCACGAATGTACAGCGAATCAAGATCGGGCGAGACGACAAGGAAATTCCTACAAGACACCATATACCTACCTTTTGTACAAGCACGCTCCCCGAAAACATCGAAACAGGTTACATGAAAATAAACGTCAGACCGTACATTCCGAACCCTCGATGCTGCTTTAAGTGCCAAAGATTCGGTCACGGCTCGCAGAGCTGCCGAGGCCGTACCACCTGTGCAAAATGCGCATCACATGGCCACCCTGCGGATAACTGTAACGACCCACCCCACTGTGCAAATTGTGAGGGTGAACACCCGGCATATTCACACTCCTGTCCCTCATGGAAAAAAGAAAAAGAAATTATAACACTTAAAGTAAAAGAAAACATTTCCTTCAAAGAAGCACTAAAACGCCTCTCATTTGTGGGGCCTTCCTTCTCTGAAGTAGCACGGCAGGGGCCAGTGCCACAATGGTTCTCGGCGGCCGTTCGAACCACGCAAAGTGGACCTGCGGTAGCGCCACCCGCCCCCACTGTGGGATCAGGAAGTGCTGTTCCGCCAACCAGCAAGAAGAGCCAGCAGTCCTCCGTGCCTGCAGGCTCTATGGCACCTAGGGCCTCTGCTCGTGCAGAGATGCCCGAAACAGCCGCGAGCGTGCGCCGCGAGTGGGCATCCAGCGCCTCGGCGGAGGTGATGGATACATCACAAAGCCCACTGGCATCTCAGACGCCGACTGATCACCGCAGCTCTCAGGAGCGCGCCAAAAAAGACAAACCCCGCATCACGGGGCCCGGAAAGGGCCTTGTGAGCTAACGCAGATTTTCCCTCTTAAACACACAGCACAAAACACTTTCACTATGGATACACAAATACTTAAAGGGAAACTGAGACTTCTACCCAAATGTAGCAATTTGCTACAATGGAAACCCAACCGGGTTCCTCGAAAGAAAGCCTCGCAGTTGAAGAAAAATTCGGCCTGGTCCGGGACTCGAACCCGGGACCACCGCCTTTCCGGGGCAGCCGCTCTACCATCTGAGCTAACCAGGCGGCTCAGATGGTAGAGCGGCTGCCCCGGAAAGGCGGTGGTCCCGGGTTCGAGTCCCGGACCAGGCCGAATTTTTCTTCAACTGCGAGGCTTTCTTTCGAAAAACCCGGTTGGGTTTTCATTGTAGCAAATTGCTGCATTTGGGTGGAAGTCTCAGTTTCCCTTTAATTACTTATCTCCACCTAGCGGATTTCCGCTGAACTATTACGTCATACACAAATACTATATTGGAATGTCAGGGGTCTTCTCCACAACCTCGATAACTCCTACATAAAATAATCCAAAATTGCTGTGTGTTCAAGAGACACATCTGAAACACACACACACAAACTTTCTTTGCCAGTACACCATCTTCTGGAAAGACCGTGACGAGGATAGCGCCTCGTGCGGCTGTGTAGCAATCGTTGCAGACAAGTCTGTAGCTTGTCATTACATAGCCTTACAAACACCCCTTGAGGCAGTGTCAGTTAGGGTAGTTCTTTTCACTAAGCTGGTAACTGTCTGTTCTATATATATATAAACACCCCCAAGCTTTTGCCTCATCAAAACAGATTTTTATAACCTCATAGATCAACTGCCGGAACCCTACCTACTCTTGGGGAATTTTAATGCTCACAACACGTTGTGGGGAGACTCTCGATGCGACGCGAGAGGTCGACTCATTGAAAATTTTATTCTGACCTCTGGTGCCTGCCTTTTTAATAAGAAGGAGCCAACCTATTACAACGTCCAACACGATTCGTATTCGTATGTTGCAGTTGGATCTGCTTCCCTTCTGCCTGACCTTGAATAGAATGTCATTAAAAATCCTTTTGGAAGTGACCACTTCCCTGTAACTTTAAACTAATCACGCAGCGTGATAACCCTCCCAATATTCCTCGATGGAAATTAGCATCGGCTGACTGGGAGCATTTTAAAAATCAACTTATTTGCCACGAGATTTTATAAACAATTTTAGTATCGATGATGCTGTGGCATTTTTTACTGCTTTTATTATTGATGCTGCTGAAAATCCCCCAAACGAATGGTGGTTCACTTAAAAGACGTGTTCCCTGGTGGAACGAAGATTGTAGAGAGGCGCGAAAAAGGCAAAACAAGGCATGGGGCATATTGCATAGATCGCCAACTTCAGAAAATCTCATTCAATTTAAACACATTAAATCGCAGGGAAGGCGGACACGACGTCAGGCAAAGAGAGAAAGCTGGATGAGGTTTCTCTCGGGTATAAATTCATATGCACAGGAGGCAAAAGTGTGGAATGGCTTAAGAAAGCTAAAGGGGCAACAAATCTACCCATTGCCTCTGGTGAATGATCAAGGGAATACCTTGCAGGACCAGGCAGACTGTCTTGGGGAGCACTTTGAGCATGTGTCAAGCTCAATCCATTATTCAAAATCCTTCCTTAAATACAAACAGATAGAAGAATGTAAGCCATTTGTATGCATATGCCGACAGAACGAACCGTATAACCGTCCTTTCAGTATTGCCGAGCTGAGAGCTGCCTTGATCGCATGTAAGAGCTTTGCACCGGAACCTGACAGAGTCATGTATGACATGATTAAGAACGTACACCCCGATACACAGCTGACACTACTCTCACTTTTCAACACTATTTGGGCTGCCGGATATCTTCCATCTGCATGGAAGGAAGCAATTGTGGTCCCTGTATTGAAGCAGGGTAAAGATCCTTCCTCAGCGGCAAGTTACCGTCCCATAGCTCTCACAAGTTGCCTGTGCAAGCTATTTGAAAAAATGGTTAATCGACGACTCATACATTTCCTTGAACTGAACATAATGCTTGATCCCTATCAGTGTGGCTTTAGAGAAGGGCGATCCACAACTGACCATCTTGTGCACATTGAAGGAAATATCCAGGACGCATTTGTACATAAACAGTTTTTCTTATCAGTATTCCTCGAAATGGAGAAGGCGTACGACACAACGTGACGTTACGATATCTTGAGAGACTTGTCGCGAATGGGCATCCATGGCAATATGCTAAACCTAATTGAAAGCTATTTGTCTAATCGTACCTTCCGCGTCAAAATCGACAATGTATTGTCACGTCCATTTATACAGGAAACTGGTGTACCGCAGGGAGGTGTGCTCAGCTGCACACTTTTTATCATTAAGATGAACACACTCCGTGCCTCATTACCACCGGCAATTTTTTATTCCGTCTACGTAGACGACATACAAATAGGCTTCAAGTCTTGTAACCTCGCTGTGTGCGAGAGACAGGTACAGCAGAGTTTGAACAAGGTGTCCAAGTGGGCAGATGAAAACGGGTTTAAAGTTAACCCCCACAAAAGTTCTTGTGTTCTTTTCACAAGAAAGAGAGGCCTGATTCCAGATCCCTGTGCAGAACTGTATCAACAGCAAATACATGTGCAGGAAGAACACAAGTTTTTAGGCATCATACTTGACTGTAAGCTAACTTTCATTCCCCACAAAAAATCTCAAAGCAAAATGCCTAAAAACAATTACCCTAATGAAGATTCTATCTCACACACCATGGGGCAGTGACAGGAAATGTCTAATGAATCTTTACAAGAGCCTTAGAACGCGACTGGATTATGGTGCTGTATTATATCACTTTTCTGCCCCAAGCGCGCTAAAGATGCTAGATCCCGTTCACCATCTAGGTATCCGCCTGGCCACCGGCGCTTTCAGAACAAGCCCTATTGAAAGTCTATATGTAGAATCGAATGAATGGTCACTTCATCTGCAGAGATCATACATCAGCTTCACATACTTTCTCCAAGTCCACTCTAATCATGAACACTCGTGTTCTCAAACCGTTAACGATTTGACGTGCACTACACTTTTCCATAATCGACCCTCTGTGAGACGGCCTTTCTCACTGCGTGTGAGAGAACTTAGCGAAGAAATGGATGTCCCACTTCTCGAACACCGCCTATTGCCTCCAGGTGAGCTATTACCGCCCTGGGAGTGGCAGGTGATAGAATGTGATGTATCCTTTGTAGAGGTCACAAAGCACGCTCCTGAACTTGAAATAGCAATGCATTTCCGTGAACTCCAATCAAAGTACTCTTGCTCTGAATTCTACACCGATGCGTCGAAGTCAGATTCTGGCGTATCTTACGCGGCTTTTGGTCCTTCTTTCTCTGAATCAGACGTTCTGAACCCTCATACGAGTATTTTTACTGCAGAAGCCTATGCAGTACTGTCTGCTGTTAAACACATTAGGAAATTAAAACTACAGAAGGCAATAATATTCACGGACTCCTTAAGTGTCGTAAAGGCACTAATGTCTTTAAGAAAATACAGAAATCCTGTCTTTATTGAGCTTTAATCATACTTGTGCAATATTTATTCATCTCATAGACATGTGACAATATGCTGGGTTCCTGGTCGAGGGTAATGTACTAGCAGACCAAATGGCCAGATCAATTACATCTCAAGCTAATAATCTTATCGTCACTATTCCTGCCACAGATCTCAAGCCGTTTCTGCGAATGAAACTGCGAAGCCACTGGCAACGCTTGTGGGACGCCGAAACAAATAATAAGCTCCGCTTAATTAAGCCACAGTTAGGTTTCTGGCCCTACAGTTCGAAAACACAAAGAACAGATGTTATCTTGTGTCATCTCAGAATAGGACACACATACGGTACTCACAATTTTCTGCTGACTGGTAACGAGCCTCCAACCTGTGGTCGATGTGGTGTGAGGCTGATCGTCCTCCATGTCCTCCTAGTGTGTCGGGAAGCCGAAACAGAGAGAAGAAAACATTTTCCTTTTGCATACCGCGATTGTGTCCCACTCTATCCCTCCATGTTTCTTGGTAAAGATCCACTTTTTAAAACTAAAGCAGTCTTCGCTTTCCTAAACGATGTTGCCCTACATGTTATAAGCCCAATAAATTCGTAGCGCATCCTCTCTCCAGAGGATGCCGCTGTGACAGTAATTCAGTATAGCACCTGCCTCCAGGCCCTTGTGGTTCAAGGGCCCTGTTTAGGCAGTAGTGCTTTTGCCAATTACTACATCTGAAATATTTTGAATATCGTATCACTCATTTTCAATGCATTCTTCATTTTCACAGTACACGTCATTAATCATTGTCATAACTTTATAACATGTAGATTTTACGCACTTTACAGCGACTATTTTTAGGCCCCTTTACAGCCACGCGTCATCTGATGTTTTATCCACACCTCATGCTCACTATTCATGTACCACGGCAAGACATTATCATCGCTTTGACGCTCTTGCGCCAATAAACCACATTAATCATCATGATTCTGTGACCGTACCACCTCATTCCAGTGTACTGGTTACCATAGTGAGCGACAAGGACTGAACTGCCCTTGGAGTTGTCGAAACCAATGTCTCCATCCTCTTCTCTCGTCAAGTATGCGTCGCCCGCGGCCTCTTCGAACTGACCAAACAGCCTGCTGAAATCCTAATCACGAACTTCAGTCGCGAATACCAGCACTTCACGAGGCACGCTGTTGTCACTTCGAAGAAATCGGCAACGCAAGAACCAGCCTATCACTCGCAGAACTTTCGACCGTCCCACACGATGACAAGCAGTCTACAATTCAACTAGATGTGAATTCCAAACTATCGGCTCAACACCAAGATAGTCTTCGGTCTCTTTGGCTTTCCTTTAGCGACTGCTTTGCCATGACGTCAAAAATCAAGCAAACACCCGTTGCGAAGCACAGAATTATAACGGAACCCGCCAAAAGACCCATCCGACAGCATGCCTACCGTATGTCTCGAAGAGAACAAGACGCCATTCGTGAACAAGTCAAACAAATGCTTGCTGACGACATCATTGAGCCATCTACAAGCCCATGGGCGTCACCAGTGGTGCTAGTTAAAGAGAAAGACGGCACACTCCGTTTTTGCGTTAATAATCGCAGACTCAACAACGTCACAAAGAAAGGTGTCTATCTGCTTCCTCGCATCGACGACTCACTGGACCGACTTCGACACTCCATTTTTCATCCATGGATCTGCGTAATGGTTATTGGCAAATCGAGGTCAATGACCGTGACCGGGAAAAGACCGCATTATTACTCCTGACGGACTGTTTGAGTTCAAGGTTCTTCCTTTTGGCCTGTGCTCAGCTCTTGCGACTTTTCAAAGAATGATGGACACTGTTTTGTCCGGTCTTAAGTGGCAAATGTGGCTTGTTTATTTGGACGACATTGTTTTTTCGGAGACTTTCGAGCAGCATCTTCAGCGTCTTCGTGCAGTGCTTGATGCACTCCGAACTGCTTGCCTGTCACTCAAGCCCAAAAAATGCCACTTTGGTTACGAGGAGCTGAAATTCCTTGGTCATGTCATAAGCTGCGATGGAATTCGCCTGGATCCTGAAAAAACATGAGCTGTTGCTGCCTTCCGAATGCCTACGAACAAACGCCAGGTTCGCCGTTCTTTAGGACTTTGCGCATATTACCGTCGCTTCGTACCAAACTTTTTGAAAATAGCTGAGCCATTGCATTTTTTCACGAGGGACAATGTCGCTTTCGTTTGGAACCCCGGGCAACATTGCGCTTTTTGTGACCTACAACAATGACTTCAGACTCCTCCAATCCTAGGTCACTTGGACGAAGATGCCGACACTGAAGTACACACAGACACAAGCAGTGTCGGTCTTGGCGCCGTCCTTCTGCAGCGCCAAGAATCTATCGAAAGAGTAATCGCCTACACTAGTCGTACCTTGTCATCGGCCAAATCGAACTACTCGACTACAGAAAAAGAATGTTTAGCTGTCGTGTTACTCCTTTACTCCTTTCCGCTTGCTTCACGGCTACAAGGTTACCACAATGCTAGACGTAATGCTTCTGCCTGACGCCTTCGCATCTACCACAGTGAATGCTGCCCAATATGCTCGTCAGCTAATAGGAAGCTCGTCAGCTAGCTCGCCTGCGCATTTGCTCTCAGCAACACTACGATGCTCACCGGTATAACCTCCGCCACAGAGAAGTTACCTACCACCCCGGAGACAAAGTATGGATCTGGAGGCCCGTCCGCCAGCGCGGGAGGTCGAAGAAACTTCTCCGTCGTTATTTCGGGCCTTACCAGGTTCTTCAACTCCTCAGCGACGTCAACTACACAGTTGTTCCAGAGAGCACAACGCAATGCTCCCGCCATACACCACAACTGGACATCGTTCACGTGGCTAGGATGAAGCCACATTACGCACCTTCCCAACATCGAAAGCATCAAGCCGATGCTTTCCAGGGGGGGGGGGGGGGGGATAATGACACGTCAATTCAGTGCATTTTCGTGTGTTGTGCAGTTCCAGTTTGCTTGCACTTTATTTTGCGCACCGCGGAGGATTCGGTGGGGAGAGACGAAGAGGACAATGAAGATGTGCTGCTCGATCGGAGCTGTTCTGCTGTGTGACTGGTTGTTTGTGCTGTTATTACCGTGACAATATGATTGTCAGACTTTAGACAAACTTCATGATTCAAGTGTAAACTGCACAAGCAGCACTGCATACCATCGTGGTAAAGGTGTCGTGTCTAAGGGAGGCAGTCCAAGGCAGGCATTTATACCTCGTGTTGCCAGACAACCTTGGCCAAGACCTGCAGCGCCTGGTGAAATAAAGTTTGGTGAAGTCGGCAGCATCAGCTCATCCGCCGAGCTATACGGGAGCTGTTCTGAAGCTCAGGATCCCAAGTCGAAAAGAAGCGTAATCTGCATAAGCAGCACCAGTAAATTTCAGTAAACGTCCGAGTTGTGAGTTCAGCACCTGTTCCGTCACCTCCTTTGTTCTTGTCTTTGTTTCTGTGTTACCAAAAATGAAGCTAAACCAATTTGCCCAAATGTCAGTTCTGTTATATGAAAAGCTACCTGTATACGTCGCTTTCATTGGAGACAATGAATCGGAGAGTCTACGTCACGGCCAGCACCGGCAGAGATTTGAAACTGCAGATGGCGGTCAACTTTATATATGAGACTGCTCTCAGAATTCGCATCAAATTGACAAAAACGTGTTTCAAGCTTGCATAATTGTTTTCTTCTAATGTTAGCACCAGCCCCTGTGAACTGAGTTAGTGTGACTAGTGCGAAATGCATAGGACTGCAAGAAGACATGGTCAGCACGAGCACTAACGATAACTGAAATTACAAGGAAGCTCCTCACGAACCGTCGTGCATGTGCAGAAAACCACTATGACAAATGTTTTACAGTAGCTTGAGGAGCACTTTCGGCGAATAAAATTGAATGTACATGCAGCTTTAAAAGTTATTGCATCTGTGTGGCGGTTCCAAGTCAAGTCTGATGAAAGGGTTGTACCTAAATATTTTGCTTCAGTTTGTGAAATGGGCTGATGATTCAAGTAGTAATGCGCTGGAAGTGACTTTTGTTTTCTAGAAAAGCATATTGCCACGCGTCCTCAAAGAGGGCTAACGACGTTTATTTATGAGCAGCTGGGCTCTGGAGGAAATGGCGGCGACAGCTAACTATCGAGCGGGGGCGGTTAGCACGCGCACTTCTTTCTTCTTGCGTTTCTGCGCTTCACAGAGAAATTGTTTCGCTGAAGGTGATGCAAAATACTTGAATATGTGTTGGCATGGGCTGTTTGGGCATCCCGCGACGTCACGTGGACGTGGAATTCTCTACTACTCGTAGTTTGTGCGAGTTTTGGAAACCAGCAAAGCAACCTCAGCACTACGAAATAATTTATTTCTTTTTATTTACAGTTTACCTTGCAGCGCCGAAGCATTATAGCAGGGGAGTGGGTACAACAATAAAGTGACGAGCAGTAACATAAAATCGCAAGGAGCGAGGACAAGGGAGCAGTGGACCAGTAAAACAGAAAAGTAAACAATCGGTATGAACAAGAATGCATTCAATCTATAGTAACTGGTTTGAAAGAACAGTAGCATCACAAATCATTCATCAATAGCTGGTTTTGAGAGAAATGTACAATCACAAGTCATTAATTAACGTTAAAAACTCTTCACAATGAGCACCCACAATTTCAACCGGCAGCTTATTCCAGTCAGAAATACTATGGGGGAAAAGATGAACACTTCATATCGTTTGTATTGCAAGCAATTTCACATATTTTAAAACTGTGGTCTATCCTGTTTGAAATATAGTGGGGTGTTTTGAGGTATTTGTTCTTATCAATGCCTGTCGAGTCGGTGTATATTGAGTGTAAAAGTCTAAGTCATTGCTTCTGGCGCCTTATCTGTAGCGCTTCTAGACCGACGTGTTTCTTTATCTCAGTTATGCTGACATGTCTGGAGTACTGCTTTGATATAAATCAACATAATGAAACTACTGAAACAAGAAAGCCCAGGCAGTGCAGAGTGGAGAAAACTAAATATTTCGACCACCTGCGCAGTGTCAAGAGCATGCGTCTCCCTTGGCAATAAAACGCATAACATAACACTATTTCTCCGTCACCTACGTTGCAGACGAAGCCAGCTTCGTCGTCTGGAGCCCAGGCTGGCAAGCTTGGGTGCACGTCAGAGAGAAGCCGGTGCTGGCACAAAAATTCAACGAATTATTTTTCACGTTTAAAAAATACCTTTTTGTAACTTCTCACATCAATAGCAGACATTTAGAGCTATCTAATCATATATTACATATATTTTTAAACTGACCACCAACACTACTTTTTTGACCATGAACACAAAGCTTTTTGCAAAAACATGCAATTTCACAATTATTTTTCAGGCGATTGGCTGAACCTTCAAAGCTTCAAATATTTTTCGGCTATACTATGTCAACTGGGCTACCATTCTGTATTTTATTTGTGGCTTCTGGAGCTTCCTGTGTTTCAAGAAAAAAAATTCAAACTTTGCAATTTTACAGACTTTTGCCGGTGCCAAAAGCACCCAATGTATTCAAATATTTGAAATAATGGTTATATTGGCAATCACTTCATTATCGTCTTGCCATGCACATCATTTGAACAACTGGATCAGACAATGTGCCTTTGAAAACAAAATATTTTGATTGATGCCTTCTGGCTCAGCTGGGCAAGGTGAATAAATTTTCGCCAAAATTCTATAAATATTTCGGGAACAAAATATAAACAGGGAGGGAGAATGAGTTTTGAACATTAACAAACACGTGGAAATTTTTTAAGGCATATCTGTGACGGTAAAAAAAAATGCTGGTTGAAAAGCCCATTGATGATAGAATGCAAAACTGTATATCATTGATGTAAAGAAGGAACAAGATGGGTGCTAAAACCTAGCCTTGGAGTACTTCTGAGTAGACGTCTGAATATTTTGAAACACTGTTTATGACAACGCACTGTTTTTGCTATTGTAAGAAGCAGGAGATACATCAGCAGGAGTGAAAGCAATGGGAGGTTGGCATATATTGACAATCGCATAAAAAAAATCACCTAAGCAACTCAATGAACAATCACTAAGTGCTGTTGCCTATGCTTTTCAATTTAGCATAGCGAATAGATTCTAAAGCTCCCTTTGAAACGTCCATGCCTATTGGTTGCAATGTATTGAACTTATGAATGAGGTACGATTCTCTATATTTTCTGTCTCGTGCAGTACGAAAATTTGATTGTAGTATGTAGAGTTTAAGTTCATAAAAGTTATGACCTGATTGGTTGAAATGTTCGGCGACGGCTTTGGGAAGCTTTTTAGTTGTGTCCACGCGATGTCCGTTTAGCCTGATGTTCATTGATTGTCCCGTTTCACCGATATATTGCTTCTTACAGAAGGAACACTCAAGCGTATAAATTACATCGGAGCTAGTGCAAGTAAAGCTAGTTTTCACTTCGTGTATGTAGCCATTTGCGGCACTTTTAATTTTAAAGTCACTTTGAAGGTGCTTGCAGGTTTTGCACCTGGGGCAAGAACATGCTTTCATAAGGGGGGAATGATGTTGGCTGACTTTTGAATGCACCAACATGTCTTTAAAGTTTCTGTTGCGGCGATAGGTAACCCTTGGTACATCCGGGAACGCTTTTCTCAGACGCTCGTTACTTGATAATATTGGGTGGTATTCTCGTAGGATGTTGTTTATGTTTGGGAGGGCGTTAGAATATTTTGTTATAAAAGCTGGTGGTCTATCAGATTTTGGTATAGGTTGTTTCTGAGCTAATGCCGACTGCCTCTCTAATCTTGACGCGATGTCATAAGCCTGGTTGAGAGGAATTTGTGGATGGTTTCGTTTCGCTAGCGTTGCTTTAAGGTCATTTAGGTGGTGGATATAATCGTTGTCTTCGCTACAGATTCTTCTTATTCGTTTCGCTTGCCCGACAAAAATTCCTCGCTTGCAATGTCGCGGGTGATGACTGGTGTAGTCTAAATACTGCTGGCTATCCGTAGGCTTCCGGTAAAGTGTTGTTCTCAGTTTTCCATTTTCTATGTAGACCGTCGTGTCGAGGAAGTTGATCTGTCTAGGAGAGTGGTGAGCAGTAAACTTAATACTCAGGTGAAAGTGGTTGAAATGGCTAATTAGGTCGGTTAGCGCGTTTGTGCCGTGTTCCCATATTATGAATATGTCGTCAATGTAATGCAAGTAGGTGTGGGGTTTTAGAGGTTATGATTTTATCAGGTTTGCTTCAAGCTGTCCCATGAAAATGTTGGCATACGTGGGAGCGAACGGTGTTCCCATGCTTGTGCCGAAAGTTTGTAGGTAGTGAATAGAATCGAAAACATCCGTCCCAGTTAGCTACAACACAGAAGCACACGCCTGGAACCGTCAACACCAGCTCGCACGCGCGCTCCACCGAAGCTAGAACCCAAGAAGCATCTACACAAACGGTGGACACGGAACCAACACCACCTGAACAACACATGCTCATACGGAAGCCCACAACCACTCGCAAAGCCTTCACGCAAACAGCTACATACACTAATAAGCAGACAGATACAGACAAACATCGGTGCAGGCCTCGACAAACCAACAAAGAATAAAAAGACTCCACCTAAAGATGCCTCACCCTGGAGGTCTGCCTGAACCAAACAGAAATGACTATCACGCACTATGGATAGCACACACAACAACAAATCTCTCTCTTTTCTCCAATCGCGCAAACTTGCCGCCAAACAGACAAATTACAGATTTCACCTAAAAGCCTACGCTAGCTGCATAAATCACAGGAAAATCCCAAAAGGTCTTAGAATTAAGGTTAGATGCGCCCTTGGCTCTTTACCCTCCAGGCTATTATTGAAGTGGAATACTGTTCTAGAAAATGCATTGCTCTCTTTAATTGATATTGTCACGTAGTAGTGACGGTAGAGAAAACAGTCGCAAAACTGTGTATGACGAAACTGGTTGTTTATTGGGCGAACCTGTGCCCACAAAAGCAAGCTACACTCAAAGCACAACGATAGCGGCGAACACAGTCGGCGATCGTCGAAAATCTGATCAGCGGCAAAGCGCGTCGGCTTTTATACCTGAGTCATCGAAGGTTCCAGATTAATCCCTGATGCCCGTGTGTCTTCCAGAAAGTTCTAGACAATTCGCGTCAGTCATACAATCAGATAACATAAGCGTCGGTGAAAACAGGCAACGGAAAGAAGCATCGATAACGTTCTAGAAACTCCGATACAGGCGCGTCCAGCGCCGAGCGATAACGTTTAACATTTGTTAGCCGGTGGAAAGCGGCCACCGGTGAAAGATAAACATGTATACGTGTCAATATTCTCAAAGAACACTGCCGGGAACAACTTTTGATAATTACTAATCAGCTCGACAGCATAAATTTATCTGAACCAGAAAAAAGAGAACTTGAACAATTCGTCGAAAGTAGGGAGGAAAACCTGCTAGCTAAATACCAACATAAAGGTATTGGAGCCGCAGATCCACCTAGGAATACTCCTACAGCACATAGCTCCACCGATAGCGCTACGAGCGAGCATCCAGAGCACTGCAGCAACGTAGTAGACATCACAGAGCTTAAATCCCGATGAAGTTAATCTCCTGAAACGTGGTCTAACGTTTTGTCCCACGAACAACGCAGTAAACGAGTATGAACTCCACAGAGGTATAACCAAGTTTTCAAGACGCATGCGCATCAAGGAATTCTTTCTCGATAGGCCCGACGTAGGAAAACATGATAAAGACTCTCTGAGACCCCCTAGCATGACGACACCAGAAGCCGAACAGTGCCCAGACCTTGATCTATACAGAAAACCAATCTCAAAGCAAATTCTAGAGTCAACAAGACATTGCCGCAAGCGCAAAAATTTGTCCACCGCTGAACACAAAATTCTTAAAGAACTCGTGGAAAGAAAGGATATTGTAATAAAACCAGCAGACAAAGGCGGTAGTATCGTAATCTGGCCAATAGAAAAGTACGATAAAGAATCCTTCAAACATCTGAGCAACCACGCCCATTACAGAAAACTCGACTCTAACCCAACTTCGGTTTACAGCAACCTTGTCCAAAGTACAATAGCGCAGCTGCTGTCCCAGGAACTAATCACCCAGTCTGAATCTCTCTTCATGATGCCCAATAACAAAGAAGCCGGCCGTTTTTATCTCCTTCCTAAAATACATAAGGTTCCCGTAGAAGAAATATTTACAGAAGAAATTCCAGGCAGGCCTATAGTATCAAATAGCACACCCACCGAGTCCCTATCTAAATTCTTAAATCACCATCTGTCAAACATCCCAACCACCCTACCATCATTTGTTCATGATACGCCGCACTTCCTTCGAATTATCGACTCTATTAACGCTAACCAAATTCTCTCCGACCATGCTATTCTAGTAACTTTAGATGTTTCTGCCCTTTATACTAACATACCGATGCGAGAAGGAATTGAAGCCGTGTCGAAGTCTCTCGCAATCAATCCTCAGTGTACCTGTCACTTCTAGAGTTAGTCCTTACGCCCAACTATTTCGAATTCGATTCTATTCACTACCTACAAACTTTCGGCACAAGCATGGGAACACCGTTCGCTCCCACGTATGCCAACATTTTCATGGGACAGCTTGAAGCAAACCTGATAAAATCATACCCTCTAAAACCCCACACCTACTTGCGTTACATTGACGACATATTCATAATATGGGAACACGGCACAAACACGCTAACCGACCTAATTAGCCATTTCAACCACTTTCACCCGAGTATTAAGTTTACTGCTCACCACTCTCCTAGACAGATCAACTTCCTCGACACGACGGTCTACGTAGAAAATGGAAAACTGAGAACAACACTTTACCAGAAGCCTACGGATAGCCAGCAGTATTTAGACTACACCAGTCATCACCCGCGACATTGCAAGCGAGGAATTTTTGTCGGGCAAGCGAAACGAATAAGAACAATCTGTAGCGACGACAACGATTATATCCACCACCTAAATGACCTTAAAGCAACGCTAGCGAAACGAAACCATCCACAAATTCCTCTCAACCAGGCTTATGACATCGCGTCAAGATTAGAGAGGCAGTCGGCATTAGCTCAGAAACAACCTATACCAAAATCTGATAGACCACCAGCTTTTATAACAAAATATTTTAACGCCCTCCCAAACATAAACAACATCCTACGAGAATACCACCCAATATTATCAAGTAACGAGCGTCTGAGAAAAGCGTTCCCGGATGTACCAAGGGTTACCTATCGCCGCAACAGAAACTTTAAAGACATGTTGGTGCATTCAAAAGTCAGCCAACATCATTCCCCCGTTATGAAAGCATGTTCTTGCCCCAGGTGCAAAACCTGCAAGCACCTTCAAAGTGACCTTAAAATTAAAAGTGCCGCAAATGGCTACATACACGAAGTAAAAACTAGCTTTACTTGCACTAGCTCCGATGTAATTTATACGCTTGAGTGTTCCTTCTGTAAGAAGCAATATATCGGTGAAACGGGACAATCAATGAACATCAGGCTAAACGGACATCGCGCGGACACAGCTAAAAAGCTTCCCAAAGCCATCGCCGAACATTTCAACCAATCAGGTCATAACTTTGATGAACTTAAACTCTACATCAAATTTTCGTACTGCACGAGACAGAAAATATAGAGAATCGTACTCATTTAATAAGTTCAATACATTGCAACCAATAGGCATGAACGTTTCAAAGGGAGCTTTAGAATCTATTCGCTATGCTAAATTGAAAAGCATAGGCAACAGCACTTAGTGATTGTTCATTGAGTTGCTTAGGTGATTTTTTTTTATGCGATTGTCAATAATATGCCAACCTCCCATTGCTTTCACTCAATCCTTTCGTCCTTTTATCCATATATCAACACCTCCCCGCTTTACCACTTTTTTTTTTTTTTTGTGCGCCTGAACACCATTTTCCCCCCGCTACTGTTATTCTCCCTGTCAGGCACAATAGTTCACTGACCTCCAGCCGAGCAGACCCCTTGTGCAGACCCCTTGCATGAAAAGAGGAACCTGCCATGACACGTCCACCTGCTAACACAGGGCGCTGCCTCAAACTCTTCCACCGACTATCAATAGTGCATTATATTTCTTTTCAATTCTACACCTTTGCCGCTAACACACTCTCGCTCGTTACCTCAACCACCCGCCTCACCTTCTCTCCCCCTTTAGAAGAACCCTACCTATATATACTGTGCCGAGGAGAGCATATGTTGCCTTGAAGAAGACAAGTCCACTTGTCGAAACGTTGGCTCCTGCTCTCACCTTGTTCTCGTGTTACTCATCTGTCTTGGTTATGTCGTATTTGGTTATAGCAGTGGTGTACAGCTGGCGTCGGCAGGACTCTCCTTGTCGAAGTTCCCGTCACATCCCCTGGTTGGGGAAGCTGGCCGAATCACGGCCGAAATTAAGTCAGGATTTATGGCATCAGCTGCATTCCGCAAACAGGAATCACGGGGGAAACAATTTGCTTTTATGTGCAGTGTAAATAAAGACTGTCCGAACAATTTCCCCATTTGTCGTTGCTGACCGACTCACGGGGCCCCGGCCACAAAGTTGCAGAAATGACTAGCGGCGACCTCTTGCTTGAGCTTCAGTATGGAAACATCTCGAAGCTCGTGACATCACAGTGACAGCACGTCGATCAATGAACACATTTCACACGGTCTTGAGCTTGAGTGAAGAAGATGGCTGGAAGGACCAGAATGGAATGCAGCGAATAAGCGTGAAAGCAAAGAAATCCCAACAAAGCACTTGATACTCACTTTTGCAACAAGTGTACTGCCAGATTCTCTTAAAACCGGCTACACAAAGCCCTGTAAGCTAAGCTACCCTGAACTCCTTGTCTTATATGCACAGCACAAACTCCTTTTTAACATGGATACTGCACTGATACACTGAACCGTCAGAGGTCTTTTCCGGAACCTTGATGACATTAAACAACTTTTACATAAGTTTAATTCAAAGCTGCACATCATAAAGTCAAAATTAGGAAACTGAATATCCAAGAGGACAGAAAGATGCAAGGAAGTGCTACTTTGCAGATTAAGGATAGGCCATACCTACGACATTCACCTTCACCTACTGAGTGGAAGTGATCCTCCAACACGTAGTAGGTGCGGCAATAGCCTTGCAGTTGTAGCGGCACCAGCATTGGCGTCGCACGAGAATTACGTAGTCGCTCGCGTCTACACGAGGCACTAGCAGCTGGCACGCTCCGGCACAGGCTAGCGTTCCGAAGGAGATGCTACGCTAAGAGATCGAGTGTCGGTTTTTCCTCTCCCCCCCGAGACTTTACCGGTCTATGTGGTCGCTCGTCGCCACACGGTAATCCATGTTCTTCTTCGGTGCCCTGAAATAGAAGCAGAAAGGAAAAAGTACTTCCCCTCCCTGTATCGTGAGCATCTCCACCCAGCATTTTTTCTCGGCAATGAATCACTTTTCAAGTTTAACTTTAACTTGCCAAGCGACACCTTAAAAATCATTTGGCCAGGTTATTTGTAGTACTACCCTTGGAGGTGCTACAACTTGGAAGCACATCCCGGTCCTTGCCTCCAAAGGCTCTGTTGAGGTACTACACCGTTACACCTTGCTGAACCATCCTTTGTTGCAAAGATTATATGATCATAGCACACGTCACTAATTATTGCCATTATTTTAGTATATTTACATTTGAAGCAATTTACAGAGACTTATTTTAGGCCTCTTTATAGCCATGTTACTTTCTTTGTTACCATTAATACTTCATTACACCATGCATTTGGCACTATTTGGCCAGAACTGGCACTTGCGCCACTAAAACCCATTATTCATCATGAATAACTTACGTGTACTTGTCAATGAGATGGGTCGATAGTTATGTTTACAGCCAGACTTGTGTATGGCAATAATTTTTGCATACTGCCAGTCTTCCAGAATTTCTAATGTTTCTAAGTATGCTTCATAAATTTTGTGCAAGTACAATGACACTGCATGTTGGCTTAAAAATGCTTTTGAGATGTCATCGGGACCGGAGGATTTCTTCTTGTCGAGGTTTCATAAGAGACATAAAAACTCCCTCTTGTGTTTAAACTTGTTCGAACGAGTAAGGAGTGTTCGTAACTTCCCTTGCAAAGACCGACGTTCATGCTGTGGCGATCAATTCAGGATCCATGAATCTTTGGTTCGAAGAAGTAATTTGTGTTATGCAAGGTTTTTTGTATCGCTAGAACTTATGTGGATTGTTGTGCATAAATGATGGCAGGGTGGTGTCATAAAATCGGAATTTGGCTTCTCAAACTTTTTTAATGCATGCTCTTGGTAAGGCCATTGAGATCTTGTGTCATGCCTGCTTTGCGCCTGCGCTTAATTTTTCATTTCAGTTCAATTATGTGACGTGGGACCCATGGATAATGCCTGTTAGTGGATTTTTTACGAGATGGAATAAAATTTATTTCAAAGAAATATATGACACTCTTAAATTGTGACCACATTTGGTGTACGTCGTTTGTAGCGTTAAGTTGGGCAAGGTTGGATTCCAAAGTGCCTAGCAGCACATCATCGTCTGCGCATGCGTAAACAAACGACTGTTTGAAATGCGCACGTGTTGTTGCGATAGGACAAGTCATTGAAAGCAACTTGTGATTAGAAATGCCTTTATCATCCATCCTTGCAGTGCATACCTCATGGGGTCAAGAGGAGAGAGTGTCAGCGCACACCAATTTACGCAAAGAAAAAAAAACTGAATGCGGTGTAAAGTAAAAGTTGTGCATTCCTGATTTCCCTTCCGTCATAGCTCAAGTTAGTCCAATGAATTCCTGGTAAGTTAGTCACTCGTCAGAATAACGAGTTTATATGCCTGTGAGATGTAATCATGCATTACTTCTAAGTAGCTGGGCAGAGTGTTGGAAGGGCGGTACACGCCCCCAAGTGGTATCCTTTTATCTGCATATGTAATTTTGCACCATAAGCTTTCATGATCAGGGGTACCTGTGTGCTGCAAGTTGTTTCTTTATAGCACTGGCTTCTCCGCGTCCTCGGCTTGTTCTGTCTCGGCGGACTAATTTTTGGGAAGCAGAAACGACTTCACTGTCGTGTATCTGCGGGTGAAGCCATGTTTCTGTTCTAAGATGTGGGGATTACATGAAAGGATTAAATTTTAAAGCAAACAGAGTTTGTTAACTATACTCTGCACGTTAAACGACACGACTCGTAACTACTTGGTTTTATTGATGCAAAAGCATCAAATGGCCCATTGAGCGAAAAAGCCGACTTCTGTAGCAGCGAAACGGCACCTAAACTCCCATTGGCCGCAGCGCCACGTCACAAGTGCACCTCGACAGAGCAGAGCGGGCGAAAGGGAACACCTTCTGCCGTGATAGCACCCCACATGTTGCGTAAGGCATCGCCACGAGGCCATGTCACCAGCACGCCTCGATGGACCAGGTACTGCGAGGCGAAACAAGTTGTCGTTGGCGAGGCAATCACGTGACTGTGCATGTGCGGGTGCCTCACTGGGTGCTGCGCGTGCCTGCCGACCTTGGTGGCATGCGCACCGAGGCTGATGCTGCTTGCTAGCTCGGGCAGCACGTACTGCTGTGGCACATTACTTGCAGCACAAAAATTCAAGGACCTCTTGTCACTTTTCCACAACAAATGTGATTTCCCTTATACAGCGGTTCACGTGCAGTTGCAGGGGTCGCAATTAATTCTCTTCTCGATTGTTCCGCCGAGTCCCAAACATCAGTCGTGACTTGTCAAACAGAGACTGTTGAGCCTTCTCATCTGCAGCTGAATGCCGTAACTTAAATCGACTGTTTCTCACATTTTTTGAAAAATCATCTGACGTGTCTGTGCCCTGTAGTTTGTTACTTCTCAGTGTAATGCAGAATGATAGCGTGTGTGGAGAAAGATAGTGCCAGTGCTTATCATTCTGGAACCGCAGAATGATAGGGAGACTGCAACCGCAGACTGCGACGAGTGCCGACCCGGTGAGCTTGCTCTAAAGAGTCGATTTTGACGCCTAGCATATCTTTGAAAATATTTATTTTGACTTTGTTTTCCAGGCACTTGGCATCATTAGGTTTTTTAATTACACTTAATATTACTAAGTTATTTCTGCGGCTCCTATTCTTCTATTATTAGCAAGCTGAGAGATCTTTGCTCACGCTTACGTAGGATTTTTTACTCAAATACATTTTCCTCACACTGTTGCACACGGACTGAGTCTTCTCTTCAATTGCACTCAATCTTACTTGCATAACAGACATGGTCTGTTCGACTTGTTTTAAGTTGGATGCCCGTTCTTTTGTTTGTTTTGCCTTGTTTTTGTATTTTCTTTAGCAAATCCTTGGTAGGATCCGTATCAGTTTTGGAGTCTTGAGAACAGACCTGGATTTTATTTATTTATTTATTTAAAGATACCTTACAGGCCTCAATTGAGGCATTGAGTAAGGGGGGCAGTACATAGAAAGCACACAGAAAATGCATAGAATATTTGACGTACATAAAACAGAAGCAATTGACATAACACAACCGGATCCTCAACCGGAGTACTAACCCGACATAGTAATATAGCAGTAAACACGGCGACCTAACTCTACCATCGCTGCAATAAGGTGCAAGATCGTAGTGTAAATACAAGAATGCATGGTGCGACAATCATGAAATGTCACATTTTATTAGGCATATGGTCTATCAAGGCGTCACGGAATGAATCATGGTTGGACAGGCGTGCGATGGTATCCGGGAGAGAATTCCAAAATCTGACGGCACGAGGCAGGGCAGAGTATTGGAATGCTTGAGTAGTACCGTGAATGCGGGCATAGCTGAAATGATTATGAAGCCTATGTGATGTGGAGTAGGGTCGTTTCAAGCATGCCGGTGCTCGAGTGGAATGAATGAATTTGTGAAACAGTATTAACAGGGCAATGTCTCGGCGAATGTTTAGGGATTGTAATGAAAGTTTAAGTTTTATTTGAGTTACACTGGACTGGTAGCTGTAATTGTTTAAGATGAAACGGCTTGCCCTATTTTGAATCTGTTCTAGCAGTTCAATTAAGTATTTTTGGTGAGGGGACCCAAATGGGAAACGCGTACTCCAGCTGAGACTGAACGAGAGTTACATAAGCTAGCTTGCGAACATTGGGACATTTCTTAAGTTGCGTCGCAGGTATCCCAACGATCGGGAGGCGTTAGTGTTACAATGAAACAATGGCGTTTATTGACTTGGTACAGATCGCCAACATGGCGGCTTCTTCCTGCCACGTCCCAACGCCGAATGCCGGCTTCTGGCTCCGTGCGCCCCCTGGGGATCCAACTGGTCTTTCAGTGGTGGCGCTAGCTTCCGTCACAACACTCCTTCCGTCCCAAGCTTGAGTTACGGTGAATACCGTTGCACGGGTCGGCGCGTTCTGACAGACCGCCGCCGAAGCACCGGTGTCTGGGAAACAGCTGGCATGCCAGCAGAACTGGCACTTGCGTGGTCACTCATTTCTGCTTGCCAAGGTAGCACGCTTGTGCGTGCGTCGCCTTCCAGAGTGGCAGAACGCCCTGTCATACCACGCACCGGTGTCTGGAAAACAGCTTCAGCGTCGGCAGGACTGGTCATTGCGTGGTCACTCGGTTCCACCGGCCTAGGTAGCATGCTTGTTTGTGCCTCACCCCCCAGAGTGGCAGCACGCACTGGCGTCGTTGCTTCTCTTTCGTCTAAAAATGGCTGCAAAATTGGCACTTGTATTTGCTGCCCATTGTCGCTGCCTCTTCCCGATGTGGGCGACTCCTCTGTGCCTTCGAGGCGGCGCCGCAGGTGGTCTGCATGTCGGTTCCACACTGTGCCATCTGCCAGCTGCACCTCAGTTGATGATGAGCTGGTGGCTCCTCCGACGACTGCTGGCACCCATCTGGGTCCTGGCCTGAAGTTTCTTGCCCAGACAGTGTCGCCAACCAGGGGAACTGGTTCTCTTCTGGCTGCAGAATCGCTGAGCACCTTCTGCTGTAACTGTCGGAATTGTACCTTGCTGCACAAGTCTGGCTTCAGCAAATCTAACGCTGTCTTGAGCCGTCGACCCATCAATAGTTCTGCCGGGGAACGACCGGTGTGGGCATGGGATGTGCTTCTGTACGCTAACAAAATTCTAGCAACTCGACACTCAAAATTTCCAGGCTGCGTCTTCTTGAGCTTGTCTTTTACAGTTTGTACCACCCTCTCAGCAGCCCCATTGGATGCGGGATCAAAATAGGATGCACCCCATTACGAGCCAAGAACGACTTGTAGATTGCACTTGTGAAGGCAGGTCCATTGTCGCTCACTATGATGTCTGGTAATCCATGGCAAGCAAAGATGTTGCGGAGGCATGCAATTGTCGACTCCGCCGATGGTGACGCCACTTGGACCAATTCCACCCATTTAGAGAATGCATCCACGAGTACTAAGAAGTACACACCTTGAAACGGCCCACCAAAATCAACGTGTAAACGAGACCACGCTCGCTCAGGGAACGGCCATGGCGCCTGCTGTATTGGCTTGGGAGCATTCCGATACACCTGGCAGACCTTGCACCTGCCCACCTTCGTAGCAATGTCCTTATCAATGCCCGGCCACCACACGTGACTACGGGCCACTAACTTCATTTTCTCAACTCCTGGATGGCTCTCATGCAAAAGGTCCCAACACTGCCGCCCTTAGTGATACTGGAACAACCACCCGGCTCCCTCTTAGTACACAGCCCTCCATCACCAAGAATTCCTCCATTTGGTTTGCAAAAGGCCGCCACTCTTGCCCTGGTGGCAAGTGTTCTCCCGACCACAACGCCACACGCAAGGGAGCTAACACTGGGTCCTGATCGGTTGCAGACTCCACTACAGCTGCTGAGAGGACACCTGGGTATGCCCCTTCCAACATGAACACATCCTGAATTCTGGAATCCTCCAGTGGAGCCCTAGCAAGCGGCAGTCGACTCAAAGCGTCTGCATTTCCCAATCTCTCTCCTGGCCTGTAGCATAATCTGTAGTTGTAGCCGCTCAATGTCAGAGCCCACCTCAGCACTCTTGGCGAACTTTGAAGTGGTATGCGGCTCTCATGGCCGAACAGTCCCAGTAACGGTTTGTGATCGGTGAAAATGTCAAAGGGTCTTCCCCACACAAATTGGTGGAACTTCAGCACACCGAACACCACTGCCAGCGCTTCCTTATCCAATTGGCTGTAGTTCTTTTCAGCTGCCGTTAATCGCCTTGATGCAAACACCACAGGCTTCTCCTCTCCAGACGGCATCCGATGTGCCAGTACCGCTCCAATGCCATAAGGTGATCTGTCACAACATAGTAATAGAGGTAACTTGGTGTCATAATAAATTAACACCTCTGCAGATGTCAGTAACTGCTTGCTTTGCGCAAATGCTGCTTCCTGTCTGGCCCCCCAGTGCCATGACGTGTCTTTTTTGAGCAACACGTGCAATGGGTGCAGCACCGTTGATAAGTTCGGCAGAAATCTTCGGTAAAAATTGAGGAGACCGAGGTAGCTCTGCAATTCCCGTGTGTCAGATGGAGCCGGTGCTCGTACGATGGCCTCGATCTTCTCAGCTGCTGGGTGCAGGCCGTGCTTATCGATGACATATCCCAGGTACTCCACGCTTGTTGTCTCGAACACACATTTTTGAAGCTTCAACCTTAACCCTGCGCCACTCAGTCGCCTCAGCACTTCTTCCAAGTTGTTACGGTGGTCCTCTTCGGAGACCCCAGACACAAGTATGTCGTCGAAATACACGACAGTCCGGCGACAACCGCGAAGCAGACACTCCATTTCCTGCTGGAAAATTGCCGGTGCCGATTCCACTCCGAATGGCAGTCGGTTGTACTGAAAAAGTCCCTGCTGTGTGTTGGTAGTCACCAATTTCTTCGACTCCTCATCCAACTCCACTTGCTGGTATGCATCCCGCAGATCCAACTTGGAGAACATCATGCCTCCCGCCAGCTGTGCCCAGATTTCTTCGACCCGTGGCACCGGGTACGTCTCGATATCTGCTGCCCAGTTTATCATGACCTTGAAGTCCCTGCACAATCGAATTTTTCCGTCCTTCTTCAAAACTGGAACCAACGGCGCTGCCCATTCCGCGGTCCGCACTGGCCTGAGGATACCTTCTCGCTGCAACCGCTGTAGTTCCAGCGCCACCATGTCCTGCAGAGCAAATGGTACTGGTCTCGGCCTGAAGAAACGTGGTTTCACGTCCTTGGCCTTCACTCCTGCAAAGTTACCGAGACCTTCTGAAAACACATCAGGAAATCGGCTTATCAGGTCCTTCACGTCATCGACCGAGTGCATGTTCAGCAGACTGTCGAGCGGCATACCAAAAACTTTCGCCCAGTTCCTTCCTAGCAGGGCTCGCGTACCGCTCTTGACGACTAACAATGGTAGTCGAGCGTGCTTTCCTCCGAATTTGGCCAGCACTGTCGCTTTCCCCACGACCGCGGATTGATGGCCGAAGTAACCTCTCAGCTTGAGATCGGAATTTTCTAGTACCATCCCTGCAACCAGCCTCGTGAACTCCGCTTCGCCAATCACCGAGTAGACGGCCCCCGTATCAACTTCTATACGTAGCGACTGACCTTCCACGAGTACCGTGGCACAAATAGGGGGCACCTTCGGCTCCAGAATATTCACAGCGTCGGCCTGTGGGACAACGGTATTCGACGAACCGCCCTCTAGCGACCACAAATTGCCAACGTCTGACTCTTCAATTTCTTCATCGGATGCCGCGTCTACCGGTTCCACGACCTTCACCGCACGCCTAGGTTGATATTTGGCTGGTCCGACTCCTTGCCGTCCAACTTTGTGTTCTGTGCCCTGCAGATTTGCTCCAGCTTCTCGTCCACTTGTGCATTTCTTTGCTGCATGGCCTCTCCTTTGACAACAAAAACACCGCAGATTCCGGAACCTGCACGACCGCTCGTGGGGCCGGCCGCTGCATCGATAACAATCACCGCCAACCTCGCCAGTTCTTGACACTCGGTTAATGGCCACTCCGTCCACCTGGCCTGTCATTATTTTGGCGCCCGAAACGGCGGCTTCCATGCTGGTAATGATCTTGACAGCGCGTTCCAGTGTTAGCTCAGACTCTTCTAGCAGGCGGCGTCTCATTGCATCATCCCGAATACCATGTACGATTCGGTCTCTCAGGTTGTTTTCCAATTCCCCGCCGAACGCACAAGGGTCTGCCAACTTACGCAGCTCCGCAACTAAGTCCTTGACCGCTTCGCCCTCCCTTTGTGTGCGGCAATGAAAATGGTACCGCTGTACTATCACAGACGGTTTCGGTGCGTGATGATTCGTAAGCAGCTGCAGACTTTCCGTGAGCGGAACATCACTTGGTCGTCGAGGTGCCAGAGATTGTCGCAGCAACGAGTACGTCGGTCTTCCACATGAACTCAAAAACACTGCACGCTGCTTGTCATCCGAGACGCTGTTGGCGATGAAGTGTTGCTAAAGCACTTCCACGTACTCTTCCCATTCGTGTCCTTCCCCTGTAAATGGCTCCAACTTCGCCATCACGACTGGTCGCCTCTCACCGTCCGGGTCCAAACTAGGTTATTCCTCGTCGCCAGTTGTTACAATGAAACAATGGCGTTTATTGACTCGGTACAGATCGCCAACATGGCGGCTTCTTCCTGCCACGTCGCAAGGCCGAATGCCGGCTTCTGGCTCCGTGCGCCCCCTGGGGATCCAACTGGTCTTTCAGTGGTGGCGCTAGCTTCCGTCACAACAGTTAGCTGAAATGGACGTGATGTGTTCTGACCAAGAAAGATTCCATGTGAATATCACTCCTAGATACTTATATTGATTAGCCGTTGCAACAGGGTAATTATTAATATGGTATGGATACGATGAAGTTGTCAGCTTCCGGGTAAACATCATTACTTTGCACTTTGAAGTATTTAAAGTCATTATCCATTTGTTGCACCAGCTAATAATTTGTTCAAGGTCCTGCTGAAGAATGAGATGATCGTCGGAACTTTTAACCCCTTAGGGGCTCATTTAACAAAAAAAATATGTTCCAAAATTGGCAAATTTTTTACGACGCGAAATTCAGTAATATGTTCAAAACCAAAAAATATTTGCAAAAACTTTTTTCGGCAGATAATAATGTTTTATTGGCCACTCCTCGCTCCATCATGTATTACGTACCCTATAATAGGCATTTGAGGTGTATTCTGAAATAAATTTCTGCAACTCCAGAAAGTAAGGGTTGGAATTGAATTGCCGCGCAGAAGATGCACTATTCCTCGATGGTCGCTTTGTCAACAAAGTGCAACATTCTCATGATGAACCGGTTTCTGGGCATTATCTCGCCATAAGCATGAGTCTCAATCAGCCGGTTTCTCGACCAGTACATCCTTTCATTTGGTTTATGTACAATTCCCTGCAGCAACAAGAGGATAAGAGAGACATGAAGTTGTTCTCGCGTAAGTGCGGACCATTTTCGGAAGCGAGAATGGTGGCTCGGGTTACTCGAATAGCTGAGAGGCGTACCGGTTTGTATCGACTACGATAACATCAATTAGTTCATCATCAAAGTAAGCCTCAAAAATCTCAAGTTGTTGAGGCTCACTGTGATCGTCACTTCTGGAGAACCCTTCAATTCAAACCGTGGAGGTCTGGCTGGGATGCTGTCGGGGTCTATACGGTACCATTCGCGGGCACTGGCCATCGTATCATTACTGCTTTCTTCCGCTTCAAAGTCGCTGTCCGTAAAAACGTCATCACTATCTTCTTCACTTGAAGAATCAAACATGACAACCACATCCTCATCACTCGTGCTTTCATCATCTGAGGGATAAAGATTTCCCGCACCAGTACGCCGCGCGGATGTGGCCATGTTTGTTCATAACGCGCGGGAAACACAAGACACGCATTCCGCCAACTATTGCGCAAACGCTCATTCAACAAAAGCGCCAATGAGGGAACCCGTTATGTTATCTGTGTTGTAAATAGACAAGCACCATTTGTCGAGCTGGGCTTGTCGAAAACCTCTATGACGCGCGGGAAACACAAGGCGCGCATTCCGCCAACTAGCGCGCAAACGCTCATTCAACAAAAGCGCCAAGGACGGAACCTGTGCTGCCATCTGTGTTGCAAATAGAAAAGCCCCATTTGACGAGCTGGGCTCGTCAAAAGCCTCTTGGAACTCAGAAGTGCTGCGGATTGGGCAAGTAGGTGCATCGTATTCGTGACTTCCTTTAGCACAACTCAGTATGAAGGGAAAAAGGGACAGGGTGAGCGCTAACTTCCAACTGGTTTTATTTAATTTTAATTTTTATTTTTGTTTGCTATGTCACGAGTGCTTTGAGCGGGGCTATATAATGTGCAATAGGGTCATGAAATAAAACCAGTTGGAAGTTAGCGCTCACCCTGTCCCTTTTTCCCTTCATACTCAAACTGAGTTGCGCTAAAGGAAGTCCTCTTGGAACACTGCGGAAAACTCATGACAACCACAGGTCGTCATAAGCAAAAAAGTGGTGACTGCTCATGACGAGCTTAGGTCGTCATAAGCCCTTAAGGGGTTAATTGGGCGATAAATTATACAGTCGTCGGCGAATATTCTTATAGTGGACGATACATTGTGTGGTAGGTCATTAATAAAGATGAGGAAAAGCAGGGGCCGAGGACGCTACCCTGTGGAACACCAGAAGTAGCGTCTGTTATGGAGGAAGAGTAGTTATTTGCAATAGTAAACTGCTGACAATTTGACAGAAAGTTACGGAGCCATGACAAGGTAAGACTGTCCAATCTGAGTGCGGAGAGTTTTGATATTAGGCGACAATGTGCGACACGGTCAAAAGCCTTCGAAAAATCAAGAAAAAAGCAATCAATTTGTAAGTTATAATTCAAGTTAGTGTGTAGATCTGTTGTAAATTCAAGTAATTGTGTCTCGCAAGAGAGGCCCTTCCTAAAACTATGCTGATTATGCGAAAAGAATTTGTTAGTCTCAAGGTGTCTGTAAATCTGTGAAGTGATAATATGTTCGAGCAATTTGCAGGAAATGCATGTCAAGGACATGGGACGATAATTTTCACAGCAGTTTCTGTTACCATTTTTAAATACAGGTATAACTTTTGCCATCTTCCAGTCTGTGGGAAGGAGACCAGTCGCAAGTGACTGTCTGAATATGTGAAGGAGAATTTTACTTGATAGTGATACGGTATTCTTTAAAATCTTTTGAGTTTATGCTATCTACGCCGCATGAAGAAGACATCTTAAGGTTATTTATGTGAGAAGAAAGGCCCTCCAAAGTGACTTCAATAGGTTCCATATATTGGTAGCTGAACTCTGAAACACATGGTATGTTTGCACCGTCCTCCTGTGTAAACACAGAGCTGAAAAAAGAATTGAAGGCCGATGAACATTCGCTGTCTGGAACAGTCATATTGCTGCTGTTTTGTAGGGACACCTGATCGGATTCGTTGTTCGGCTTTATTATTTTCCAAAACTTAGCTGGATTGTTTTTGAGTAGCTCTGGAAGATCATTAGAAAAATATTTCTTTTTAGCTTCACCTAAAGCTGAGCAGTACGATTTGAGATGAGCTTTGTAATTCTGCCACGCAGCTGATGTGCGAGCTCTCTTAGCAATACTATACAAGCGTTTTTTCTTATTCCTCATGCGCTGAAGCTTTTTAGTAAACCAAGGGTTTAACTTATCATTCGTTATATTTACGAGTGGAACATACTTGTCTACTAACGCGCACAGTGTATTTTTAAACAGTACCCAGTTTTCCTCAACGGATCTACTGTAAAGTAATTGCCTCATCGTGTTCACGAAAAAAGTTCCGAGTTCCGATATTATTGTGCTGTAATTACCTTTATTGGGGTAATCACGAATTTGCTTACAGGTTACACCGGTAACCTGTGGCGTTATGTCTATTGTTACTTGGAGTAAATGGTGATCGCTGAAGCCATCCAAGTATTGTATGTGACCTATAGTTTCAGGTGCAGTGCTAAGAAGAAGGTCGAGAACATTGGAACCACGTGTAGGTTTTGTAACAGCTTCAAAGAGATTGAAATCTAAAGACAAGTTGATGAATTCAGACGATGTATGACAAGGAGATGATCAATCAAGTAGCAGATAATTGAAATCCCCAAGAATATAGACTAACTCAGCCGGGAAGAGTTCAATGGCTTTGTTGATTGTGTCACGCAGAGCATTGATGAAAGAACTGTTAGAATCTGGTGCACGGTAGCAATTACCGATTAGTATCCTAGAAGAAGAGATCGTGCAGGCCACCCAAATTATCTCAAGATCAGAATTAGTGCTGACCAAAAATGACGTGATGGCTTTCTTTACACCAATCAAGACACCGCCCCCTCTTTTAAGCGAGCGGTCACACCTATATATGTCATACATGTTTGAAGATGAAAAGATTTCATCATTTTTTATTGCAGAATGCAGCCAGGTTTCCGTGAAAGCGATAATGTCGGATTTACTGTCTTCCAAAAAAGAAGAGATAAGCTCACGCTTCGATAATATGCTTCGTATATTAGCGTACGATAGTGATAGCGAGGGTAAAATCGGGGATAGCTTTGGTGCATGGCGACTCTGTGTGCATGCTCTCAATCGTAGCTATCTATTCAGTGGGACAACTGCGCTTGCAGAAGCATCGTACGTATAGATTCTTGAATCAATACGCAGCTTGTCCACTGAAAGCTTAAAAGGTTTGTTCTGGGATTTCGCGAATTCAATTAGCTTTTGTCGAGCTCGTCGAGTTTCCGGTGAAAAATCTTCGTGAATGGAAAATGACGTTCTCTTAAGTTTGTACGCGGAAGACAGAATGCGATCTTCGTCCTTAAAGAGGGTCAGCTTGGCTATTATTGGTCTGCGTTTATCTTCACTATATTTCCCCAACCGATGCACCCGCTCAAATTGTTGGTAATTCATTTGGATACCAAGCTTATCTGCTCAGAAGTCGATTATTTTGTGCTCCGACTTTGCCCAGTCTTCTATGGCGTCGTCGTCCAAACCGAAAAAAAGCAGATTCGAACGCCGCAGCCGGTTCTCGGAATCGTTACAGCGTGCCTTTATAATCGCCACCTGTTCAGACACAACGCGTACAGCGTCGGAATCTGCTGCCGCCTTAGACTGGCGATTTAACGCCATTGATTTTTCCAAAGAAACAATCTTGTCACTTAAAAGTTTAATTTTATTGTCAGATTACGCTTGTTTCTGCCTAGCAGACTTCAAATCAGCTATCAGGGAAACTTGAACCTCTTCAAGCTTGCGAATGGCATCTGAACATCGCGAATGGCATCTGAGCATGCTGAACATCGCCGGATGTCAACAGCAAAAGCCAGACCATATTATGACAGTTGCATAAAACAGTAACAAGAAATTGTGGACTTGTAGCACCATCAGCGTTACATGATTATCTCTTATGGATTGCTGTCAGTGCAACCAAGCCGAATAAAGCGATCGACAGGGGACCCACTTCTTATATCATTGCAGGAAAGTGGATCGACTGATGCCACTGTGGCCGGCATGTAAAGGTTTCATGAGGCATCGTAGAAGGGCAGCTGGATGGTTTTGGTGGTACGTCGGGAGCGTGCATGGCGGTGATCAGCCCGGCTTGGCACAGACGAGAAAGAATTTCATGAGCATGCGCAAGCTGTCGGTTCCCACTATATTTGCGCACCATTCCGTCTGGTCAATCTCACCACACGAGAGGGGAGCACACCCTAATTATATACGGGGCATGTTTGTCTCTACAACAGCACACCTCTTGCCTATGTTTCATTGACGCCAAAATCTTGCCCCCACTTGAGTCGGTCGGACACGCAGATAAGAAATGCTGACCGCACACACGTTTTTATGTTACCTCTTCCCTGGAAGTTTAGCTTCCAGCCTCAGCTTCCCCAAGATTTCTTTATTCAAAAGCACCAAATTACTTTCAAAGTACCGCACCTTTTTCAGTTTGCCCAATTGAAGCTGGACTCCATCAAGTGCAGGCACGGCAGCGGTCGAGGACATTCTTGACTGCCACAGAATGGAAGTGAACAATTTGCTGAACATGGTGAAAACATCCATGTGGTCCTCCAAATGGGATACTCGGGTCAAAAAATTGGCTACGACATGATACGCAGTAAACTTGAATTAACAGTGATACACAGAGTAAAAAAGACAAGAGTTGCTCTGTCTGTCACGGTTAATCTTTCTTTTCGAGTTTTTTGCGCGACCGTATCCTGTCGTTCAGCAGGCACTAACTCGCCCAAGATAAAGTTATTGAGCCATCCTTGACACATAAAGTTTAGCCCGGAGCCCTTTTCCTTGAATTGTTTAAGAACATCCACCCAAGCAGCCACAGACCTGTTAGCGTCCACCAGAGCAAGGTAATCATCAGTGTGCCTAAAACATTATTAACCCTTTAAAGACGAAAGATGAACTCAGCTTGTTTAACAAGACAAACGACGAGATCCGCTTGTTGAATGTTTTATTTTTGTTTGTTTTGTTTTTCGTGGAGGCTTAAAGATTTGAGCTCCTGTGTTGCTCTGCACTTCTTCCAAATGGCAAGCTTAATTTTTTGCTTGTTGTAAATAGCATGACATGGTGCAAGCAGCTGTCAAAGGGCTAATTTGGAAGCACAGACTCACTTCTGTGCAGTGAAGCTCACCTTTGCTACAGTGGACAATTTTTTTTTCTCGGTAAACTTTCTTTATGACAGAAATTTTTAGCATGATCTTGTCCAATAAAAAGTTAGCTTCGTGATTCACAATCTTGCTATGCAGCACCTTCACCAGATGTCACGCTGTAGTGACAGTGAAGGACACAGTATGTAGCAAAACAGTGCACAGGATAGCCCAATAAAAATTATTGGGCCCACCTGTACACACAAATGGCACTCGAAGCACAATAGAGGCCAGTACAGTTGACGATCGTTGAAAATCTGATCTGACATGACTCGTCAAAGGTTCTGGTGTGATCGCTGGAGCTCGCATACTTTCCAGAAACCCGGTGTGTTCAAAACACCGGGTTTCAGAGTCGGAAAGCACTGTGTGTCACCCAGGCCCGTAGCCAGGAATTTCTTTCGGGTGGGGGGGGGGTGCACTTGCTGAAGGCCTTGACTATTGGAGGAAAGAACCTATTTTTCAGTAACAAGTTTCGATTTAGATCAAAATTTCAGGGGGGGGGGGGGCTGCCCCCCCCCCCCCCGCTTGCTACGGGCCTGGTGTCACTGAGTATGTGGAAGTCATCACTGCACCCAAAGATAAGCCAGACCTGAAGGTTGATGTGCACCACGTGGTGGAGTATTTTATTGTGATAGCAATTATATGGACACTCCAAGTGGGTTTCTGCCATCAGCGTAATCGTCGCCGTGAGGTTCCGTATGAAGTCCAACAGCGATGAAATCGTCGCCGCACGCCGTATGCTGTATGTGTGAGCAAAAGTTCATGAGGGACGCGCGCTTTCACGGGGAGCGATCGCACGGCGGAGAGCAGACAGGACTACTTCCGTCGCACAAAAGGCCGTGGGGGGATGGGAGGGAGACAGGCGACATTTAGGCGACATTTAGCTGCGGCACCAAATGCGTATTTATATAAAAACGTTGTGAGGTGAGAAGCTGGTAAAGACTTCCGGCGCTGCTCGACGACTGTCCCGTTCTGATCTCGTTGAAAACCTCCGAGCCACCGCCACAGGCACCAACGCCGCGCGCGTTCGGTGCGAATGCGGGGAAAACGCCGACAGTGTTGACTACAGTTCTGCACGTTGCTGGTGCTGCTACATGTCCAAGTTTACACAGCTGATAAAACTACTATCCTTACTCTGTATAGCTCTCTACTAATTTGCTATCGCAATTGATGCTTCGCCTTTCAGGTGAAACTGCAACATTTTTTATTGCCAATGGCTTGAGACCTTTAGTGGCTGATAAAGAGGGATACTTCATGATCATGCCTGAAGGTTTATTTTCTGAGGAAGCCGTACAAGCAGTGTAAAAGAACCTAAAGAGACTAAAAGAATGTCCTGCTGAAGTGAAAAAAAAAATCAATGCCCCTTTCTTAAAGAAATATGGTTGAACACGAAGCTTTCTCCAATGCAAACTGAAGGAAATGCTGAGCGACCCGATGCAATGCATATGTGATTGGGTTGCTTGTTTAGGATTGTATTTTTTTAACGATGAAGTTGAATGAAGACGCATTTCGTTGAGTTGCATAGCCTTTATCTTAGGTCATGTAGCTGTTGATTACACGCACACACTCACACTTTCACGTGTGAAATGGACGACTACACTTGCACAGTATAAAAACGTTGTGAGGTGGGAAGCTGGTAAAGACTGCCTTGTGATAACTGTGGTGATGGTCAGAGGCTCTGCCGTTTCCGATACACAGGATCGGGTATCGGCCTTACGGGCACGACCGCGCTCGTGCTTACGTTCGCATACGGCAACCTCTTCTGCCATGCGCTGCCATTGTGGCCTACCCATGGTGACCGCTGGGAATGCATTGCGTGACGCGCGCAATGCAATGCAGATATATACAGTTCGTCTGGGTAGCGTGGTGTTGCAGTTCCCATTGTTCTTATCGGTACAACTGCGAATGTAAACTGTAGTGTTCTACGATATGTATGTCGTGCGTCATTCTACTGGGTGCGCAGATCGTTCCATTGTGTAAGTTGGCTTTCCTGCAGTGCGTTTTTGTCGCTCATGAATGAATCGGTGAGAAATAGAGAGCTTCGCTTTAGAAAGGCTGTTTCCTTGCTGCAAGACCTTAAGCTAGTTGTATGCTGCAGTGAAGAAAAAGGATACCTTGCTTTGGATCTTTACCGTTAAGAAGCTCAAGGTCGGTATGCCCTTTTGCCTAATAGTGTCAAAGCAAAGGGACTTGGCATTACGTGGTCTCAGGATTTCGGCAGACACACCTTTCATCCCTTAACGTTGTAGATACTTTTTGTGTTAAGAACTTGGGTGACGTGTTGCAGTACCTGGCCACTGAGACGTCTCTTCCTTTGTCCAGGTTCAGCATTGGCGTAGCTTCGTTCTACTCTTTGCCACACCAAAGGCTTTTGACACACGGGTCTGCATTCAGGAAGATAACGACAAACAAAACTTTGTGGTGTTAATTGCTTATTTATCTTCAACTATTGTTGAGTGGAGAGGTGGTGTTCACTCAAAAAAAGGACTGCGTATAGGGTCAAACGTTGCACCTGTGCTTAGTGACACATTTTTGAGTAGGCTAGACCGTGAGCGCAATTTCCTTTGGATGGTGTTGCATTAAGAATGTTGATAGTATGTTGATGGTTACCTTCATCGGCGGTATCCAATTTTCGGGCCTGAGTATCAGGAGGCCTGTTGGATGTGTTCACCGCGTTTTGTAAAGCTCATTTTTGACTGCCCTTCAGGGCATTCTGAGGTAGTCAAGACTGCCAAAGCTTCCTCGTGGTCGACCGCTGCCCTGAAAAAGATTCTGCCCGCACTTGATGGAGGACAGTGTCACAAGGCAATCGAACACACTGAAAAAGTTGCAATACCCTGAAAGTTTTTTGGTGTTTGAGCAAAATAACTGTAAGGAAGCTAAACAGTTAACTACAGGAAAAATAAAAATGTGATAAAAAAGATAAAAATATGGCCGAAATAAACAAATCTTGAATGTGTTGAGCATTCTTTGTCTGCAGGATTCAAGAAGATCAGGACAGGATACGACCTCAATGTTGTTTTTTCAGCCCAGAAGTTAGGCAAGATATGGGCTGTTGGTAGACGGGACTCGGCGTGCGCAGCAGCGCGGGGGCATCGCCATGTGCAATTAAGGTTGTGGAAAATACCACATTGGAACATGTAGGAACACAAGGCTTTTTTGAAGGGCAAGCCATCATCAAATTTATCTTGGCAAAAATTTGGCTTTGCTATGGATCTTTCAGACACCAAGGTATTTTCTACATACAAGGATAGGGCAGCAATCACATGGCAGCTGGTATGTGTGTTGGGTGGCTATCTGTCTTACTGCACAAGTTGCTGTTTAGAAAGTGGTGTTTAGTTATTGTCGTGTCTTTTTAGGGTATTTATTCGCTTGGTTTCAATAAATTTCTGTGTTGATAGTTCAGTGCTTTGTTCAGCCTGTCTTTCCTTCTGCATTCTGCAATTTCACGCTGTAGTCTCAAGTACGGATTACCAACATGCCTAGCAAACGATTGTGAATGCTGTTGCATTTGCTTCAGACCTATTACTTGCTGCTTTATTGTGCAATCCTAATTCATATACAAATGTGGCTAATGCTTGCAGGCACCAGCATAAGAAAAGCTAATATTGTGTGACATAGTTGATATTACTTGGTATTTAGCACCTCTTGTCCTGAGAGTGATGTGGCTCAACCTCTGCTGGCTGCCCACAGCTCCTGCACCTTGGGCGTGACTACCCGAAGGGCTACGACTACTTCCGGAGTCGGCTGAAGGCGGCGTTCCTCAAGAACCGTGACGTCAAGGACCCTGAGCAGTTGACCATGCTGCTTGCCAGGGGCCAATACATCATCAAGGAACTCGAGGCCCTCTACATGCTCAAGAAGTACCGTACGCTCAAGAAGCGCTACTACACGGACACCCCTTCCTAATAAAAAGACCACACTGCTCTGCTTTGCGAGTTGGTAGAGGCACAAGAACCGTTGTGTTGTCAAAGATGTATGATGTATTGATGGACTCTGTATGAAGCTTGTTAACTGCTTACATATGTACACTGCATTGTAAAAGAGGAAATTTCCATAACTTTTTAGACACGATGGCTCAAGCAGGCAAACATTCCATGATGACATGCTGACTGTATGACAGCTGTGTGGTATAAGTGTGAAATTTAATAAGAGAAAATTTGGCCTTCATTTTCTTCATTAGTGATCCAGCTCTTTCTATATAATTACTGCAAACAGAGCCTTGCAAAGATGTCAGTGTAAATCGAATCAGATTGGCACCCCCTTTGAAGTCATAGTATAGAACTAGGCACAAGCATTGGTGCTCAAAAGAGACACCAATAGGAATGCACTAGCATCATCACTGTTTGATTTCCTTTTACAGGCTGGAAAATCGGTAGATACTAGCAGTTATAACTGCTATACCATAGTTGTTTATAATGTTGCATCTGAGAGGCACTTTTGTATTTGCTTTTGTTCCATCAAATTGTCAAGGAAGTGGCACTGGACTCTGCAAAGTGCTTGTTGGTTTCTGTCTCTTCACAAGAACCCAAAGATAATATATTGACACAGTGGTGGGGCTTCCGCACCGCGGGACGGCGCACACATAGGTCGGCGCCATGAAAGACAATGAGGCACGTAACCTGCTGGTTCTTATTCTGGCCCGCCATTAAAGGGACGCGTCCATTTTTTTAAGCCTCCATCTTCAGCCTACGTTACATTTTTGTGGTGGAGGTGCTGGGTACATGCTACTGCTTCCAGATCGAATCCCGTCTACAAGCCCAGCACGAAGTCCTGTCGAGCTGACTCCAGTTCACACACGGACAAGCCGTCGACTTCAAGGACTACCACCTGAGTACGAGCCTCTACCCCACCGTGTCAGAAGGATGAGTACAAAAGTTCCTTCTTCCTCAGCTGCACCGACCGAGGTCGTGCTTAAGCAGCTGCGAATCCCCAAATCCTTCCATGGGGACACCTTCGAGGATGTTGAAGACTGGCTCGATCGCTTTGAGCGCGTAGCCGAATACAACGGCTGAACTCCGCAGCGCAAGCTACGCAACGCCTGCTTTGCCCTCGAGGACTATGCGCGGACATAGTTTGAGAACCGTGAAGTGGCTCTATCGATTTGGGACGAATTCCGACGGCAGCTAATCAGCACATATGCAAGCCTCGATCGCAAGGAGCGAGCTGAATCTGCAATTCAGTCGAGAGTACAGCGGCCGAATGAAAGCGTCGCTATGTTTATCGAAGATATGTGCCGACTCTTCCGACGCACGGATCCGTCCATGCCGGAAGAAAAGAAGCTCTGGAACTTTATGCGTGGTGTCAAGCAAGAGTTATTCAGAGGCCTGATACACAACCCACCAAAGACCATTGCAGAGTTTCTCGCCAGAGCCATATCAATGGAAACGGCACTGCAGCAGCGAACAAGGCAGTACAAACGCGACGTGTCTACCTTATCGCGTGACCTTCTCGCTGTACCCTTTGACAATACCGACGCCTTGCGGGAGCTCATTAGGCTTGTGGTCCGAGAAGAGCTCTAAAAGCTTCAGGTGGCTCCGGCATCAGTACCGCGACTCGCTCTGGCTGAGGTCGTCCGGGAGGAAATCAGGCAGGCAGTCCAAGCCCCAGAGCGAAGCGAGACACCACAGTCCGAGACACGGCAGCCACAGCCTCACATGTCGTATGCGGAAGCTGCGCGAAGTTCTTTGTCACCGATTTTCCATGGTGTGAGTGACGTCTCGGACTTTCATGGTGTGCGCGCCGTTGAACAAGCAATTGGTGACTTCAGGCCTCGCCACACGCCGTTCATGGCTGAAGCACAACCGTATGGCGCACTGCAGACCTGAGGCCCTTGTGTTTTCATTGCGGTGAAGCCAACCACCTTTACCGGGCATGTCCTTACCGCCGAGCTGGGCTCCGTGGATTTTCACTTAATGCGCCATGCCCGCGCAATGGCGAACGCCCCATGGAGATTGAAGCTCACCTAGCGGACGCCAGGACATTGTTCGCTCCATGATTCCGCGAGCCCCGGTCACTGTCACCAGCCCGAAACAGGTCTTCCAGCCCCCTCTTCAGGCCAAGCGTAACAAGGCGTCGCTCACCCAGCCCTGCCACTCGGGAAAACCGAGTCCAGCGACCTGCGGAGCTAAAGTCGCTGATGTTGCGAACGCTGAAGATCCTCCACTACGACGACCGCGATATGACTCAATTGAGACGCAGAGAAATCAGTGCAGTTTGGTGTGAGTATCTTGCGACGTACCAGTTACTATAGATGACCACGAAGTTACGGCGTTAATCGACACGGGTGCGGACATGTCTGTTATGAGCCAGAATCTTGCGCGTGTACTGAACAAAGTTTCGACGCAATGGGCCAGGACTCAGATTCGCACTGCAGGAGGGCACCTCATACTCCAGTGGGCCGGTGCACTGCACGAGTCAACATTCGGGGCTTCATGTACGTCGGCGACTTCGTCATTCTTCCTGAATGTTCAAAGGACCTTATACTCGGCATGGATTTCCTTCAGACGAATGGTGCCATCATCGACCTGCAAGAGTCTCGAGTCAGCTTCGCTACTACGCAAGCCATAGCAAACAGGAATGACGACTGTGACATTGTGCTTCGCGTAGCCGATGATCACATCACGTTGCCACCCAAGAGCAGTGCCCAAGAGCAGTGTGCTTACCGTTGTCCGATGCGAAATGGAGGACGACGTCGAAGGAATTGCTGAGGCAAACATTCCCCTGCTTCTTGAACATAACATTTGCATATGTTATGTTCAACATGTTGACTCATCTGTAATAATATGGTGCATATTATTACAGACGAGTCAGCACGTCCTGTTCGCCAGCATTCCTACAGAGTGTCTCCAGTGGAAAGGGAAGCGATCAAGTGAAAGAGATGCTCCAAGACGACGTGATCCAGCCGTCCACAAGCCCGTGGGCCTCCCCTGTAGTGCTAGTCAGAAAGAAAGAACGCATTACGCTTCTGTGTAGATTACAGAAAGTTAAACCGTGTCACCAAGCGCGATGTCTATCCATTGCCACGCATCGACGACGCATTGTATCGTCTACAACATGCAAAGTTTTTTTCTTCGTTGGATTTAAATCCGGGTATTGGCAAATCGAAGTTGATGAACGGGATCGTGAAAAAACAGTATTTGTGACACCTGACGGGCTTTATGAGTTCAAAGCTCTCCCCTTTGGTCTCTGTTCCGCACCTGCCACCTTTCAGCGGATGATGGATACCGTGCTTGCTGAATTTGAATGGCAAACCTGCCTCGTATACTTGGACGACGTCGTGTTCTCGAGCACGTTCGACAAGCACCTCGCACGACTCGAGAGCGTCCTCGCTGCGATCCATACTGCCTACCTCACCATCAAGCCTGAAAAATGCTACTTCGGGTTCCAAGAGCTCAAATTTCTTGGCCATGTCGTTGGTCCTAAAGACGTCCGACCAGACCCCGACAAGTTAGCTGCCGTCGCAGAGTTTTCACCACCCACAGACAAGAAGGCCGTCCAACGCTTCCTTGGTTTGTGCGCATATTATAGGCGCTTCGTCGAGGGATTCTCTAGAATTACTGAGCCTCTGACACGGCTTACACGCGATGATGTGCCTTTCATTTGAGCAGACGAGCAACAGCAGTCGTTCAATGAATTGCGCCAGCGTTTGCAGGCTGCCCCAATACTTGCTCATTTCGACGAAGACGCTGACACAGAAATTCATACTGACGCCAGCAATGCGGGTCTCGGCACAGTTCTTGTGCAGTGGCAAGATGGTGCAGAACATACTATTGCTTATGCAAGCCACAGTCTCACCAAGGCTGAGAAAAACTACTCAACCACTGAAAAAGAATGCTTAGCGGTTGTGTGGGCAATTAGGAAGTTCCGACCCTACTCGTACGGTAGACCCTTTAAGGCTGTCAGCGATCACCACGCCCTCTGCTGGCTTGCCAACCTCAAGGATCCTTCAGGCAGACTAGCTCGCTGGAGCCTGCGCTAACAAGAGTACGACGTTACCGTTGTCTACCGATCTGGAAGGAAGCACAGCGACGCTGACCGTTTGTCATGCGCACCACTTTCTACGACATCATCGGACCCTGACCATGACTTGCCATTTGTCGGCGTTGTCAACGCCGTAAAGATGGCTGAGCACCAGTGCGCTGACCCTGAGCTGCTTCCGCTGATCGAGCACCTTAAAGGACTTGAAACAGTTTTACCTCGCTCGCTCGTTCGCGGCTTATCATCGTACTGTTTGCACGACAATGTCCTTTACAGGAAAAACTGCGGAAGCGGTCCAAATACGTACCTCCTTGTCGTGCCGTCGGCATTGCGCCAAGACATTTTGCAAGCCTGCCATGATGAGCCATGCGCAGGGCACCTGGGATTTGCCAAGACATTATCAAGGGTACGACAGAAGTATTACTTGCCCCGTGTTTTTTATTCTGTGCAACGGTACGTGAAGACCTGCCGCGATTGTCAGCGCCGCAAGAAACCTCCCGTTAAACCGGCCGGCTTTCTACACCCTGTAGACCCTCCTCGAGCATCGTTCCAACATATAGGAATGGATCTTCTTGGTACATTTCCAGTGACCTCTTCGCGCAACAGATGGATAGTCGTCGCTACCGACTACTTAACCCGGTACGCTGAAACCGAAGCTATTCCGCAAACAAACTCGTATGAAGTGGCCAAGTTCTTCATCTGCCACATCGTCCTACAACACGGTGCACCGTCTGTTCTTATCACCGATCGCGGTACGGCATTTACAGCCGAACTTATGCAGGACGTTCTCCAATTGACGCATAGCTCTCACCGCAAGAGCACTGCGTATCATCCTCAAACAAATGGATTAACAGAACGACTGAACAGAACGCTGGCTGATATGCTTTCCATGTATATCGACGTGCAGCACAAGACGTGGGACAAGATTTTGCCATATGTCACATTCGCCTATAACACTGCTGTACAGGAGACCACACAGTTTACGCCGTTTGAACTTCTATACGGGTGCCGCGTCACGGCAACACTTGATGCCATGCTACCTGTGGCTGATAATAGCCCGACCAGCGAACACGTGGAAGAGTTCATTTAAAATGCCGAAGCAGCACGCCAGCTTGCTCGGCATCGTATCCAGAGCCAACAGCATACCGACGTTCTTCGATACAACCAGGGTCGTCGCAACGTCCATTACAATACCGGTGACTGCGTGTGGGTTTGGACGCCCATCCGTCACCGTGGACTTTCGGAAAAGTTGCTCCGCCGGTATTTTGGTCCCTACAAGGTTACACGCCGCCTCAGTGACATAACCTACGAAGTCGTCCCCTGCAGTTCTGACCCCGGTTCACTCCGTCGTCGTCCCCGCGCTGAAGTTGTTCATGTAGTGCGCATGAAACCATACCATGCGTGTACGTGAACGTCCAGATGCACCTCAGAAGCTCCATTTCTTGCCGTTGACTTCGCTGACAGGACTTTTTGACGCGACCGAGACAGTCGCTTTTCGCAGAGGGGGCAGTTGACACAGCAGTGGAGCTACTGCAAAGGTCAGCGCCATGAAAGACGAAGCGCGTAACCTGCTCGTTCTTCTTGAGGCCTACCATTAAAGGGACGCGTCCATTTTTTCAAGCCTCCGTCTTCAGCCTATGTTACAATATGTACTGTGCGTCGTGTTTTATTGACATGTATACGTCAAGGAACGACAGAAGCACATCAAAGGCGAACATCAAGAAATGGCGGGTGTCGAGCAGCCAAAATGCAGGCAAGCGCAAGCTCGGGTCGCGCAGCTTGGCTGCTTAGTCCTCATCTTGTCTTCTTCATTCACATGGACAATCTTTCCACCACGACGAAAGTCTTGGGATGGTGTCAAAGGCTCAGCCTCATAATTGACTGGAGATGTCCGAATGAGGATGCAGTAGGGCCCGTGGTAGCGGGCAAGTAATTTAGACGAAAGCCCTGGAGTACTCAAAGGAATATAAAGCCAAACAAGGGCACCGGTCGCGAAAGTAGGGAGAGGTTGGCCAGTGTCGTGCCTTAGCTTCTGGCGACATCAGGAAGCTGCGCTGCCTAGGTTAAACTTGTACTTACACAGGTCTGGTCTGGTCCCCTCACCATTATGCTCATTCTGTAGCGAAGCGGAGACAATAGACCATTTCTTGGTGTCTTGTAGGCGTTTTTCTGCAATAAGAAAAAGCCTACTGGAAATCCCGCATCGCAATATTGTCCTAAATTTATCGAGCCTGTGATCCTATCTTTTGGAGCCTCTATTACTGGATTCAGCCACAGAAATGCTTGCTTGGCAATCCAAAATTATCTGATTGAATCTAATCGATTACCATGCTAGACTGATTGTCCCCCTCCCCACCATAGTTTTCTCTTATTCATTTATTATTTTTTACCTATTAGTCTTTTTATCCCTCTCACAAAATCTTACTTTCCAAGCTCCAGTGTTCAAATCGTTAATTCCTTTGTTTTTATACACCGAATATAACCACGTGATTCATGGCCAATCCCCCACTGTGGGTATGCATCACAACCACTCAGGTCAACAACAACTTTGGTCCTCGGTTGTCAATGAACAGGCCAATTGTCGACAATCTTCGGCGTACCTTGCAACATCAGAAATTGGAGTGTACTTAGATGAGTCAGGTGTGTGGGGAAGCATAGTGTCCAGCGTGCATGATGGCTCGCGTCCGTACAAGAGAAAGAACGGCGAGAGCACCGTGGTTGCGTGCGTAGCAGTGATGTACGCATATGTGACAAATGGAAAAACAGTGTCCCAATTAGTCTGGTCTGATACAGTGTACATAGTGAGCATATCCCTGGCAGTGCAATTAAATTGTTCAGTTAGGCCATTCATTTGTGGATGCTAAGCAGTTGTCATCCAATTAACGATGTTGCACTTAACGAGCAAGGCTTGGATAGCATCACACAGGCAAACACGTCCTCTGTCGCTCAAAAGTTGACGGGGAGCACCGTGGCGCAGGACGAAGTTGCGCAAGCTGAAAAACAACGTTAATAGAAGGCTGAAAAACGCAACGTCTTTCGCTGTGGCCGTGGGCAAATCTGCAGTCACTGCGTAACGCGCGAGATGGTCCACGCCGACAATTATCCACCTATTCCCGAAGTGTTCGAAGGAAGCGGGACGTATAGGTTGATACTGACGTGGTCAAATGGACGGGCGTTGAGGTGGAGCCTTGCGCCACTGACAGGCAGTGCAAGTAGGTACTTGCACACAAAAGGCGAGGGCCTTTTCCTGTGAACTGCCGCGCCGCTGCTGCTCTGGCAGGCAGGAGCATAGAACGGGCGAACGTGTAGAGCGAAGGGTGGTGGGGGACTCCAACGTAGCGAGGGTACAGTGTACTAGAATAGGGGTAGGGGGTAGTGGGCTCAGCGGCGCCGGGCGCTTGATGCCGCTGATGTCACTTTGGAAACGGAGCCGCGTGGTGGCGCTGCTTGCGAATGCACTGGCGTAAGCACCAGGGCCAAGGTTATTCTGACATAGGGTACATTAACATGCAAGGTGGCAGGAATAGACTGAAGTGGGAGGAGATAGACGAGCAACTAAGGCAGGAGAAGCTGATCGTATACGGGTTTGTGGAGACACATCTTAGGGACATGGAGCAACCACCCTGTAATCCTGACTATGCATGGGAATATTGCAATAGAACAGAGGGCAGCAGAAAAGGGGGTGGAATTGGTGCATTCATTCATAAAAGTATGAATTGGCAAAGGGTCAAACAGGAATGCAAGGAGCATTTATGGCTAAAAGGGAAAGTTGCAGGAGAGCAGACGCTCTTTGGCTTTGTATACATGTGGACAGGAGCAAATGCCAAAGAGGAAAACAAAAAAATGCTGGAATGTATATCAAGTGACATTAATGAGCTAGGAGGAGGGTGCGAGATTATTATACTAGGAGACATGAACGCACACATACAAGACATGGACGGGTACACAGACTCAACAGGCAACATGATGCTGGATATGTGTGAAAGGCATGACTTAGTTATATGCAACAGTACTGAGAAGTGTGAAGGGCACATAACATAGGAGGTAGGGAGCCTGCAGTCAACGATAGATTATGCACTAATGTCACATAGGATGCATGATAGGCTAAAGATAATGAACATAGATGAATATGGCTCCAGAAGTCTAGGTAGTGATCACAAACGTATTAAGGTGAGTTTAACGTGATCACAAACGTAAGGTGACTCGTACCTTAGCAAGCTAGAGCTTGCTAAGGTACGAGTGAGGCCTAAAGGGAACAGAAGACGTAAACCCAAGAGCTGGTGGGATGAGGAGGTTAAGAAGGCCATAGAGAAACGTCGGGAAGCATCCAGAGAACACAGTTATTCAAAGCAGAGGGGTGAACCAGAAGCTGATGTAGACAGAAAATGCTTCTTAAACTGTAGAAAGGAAGCATCCCATTTGATCAATGAGAAGATTAGAAGAAAAGGGACCCAATGGTTGTCAGAAGTAAAAAGGATAGAAAAGCAGCGAAGAAATTTTGGAAACGTCTCAACTACTTGAGTAATAAGACTAGCATAGAGCAGAGGTTTATGGTTACAGCTCAAGGTGTTCGGCTAGAAGATGAGGCAATGAAACATATAAGAACAATGATGACAGAAAAATTTTAAAAACAAAACGTTGCATGTGCTCATTAGGTGAGGATAGACATTAGGAGAGGATAGATGCAGTGGCTCCACTTTAACAAAGCGAGTGGGAAAGGGCAGAGAAGAGGGTTCCTAGTAGCACGTCGACAGGTCCGGATGGCATCCCAATTATGTTAACAAAGACATTTGACCCAAAATCTAAGAAAGCATTAAGAGTGGCAGTGAGCAAAATGATAATGGGCGCTAAAGCCCCCGACGGGTGGAGACTGAGCAGCATGAGCACAATATATAAGGGAAAGGGGGACAAAGCCGACATAAACAACTACCGTCCCATAACAGTGGCGTCAGTGGTTTACGGGGTGGTGATGCAAATGATAAAGGACAGACTGCAGGCATGGGTGGAGAGCGAGGAGGTGCTGGGGGAACTACAAAATGGGTTCCGGAAACAAAGAAGGTTAGAAGATAATCTGTTCTCATTGACGCAGTGTATTGAAATAGTACAAAGGAACACAGGCCCCTATGGCTCGCATTTCTGGATATCAAGGGAGCCTATGACAGTGTAATCCAAAAGGATTTGTGGGACATACTGGGCACTCTAGATGTGGAAGATGGAGTAAGTAATCTTTTAAAAGACATCTACAAAAGTGCAAGGTGCTTATAAACTGGGAAAACAAGGTATCTGTACAGCAGGGGCTCTGTCACCTCTGTTATTCATGCTGTATTTACAAGGATTAGAGAAAAAAATTGAGAGGAGCGGATTTGGCTTCAGTCTTTCCTTTTTCAAGCAAGGAGAATGGATTAAACAGTCATTACCAGGACTGATGTACGCGGATGACGTTGTACTTATGACTGACATCAAGGAAGACTTGCAAAGATTAATGTACATCTGTGGTAAAGAGGGAGATAGCTTAGGTTTGAAGTTTAGTAAAGAAAAATCGGCAGTCATGATTTTTAATGTTAATCAGGGCAGCGAGCAAAGGATACAGGAGCAGGGGCGTAGCCAGAAATTTGTTTCGGGGGGGGTTCACCGGCCCGACCGGGGGGGGGGGGGGGGGGGGGGGGCAAGCTTCTGCTTTCCTTTATCACGTGACCGATAATAAATGTTGGTAGTTTAAGCACACTCTATACATGTATATCAAGGACATGGGACCCCCCCCCCCCCCCCCCCTTGCGTGTGCGTGTGCTTGTGAAGAAATTAAGTAAAAAGTAAAGTAAGCTCAGTAAATACAGTAAGTACGACAGGTACAGTGGGCGTTTGGAGCAACGGTCTCTCATCGCGCCACTGAATGGACCAGTCTTCGAAAATGCATCATTGAGACGACCCGTGCGATCGGAGAAGACATCATTAATTGTTAATTTCCGTTAAGCGTAGATGGCGTCGTCCTCGTCGGGGCGAAGTGCGTTTCACAAGTCAAGGACGGCTATACGCGTGAAACTGCACGTGTGACCAGGCTCTACCTACTCCCATAGCAATAGCTTCTTCGCTGCGTCTTTGCGCTAGAAAACATAAATACGCGCAAAAACGCGTAAGGCTTTTTTTTTTTTTTTTTCGAAGCTTTCGTCGCCCTGCTCCCTCATACGAGAGGGTTGCATTTCCTGCGGCAAGTGCATGGGCCGCTGTGTCTTCCGCTGTGTGCGAGCGTGCAGCCGTCATTTGCCTTTACGTCAACAGATTCAGAATTGTACAGAATATTTCACCGCACAGCATAGATATGGCATGTGTACGCATTTTAAGTAGTGCATGCAACTCATTTCTGCTTCACTTACACCGCTGCAAACAAGAAGCGGCTTTGTACCTCACAGAATCTCGACTGATTGGTGTACTAGTGATGCAGGAATGAACTCCGGTATTGTTCAGTACATAGTGCACATAATCAATTTCTCAGGACGCGTGAACTCCGACGAGAACTGTCAGCGCCTGCAACAAGAGTTTACTTACGCTGTATTGCGCACAGCAGTAATTCATGCTTGTCGGCTGTCTGTTTCGTGCATTCTATTGCGAGTCGGTGGAATTTCACTGCTGTCATCAACCCCTACGTGAGTACATTACTGGTTTGGGATTCCACAACTGAAACAGCAACTACCAGCCTTCCGTAATTGCTGGTTTGTGATTAAACAACGCAACAGTAATTACCAGCCTTCCGTAGGGGCGCAATCGCAAACAAGAGACGTTTCTCGCGCAGACTAAGCCTACGTTCACACTTGGGAAGCGGCAAGCGGGCGGAAAGGAAAAAGCGGCCGGAAAATGTTTTCCGCGCCTGTCCAAGTTGTTCACATTTGTTGTGCTATCGCCGCGGCCGCCGCTGCCGTTTTCGTCAAGATCCATCTCGTCTGCGTACGTTTGTCGGCGTGGTGGCGCTCATTATCGCATTATGTCGAGCGGTATGTTCATTCTTTGACCCACGTACCGTCATCAAAAGTGATCATTTTACGCAACTTCGCGTGTCATCTGCGACCTTCGGTAAGTTCCTCGTTGGCGTTCCGTAATTCTCCGCACACGGGCGCGGTAGCGCTGAGTCACAGGTTGGTGCCTAGGCGTGAGAATATTTCTTTAATAGCTTTTATTTGCAAGTTGTAATAACATTTCATCATTTCGTATTGTCGGTGCCTCCAGTACACCAAAGGGGCAACGGGAAAACCACAGCTAAAACCCGCGCTGGCCCTTGTGTTGGGGCTCGCCAAAGCCTGCGCGTCCTACGTGAGACCTACGCTCCCAATCTATCGTCGCGACGAGAAAAGCACCCCGCGACTTCTGCAACATACCGTACACGTGCGAGGAGAATTATGGAGCGCCAACGAGGAATCTGCCTAAGTATTGTCTGCCGTGGAAGTGGAAGAAGAAATTGCTTTTATACTTCTACCTACTTGTTTTCTAGAAATGGACAATGAATAAACGGAAGACGCGGACACCTCGGAAATGGCGGTGGTGGGTTCGCCTGGCTTTGCAAAAGTGCGAGAAGTTGGGTCACGCCAAGGCTTCGTTGCCGCACCTCCGGTCGCGCGACGTTGAATACTATCGCGAGTATTGCTGACAGTACGTTTTAGTGCCACTCTTGTCGTAGAGCAAGGGCTGGTTCTTGATCGCGTCGATCAGCATTACAGCTTACACTTCTGGTGTCATGTTCAATTTTACGACCGGTTGTTTACATGCTAGTGTAGCTTGCAGTGAAGCAGAACGACTTTCCGCCGCGTTTCCGCTTCTCCATGGCGAAAAAATCGGCCCGAGACTGATTTGGCTCGCAGCCTGTTTTTCTGCCTGTTTTGCCGCCTAGGTGGGCGGTTTTTGTAAGATTTTGCCGCTTCCTACAGCTTCGAGACCAAGTGTGAACGTAGCCTAAGATCCTGCGCGAGCGCGGCCTAACCGGCACCTGAAGGGAAGCGGCGGAAATGTATACCGGAGATTTCGACCACCTGGGGTCTTTAACGTGCACCTAAATCTAAGTAAACGGGCCTCGAGCGTTTTCGCCATCATCTAAAATGCGGCTGCCGCATTTGTTGGTTCATTTGTTGCACATTTGTTGCTTCAGAATGCGGCCGCCATATTCTCGCCCAAAACTTCACAGAGTGTCAAAGCCTTGACAAACACCGTGACAGTTTTTTCCATATGCAGACATGATTCGCTGTAAATTACCAACCAAACGGAAGCGCCCAGGAATGAAATTGTGATAGTAGCACCGGTTTCATGAATTATGTCAGCGCGAAGCGACGAAAACAAAGGACGGGTAAGTGGGGGGGGGGGGGGGGGGGGTTGCGAAAAAATTTCGGGCGGGGGGGGGGGGTTTGAACCCCCCCCCCCCCTGGCTACGCCACTGTACAGGAGGTTACGCTGGAGGTGGTGGATAAGTACAAATATCTTGGAGTGTGGATAAACAATGGGGCTGAGTACCTAACGGAACATGAAAAATATGTAACGGCTAAAGGTAGCAGAAATGCAGCTGTGATGAAAAATAGGGCACTGTGGAATTACAATAAGTACGAAGTGGTGAGAATGATTTGGAAAGCGGTGATGGCCCCTAGTTTGACTTTCGGCAATGAAGACCTGTGCATGAGATCAGAGGTTCGAGCAAGGTTGGAAGTTAAGCAGCGAGGGGTAGGTAGACTGGCTCTGGGAGCACACGGAAATACACCAAATCAGGGGGTACCCGGTACAGGGTTACATGGGATGGACGTCATTCGAGGGCAGGGAAGCCAGCAGCAAGATTGAAGGAAATACACCAAATCAGGGGGTACAGGGTTACATGGGATGGACGTCATTCGAGGGCAGGGAAGCCAGCAGCAAGATAGAATTTGAGGAGCGATTGAGAGAAATGGCAGAAAAGCGGTGGGCAAGGAGAGTTTTCAGTTATTTGTACATGAGGAATGTTGACACAAAATGGAGGAAGCTGACCAGAAAATTGTCAATCAAATATTTGGACTGCAGGAGGGGTGCAAACCAGGAAACAGCGGTTAAGAAAAAGGTTAAAGAAACAAAGAGGGGTCTATGGAAAACAGGGATGCAGACGAAATCATCACTGGCAACCTACAGAACTTTCAAGCAAGAAATTGCCAAAGAAAATATCAATGATAATTCTAGGGGAAGCTCTGTTGTTTGAAGCCAGGACGGGAGTATTGCGGACTAAGATGTACCGAGTCAAGTGGGGAACGTCCTATTGCGGACGAAGATGTACCGCGCGCCTGTTGGGCATGTCCTTTTAATATTTTTTTCGACAGGAAAACGAACTGAAGTGACAATCATTTTTTTTTTCCTGCAATCCAAAAGTGGACCAAATCACGGCGGCATCGCGTTTTGTGCTGGCACTCTAGTTTCGGGCAAGTATTGCGCGCAAAGTTCGGCAATTTGAGGAGATTCGCAGAAAGAACGCTTAACCAAGTAAGCGTGCGGTGTTATTCGATTAAGTGCTTATTTTGCTTTTCCTGCGGAGGTTCTGTTTCGATATACTAGGTAAGTCCTTGTGCTTTAATCAAGCTGAAACAAAGCGTTTCATTCCCGAAATGGGCCTGTTCACTCGCTGTGGTTAGTTAGCGGCTATGGTGTTGGGCTGCTAAGCAAATTTTACTGAGTCCCCCACTATGGTGTGCCTGATAATCAGACTGTCGTTTTGGCACGCCAAACCTCATAATTTAATTTTCTCTAATTCCCGAAATGGGCATTTTCGAGTGTTTCAGTGAAAGTTGATTGAAAGTAATCCAGATTAGAGTGTACTAGAAGCTTTTGAGTGGCGCGACCGGAGCGCTGTTCCCTTGCTTGCCCCTTGCCCAACTTGTGGCGAAAGTAGCGGCGGCGCTGCCATCGCCCAATCTACCCAGGTTTGCTCGGCGGCATGGTAGCCTCTGTAGTCGGCATCTCTGTTTTGGTCGCGTAATGGCAAAAAAAAAACAGCGTTTAAACCATTGTTACGCGCCAGGTTGCACAACTGGATATCCGCGTGTGCAACAAAGTCGAAAGTTATCCCTTTTTAAGGCCCCGAAAGACGAAGAACGACGACTTCTTTGGGAGCGGAACCTCCATCGGCTTGACAAACCGCTTGACGCCGATTGTGCCGTGTGCGAGTTACACTTCGAACCGCATTTCATTGTGAGAGACTACGTGCATGTGATCGATGGTGTTGAAGTCCGTATTCCTAGGGGAACGCCGATGCTTGCCCCTGATGCAGTCCCGACGATCTTGCCCAACCTGCCTGCATATCTGACGCTGAAAACTCCGGCTCCACGGACCTAAACAAAGCGGCGGCATCAGGGTGTGCCGGCTGAGAACGACAACAGGAAGCGGCGCCGCATTAGCACTCCTGCGCAGGTGCTTGTGGACACTAACTGTGCAACTTCTGCAGGTAGCGACGAAGCTGACAAGGCAAGCTCAAGTCCCTCGTCTGAAGCGGTTGTCACTCTCGACGACCGTCGTGGGCTTGACCTACCGTCAAAATCATGGGCGTTGCACGAGTTTCCCGGGTTTGACGGCGTATCATACGTAGGGTGGCCTAGCTAGCACGCGTGAACTTTCCATTGAACGAGCCGTATTCTTCAGCAGTGCAAACAACGGAAGCGTGGAATGTGAAGCGTTCGTGCAAGACAAACTAATCAGCAAGTCTAGTTTAGTAATGGTTCAAGAGGCCTCAGATGCCCTGCAGCTTGTTGCAAGCGTCCCACTCTGTTGTGGAGCAGCAGAAACTTCAATTTTGCCACCATCGGACCTTACCCACGGTCTACATGCATTTCTATATAAAGGGTCTGAACAAGTCGCGGGATGAAAAACGAAGAAGCGCACAGCAGCACCTGAAATTGAGTAGGCTATAAATTGCTGCATTGGCATAAAAAGGATGTCAGTTTTTGAGCATATTTTATTACTCTTAATTTTTTTAAGGGTCACCAAGAAGAGAGATGATTTTTCTGAGAAGAGGTTTGTAAGCAAGAGAACGTGCAAACTCTGACGCAAAATCTGAAAATAAAATTTCATCTTGAATCTTTTTGTATTATTAAACCTGTGATGGTTAATTTAGCAGCTTTAGGGTTCTCGGAGCACAATTACTCGGAACTAAGCTGATTCATTGTTCCACGTACTTTAGAGTCGGTTTAAACAATTTTGCAACCATAATAACATTTTTATTTATTTAAATGCATTTTACAAAGACAACCTAAGCTCTGCTATTCTGTTTTGTTTTATGTTATATTGTGTATCCTGGCTCTATAATTTTATTCTTTTTGTCATTTTTAATTGCAAATGTATTGTTTGTATAAGTATGCGATTGTTAATAGGACTTTGCAGTGGTGTTGCCTTTAAACTCTCGAAATCTTGCACTGCTATGTTTCACTGAAGGCGTTTTTCTGCAGCATTACGTATGTGCATTTTTGTGGGTCCTACAACAATAAACGCATTCCCATATTTTAAAATGATAGGGTGCTCTGGAAAAACTCTGCTGTTCTTCAGACAGTGACATTGTCAATAAAGCTTGCTTTTGTTGTGAGTGAACGCAACCACAAGCAACGCGCCCTTTATTTGATTCCAACATTGGTGTTTTACGTGGAACTGGCGGAGTTCTTCGTCTTATATGCAACACATTGCTTTTTTCTTTTTTTCGAGGGGAGGGGGGGGGGGATGAGGGAGGCTTCCGATGTGTGCCGGCTAGCTGGTATCTCGTGTAACTGTACACTGTAAAAAAAAAAGGGGGGGGGGGGGAAGCGCTCGTTATGCGGTACGATGTGCTACGCTACTTCAAGCTGCAACACAGTCGGCGGCAACTTCAGTAACAATAATGTCAAATAATATTTATTTGCATTAACATTTTTGGAAAAGGGGGTATAACAAAGAATGAAAAAGATCATCCTAGGCTCGACGGAGAGGTACGAACACGTACGCGGAACGCCTGCCAGCCATCCGCGCTGGTAGATTGGTCGACGCCAGCGCCACCGCATCATTCCACGCTGAAACGGCCGCACTCAGGCAGGCGCTCGCGCCACTCAAAAGCTTCTAGTACACTCTATCCAGATCAAATGCTGTTACAGGGTGGCCTACATATGTGCCTGACTACGAATCGCCTTTTGCTTTTATCGAGCGCGCTGGGAAAGTTGTTCAATCCAAATTGACTTCAAGCGCCACTTAAAGTACCAAACTATTGTCCTGGAATTCGCGTCGCTCCCAGTTGGCTGTTCAGGTGTTTGGTGAGCATCAGTACCGTGAACGTGCAGTGAGCTTTGCCCACCGCTCAAATCACCAGAACGTTCTTTTTCCCTTCGGTGCAGCTTGAATGCAGTCGGACCTCCTCCGTTTTCTCGGTGGTGCTTTCTTGGGCACTTTCTTCGAGATATATTCAGGCAGGTTTAGCAAGAGCGTCGGAACAGCGTCAAGCGCAGGCTTCCCACGAGGGGGACGAACTTCGTAATCCTGTATAAAATGCACGTAATCTGTAAGCACGAAATGTGGCTCAAAGTGTAGCTCGCATACAGTGCTGGTGTTTTCCAAGGGCTTGTCTGATCATCGAATGGTTCTTTCCCATTCCCTTCTTTTGTTTGGATCCTTCGGCACGCTGAACAGCGCGATTTTCGGAGCATCTTTTGGGACACGTAGCCAGTCTTGCAGCCCGGCGCGTAGCAATGGTTTTGACGTTGTCCAGGCATTTTTTCGGAAGCGCCACTCCCACTCAGAAATCTCGCACACCATGTCAGCACGATCAAAATCCCATATTGCTACACATGCAAAGAAAAGACGACGCGAACATGTACTGCGCGCACCACGAAGTCGCAGCAGATGCCATAGAGTTAATAAACTGACTCAGGGCTAGAGTGTACTAGACAATATTCTAGTACACTCTACTCAGGGCTCTATTCTGGACACGCATGGCGGCTGCACGGCCGCCATTATCCGCCATCTTGGCTGTCTCATTGGCTGTCCAGAGGTCACGTGTTTTGAAATTTGTGCCGGGAAACGGAAATTTTGCAAAATGCAATTTTGCGTTCTCATCAGAATGACGAAACGTGACGTGGAGCTGCAAGTTTTATCGACTAATACTTTTTTGTGGTCCTTGGCACCTATATTGCGACTTTAGCGCTTTAAAAAGAAAGTGGACGGTAGCGTGCAGAACCCCGTGCAATGCATCACGGCCGGACTCGACTCCACCCTCCGCGCTCCCTTACGGCCTTTGCAATGATGGATGCTGCCGCCTGCCGCTGCAACTCTGTGGTGGCGTAGCTCACCGCTGCTTAACCGCTGCCGCCTCCGCAAAGCGCGTTCACAGATGCGCTCCGGCAGGATGCATATAAGCAAGATCTGTGTAATTCCGGCTGTCAGGCGCTAGTTATCTCGAATTTTAAAGCCTAATCTTTATTTTCAGTGTCGGTAGTCAACACCGTAGCCTCATACGATGTGGATGAAACGGCTTACAGCCTGTGCTTGAAGTCGCAAGCCTGTAGCAGACGCGCTGTCAAGATTAAAGGGGAAGCTTAAGCCAACACCCACAATTATTGAATACACATGTCGTTACTTAGGGGAAATGATTATCTCAGTACACGCACTTCAATTTATAAGAAAGGTACAGATACTGCGAGGCTACAACACAAATAAAAATTTTACAGGTACAAGCTATTTATTTCCTGATCAATACAGTGCACTCTTGTACATTTTGGTGCCAACAACCTTCACATCATGTACAATAAAGCCTAAAATATTTTCTGGATGGCTTATGCACGTAAGGAACTGGTTTTTCATTTTTTTTTCCGTTACCATCTTTGTGTGATTTATTAGAAGCAGTCTGACAAATTTGTCAGCAATCACATTAGCTGTGCGCCTTGTGTGACCATTGCCAACATCTGGGCAGTTCAAGATGGGCGATTGGTCAAGGTAGGGTGCAACGAGAAGTTGCAGCACTTCATGCACTTTTGTTCGCGGAAGGTGCTTCGCAGCCGCTTCAAAGAAAGCCACAATGCTGTCCAAAAGTGCCAAGAACATGCGATTCGGGTAATGGAGTCCACTTTTGTTCTGTTCGTGCAATAGAGTGTACAAAGGATCCCCTTTGTTAGTCGTCGTCACCATCATCACACATGCATCACAACCAAACTCACTAATGAGTTTTACGAGGTACCCCCCAACATACACCAGACCGGAGTATGTCACTGAGGGGGATGGATCCAAAAAGTGTCCTTTCAGGTTCTCCAGCTGTGCAATTACCTCCTGTGGTACAGCTGTAGCAAGCTCTTCAGCATGAGCATCTGTCGCCTGTATTTGCCTTGCCTTTGATAATGTTATCAAGGGCAATTGGGACAGCCCTTGCATCAAGCACATCGTTACCCCCACACATGGACCTGAGCCGTCCGAAGAGTGCTTCAACTGGGTCACTGTTAAAGTTCCTTGTCAGGACATATTTGATTCCCCTCCTTAAGAGGAACCTTGTTGTCTCCACTGTTGCCTTCGTGGTGAACAGCAAGGCGCGGTACGTTTTATCTGTGAATTCACCCTTTCCTGATGCAATTGACTCCTTTTGAATATTCCTCACGTAACAGGTAAAATCCTTTTCCAGCCATAGTATTCTGTGGTCGTTTTCGTCAGAGATCGGCTTCTTGTCACTGCCACTGTACACCGTGTCATGGACGTCGAACCATTGCTTCATCATCTTCATGAACAATATTGTTGGGCTCACTCCTCTGAAACTGTAAAGAGCTGGGTCGCCGCACCGGTTCTCCTGGAGATGACACAACGCTGCAATCACTTGCGGGGAGAATATCTGAACTGCGCGGAGCACGTTCATTTTTTCTAAGTTCGACGGGTAAACGTGCTTCCTGGTAAAGTTTCTTGCCAGTTTGACGGTTTTGTATTTTTGAAATTCATAAAGTTTCTGTACGAACTTCCCAGTAATGACTTCTGTGCCGTCTGTAAGTTCACGTTCCAGGAACTGGCTGCGTATGTTTTTGAGGATATCACAAGGGTCAAAACTCAGGAACATGACTATCTGAATCGTGAGGATGGGGGACTACTGAAGACAAACATCCACTTCCCATGTGCTTAAACATAGTGACATTTGCTGAGTAATTATCTGTAACGATTCTGACAATTACGAATCCGCAGGACTCCACAGCAGAGATTACCTCCTTGATCCAGGCAAACAGGTCTCTCCCACTCAGCTGTTTCGTAAAGTAGTAGGCACATGGTATCCTGTATGAATTCGCCACACCATGCAGAACAAAGCACAGTACTCTATTTGCAAGAGTCTCTGCCGAGCTGCTTGCCGCACTGTTGCTGGGTTTGTCTTTGAGACCAAAAACTGTGTCGGCCTTTCTGTCATACACACATTTTGGCTTAATGGCAGCCTCGTCCACGATCAACGACGCCATGTGCTGTTTGCTGCTGAGCATCGAGGCCTCAAAGATCAGTCTCTCCTTCATGGCAGGAGGAGAGGAGAGTCGAGTCCGGCCGTGAATGCATCTGCAATTTCGCGAATAGAGTGACCTACCCAGACGAGTTGGGCTGAGTCACTTGCGGATCACGAGATAGCGATAACGCGGCCTAGAGCGTGCGCTGATCATCACTAGTAGGTCGCGCATACTGTCTCAAGGTAGAAAGCAAGCGCGTGGGCACCAATATACGATGACTCATTCCGTTTCCAGACGACACGCATCCTAGCTAATCAAGCAGACGACAGCCTGTCCGCATGCAGACGACGGAAGCGAGAAACGATTTTGATGGAATAATCGTACGCTTTGAGCTAGCTGCTTTATTTTTACTGGGGAGGAAAACTGTTTTATCAAGAATGCTAGGTTCAGTGCCTACATTACAGTTTCTTAGGCGAAACGTCAAATTTGCGTCACGTTACGAAAGCAAAACGGGGCCATTAGCGCCATTTTGTAAGTGTCGCGCCTACGTCACGCTAGAGTGTACTATAGACGTTTTCACGAGGGCGCTCCCGACGGTCTGGCGTGGAGAGTATGTGTCAGTGTTGCCTGTTCGGTCTGGACTGTGAGCTTGCCTTGCGCTTGCATTGCGGAGTGGAGCTTTGCTTCGATGTTTCCATTTATTTTTGTCACGAATGACTTACGCTCGTAAATAATGGCATATATCATCAAAAGGCTACAGGCCAGCACTGTGCAGTTTATGGGTGGATAAACAACCAGCGGAAAATAACGATTTTAGTCCACAACACAGCACTCCGCGAGACCGCTGCCGCGATGTGGTATGTTCACGCTTCGCCGGTTTCCTGCATCACCTGAGGACTTGGCATTTCAGTCTAATATGAACCAATGCACACATCAGTAAAATAACGCATTTTGGTAAACTCTTTTTGGCACATTTCCCAACAGGTTGCGAGAATTGTCAGCTCTTTGATGCAATATTTTCTCGTATGTAGTGGTAGAGGCTACATTTTTTATTCTTTCAAACACGACTTCATTCCAGTGCCTAATACGGGGGTCACACGGCGCATTTTTGATCGTGATCGAGCCCGATATGGGTCACATTTCTTGGTTGCGATTGGCTTCTTTGCTCAATCTGCGGAAGGGAGCCAATCGCGGTCGAACATTCCGATCCAGATCGGTCTCGATCGCTATCAAAAGTGGCCGTGTGACACCGGTATAAGACAAATTGGAGCACTCTGCGAGAGAACTGATCGGTAAATACACATTCGCAACGATCTGGAAAAATCGTGTCCTATGGAAGATGTATGCAGACCCTGTGTCCACCAAAACATTGTCTCTGCATTCACACGCACCCTACACGGCCCTGCCCAAAAGGTAATTAACTTCAACAGTGTGGTGCTGCATCGAGCTCACCCATCTTTGAGCGTTGTCTATGTGCTTGGGCAGCAAGAGAATGCAAAAACGAACGTCTCAACCTCATCAGTGCGGCCTAGCGCCAGTGTTAGAGTTCGGGAACCGTAATGCGCTAACTGTGCGTGGCGTAGAAACGCGCTAAATGAGCCCGCGCAAGTAAGTAAGTAAAAAAACGGTATTCGCATGAGTACGCGGACAATAGCATCATGCTTGCAAGAATAACAGTAGCGAAAAAAAAATAAATTCGCACAGTCGATCAAGTGAAATACTTACGTGCGTGCAGAGACTGCTTAGCTGACCACTAAGCGCTTTTCACTCACGGTAAGTAGTGGTTTACTATCATATGCATACGTATTTATTCGACAATTGTTAAGACTCGACATTACTTTATTATGAACATAGCACAGTGAGACGGTGTAAGGGAAACAAGAGAAAGAGCAGAGATGGCCCTAACGCTGCAATAGTATTGGCTTATTTCGCTTGAGAGATAGCGCACACGAAAAATTCTTGCCGTACGCGATATATTCAGTACAAACTTCGCGCACGATCTACGTTAAGGTTCACCGTGAGCGAAGCTTGTTCCAAATTCAGACATTCGAAAGAAAAGCCATTCCAGGTAAACAAACGTAAAAAAATAGGTAAACAAATATATCTTTATAACAAGTCCTGTTATAATCCCTATTGGGATTGACAGGATCTATAAATAAATAAATACTAAAAATAAAAGTCTAGCACCTGGGCTGTATCAGTCGCGCTGGCATCTGTGATCACTGCCACGCGTCGGTTCGCTGCAGGTACCGCGCTGCTCGATCGCCACGCTTTATGCTTTGACATTTGGTTATAAGCACCCTGCACCGCACCAGATCCAATAAATTTTGCATGATTGAGCTGTTCAGTTGCGTCGGAAGCGTATGAAGTAACCACCGCATATCTATATACCAACCACTGACACGCGTCGTCGGGCCGCCGGCGCCTGGTTCTATAAGCATTGCCCGACAGCTACGTACGCGCCTGCTTTCGCTAAATGAGGCAACCCTCAATCGCGAAACGTAATGGTGATCAGATTCAATCAACGATACGGTCACGTGTGCCCAGCAATAACAATGAAATATACCGCTGATTAGCACGCCAGGTCTCGACGAAGCAGACGCGGCTGCCGCCGCTACCGACGAAGAAACACCACATCCACTGGCTGGGCTTGCTGTTGCCATGGCACACTACACTGAGCGCTCACTCGAGCACGTGAAACATGTAACAAGTCAAGCGGCACAAGACAAGCGAAGCGGAAGAAAACAATCGAAATAATGCGCGGCGAAGATCACACAACCGAAGTGCGGCCGGCCTGCTCTCGCAAGGCGCACAGTCCAAAATGGCGGCGACGCTAGACGTCGCTCGTGTCGGCCAATGGCGCTGCTCAAACGTCGGTTTGTGAAAAGGTCTATAGACGGTTTTCAGCAGCGGCGCACGGGAGCGGCCATGTTTGATCACGTGAGTGCGCCGGCATGACTGGCCTTGGGTTGAAGGCCAGCGAAGGCGCCGTACTGCTGTAGTCGTGGGCGACGGTGCGGCAAGCGGCGTTGTTTCGGGTCCACCGATGGACAGCGGCTGGATCGACGACACAAAGCTCTGGCCCATGGTTCAACGATCATGTAAGTGAACCATTGTTTGTCATTTTAACGTTGTATGTGCTCGCGCCGGAGCGCTCTGGCGCTCGATCATCGTGCATGCGCGTCGCTCATTCGCGCCGAGCGATTCGAGCTCATGGAGGCTTCTTGTGCGGCGTTCACGTCAGTTCGCTAGTTCTTTTTCTTTTTGTGGCTAGTGCGGTGTACTTGAGCTACGATCTGAGCTGTTTGAAGTGGTTGCCTAGTCTCTCGCGCTTTGCTTGACGGCCTCGAATGTGTATGCTTGAGCGCCGAGTGAAAAATCCGTGTCCGCTGGTGTGTTGACGTCTCGCTCGCTGGTATTTAGCTTCACACATACGTTTAGGTAAACGTTTGCCTCGATACTGGTGCACTGATCTCTGCAGAATTCACCAGTGCGGCGGGCACGCAATAGTTTTGCGTAGTTGACTTCAGAGCGGCAGATTCTGTTTGTTGGATGTACTAATTGAATGCCCCCGAACGGGTGTTGTTTCATAGTAAAACCCCTGTCACACGGGCACGTTCGATCGCAATTGAGCCTCGATCCGAATCCAGTCGGTCGTGATCCGCAAATCGTAATCGAATTAAGTGTCCGATTTCGATCGGAGACCGACGTAAGCAGCTTCTAGCTCAGTGTGACAGAAAACGAGGTACAACGAGAAAGAAAGAGATCCGAAGAAATAACCCTCTAAAAAGGCCGTTTTATTTTTTATGCTCGTATAATTTTGAAAATCTGTGTGCTGCGTCGACGCCATGCACGTAGTTCTGAGATTTGCAGACGATCAGAATCGGCGGACGTGGCACGTCGTTTACCTAAAATACTGAATGAAAAAGTAATTTTTCTGAAAATTGATTTGTACGTACCTTTACTACCTATTAGGCACGTTTATTATTTGCTTCGGACTTAGTTACACTTAAAGCGTTAGAGCCCAAATAACACGATTCTGATCCTTGGACTGTGTAGTAGCGATCATTTTCGATTGCGATTGAAAGTCCGAGCCGGATCGAGGCTCGATCGCGATCGAAAGTGGCCATGTGACAGGGGCATAACTTTGGCTAGCTGTAACTCAAGCGTTTTATAAATGAGAGCTCCCGTTTGAACTTTTCGAACTCTTCATAGGAGAGCAACACCAGCTTAGTAATCAAATATGTATTAATTATTGAAACTCCAGAACTATAATTTATAAATCCAAACGATCAGTTTAATATCAGACTGTATCTGTCGTGTTATTTTAGTTATTTCAAACATCTGCAGATGTCTTGAGGAGTAAATAAAAAAATCAGCTTTCTTTCGTTGCCATTATTTTTTTTCATTCCCGCAGTACATACAAATGTTTCTCCCCTATTTCAGTTGTCTACGACTACATGGTCAAGGCAATCGACCAAGATGGGAAGCCTGCACAGGACTACAGGGGGTTTACAGAGGGCATGAACCTTTTTGACAGTGGCAATGTTGGGAAAGCTTTGTGTCAATCCAAGGATGGCATGTGCAGCATAAAGCTGTGTTCCAAGCTGCAGTGTTGGGTAGGGATAGTCCTTGGTTGGACGCCCATCAACAAAGTGAATAGAACATCAGGGTGATTCATGTAATATTTACAATGGTTTGCTTTTATTTGAACGTAAGAATAAAGGAGTCCACATAAATAAAAAGCACGCACATGGGTAACGCATGCAGTTCTTATTGCAAACTGCCACAAATTTGACAAAAAAAAAGGCAATAGCACTGTGCCGCCAATGTCTTTTCCATAATCACAAATAATGTCATAATTTCATAGTGTCAAATAATGCCGCAATTTCGCGATGTCAAAAGAGGCTATGAAAATTAAAGTAAATAATATATATATTCACCATGCGCTTTTGGGGAACCCTGAAAGACACAAGGCAGAAAGAAACAGCTGATTTGTAGTTACCACTACTTTAATACGCAGCTAATCAAATAATGTCAAACTGGTGAGTTTGAAATTATTTACTTTTATTTCCATGGTTTCTCTTGACATCACGAAATTGTGACATTATTGTATATCACTTTACGATAAACACGCAACCAACGCTTCTAGCGTTGTTTGAAAAAATAATTTTGTGCTACAGCGTCAACACAGCTAGCTTTCGCGCACCTGTTGCTGGCCACAAACAACGCCAGGTCTACATTCTGATCACACCGTGCATCCGATACAGCAGCGAAACCAACATATGTAAAATCAGACGCGCAGGCAGGAATTCGTCAAGCTTAACGATTTAAAAACGCGATTCAGATAGCACTTCTCCAATCTTTTCTGCAGGAGTTGTCACCGCGACAACTAGTACGCCTTAATTGGCACCGATCCCGGCGCATATACGCACGTGGCGAGTAATTTCGCTTAACGATAAACATGACAGATAGCAGGTGACTGTTCCAATACGATATCGCTAATGATTGTGTTCTGCCACGAAAACACCGCACGGTGACCTTAATGTACAGCAAGCGAAAGACGTGAAAAGTTTATACACTATTCCGCAAGCCGAGCGCGTTCGCTTATTCGGTACTGTGATCTGCCACTTACTCTTGCCGATGTGCCTTAATTGAAGTTCTTTCTCTGTAGGTTCGCTATCCAGCATTGTCGGGTGAGCTTGTTTTTCTCTCCTTGAGGAAATCGGCGCATGGAAAACGGCCTCGGGCACGGGCAGTCTTGATGCAGCTGTGGCGCGTGTATTTCACACACCGACGTGTTCCACAGCTTAATGTCGCCATCACAGTTTTTGCATCCAACCACAGCTTACGTTTTCCCTCTTAATCTCCACATAGAGCAGAATATTCGACGTTTGACAAACTGCGCTTGTTAAACGCCGCTGGCTACGCTTTCGCGACTGAGCAATTGTAGTTTCGTTTGCGCGCCCAAGGCCAGAGATGTCCAACACGCGCGGCGCTCCGGTGGCGCCATCTGATTTCAGTTGCACAAACCGGCTGCTGCAAATCGTCTATAAAAGTACACTCTAGCGTTTTTTTTATAGACAATGGTCGAGTGGGCCGAACGGCGCTCTGCCGCTGAGGCGCCGCGTGTGGAAAAATAGTGCGAGGGCGCTGCGAGCGAACTGGATAGAAAGACGACTGGAAAACAGCGAATTAGGTTTTGATTTATCCTACATGCGTAATGGACGAATGGTGCAACAGAAGGTCCCTGGATTGATGTACGCAGACGACATTGTGCTACTAGCGGACAATAAAAAAGATTTACAGATACTTGCGAATATCTGTGGGAACGCAGCGACAAATCTAGGCCTTAAGTTTAGCACAGAGAAATCAGGGATTATGATCTTTAATGAACACACGAGTAACTTCGTGGTGTCAATTCAACAGCAAGTAATACCCATAGTGAAGCAATATAAGTACCTCGGCGTACACATAAACGAAGGAAAGAATTACTCAAGCAACCACCAAGATAATCTGAAAATAAAGGGGAAGCGGAATGCAGCATTAATGAAACACAGAACACTGTGGGGCCACAATAAGTATGAGGTGGTGCGTGGAATCTGGAAAGGAGTAATGGTGCCAGCGCTAACATTCGCAAATGCCATTATATGCTTAAAATCGGATATATTGGCGGGTTTAGAAGTTAACCAAAGATCAGTAGGCCGGTTGGCTTTGGGAGCCCACGGTAATACGACAAATGAGGCAGTGCATGGAGACATGGGTTGGGCCTCTTTTGAAGTCAGAGAAGCACAAAGCAAAATTAGTTTTGAAGAAAGGCTCAGGAACATGGATGAAAACAAATGGGCGGCTAAAGTGCGCAAGTATCTCTACATGAAAAGCGTGGACACAGAGTGGAGGAAGAGGTCAAGGAAGTTGGCAACCAAGTACAGGATAATCGAAACTGTAAATAGACAACCAGGGGTCATCAGAAAGAAAGTGAGAGAAATAGAGACCGTGAATTGGATGCAAAGAATGGAAACGAAAAGGACAATGGAGATTTACAAGAATGAGAAGAAAGAAATTAGAAGGGAAAATCTGTACGATAACACAAAGGGCAGTGCCTTGCTATTTGAGGCTCGAGCCGGTTGCCTAAGGACGAAAACATATCGGAACAAATATTCGGAACTAGATGAGACATGTGTATGCTGCAGTAAAGATCCAGAGACCACTCAGCACATCCTAATGGAATGCGACGGGATCCACCCAGCGAGAACCGTAGGTAACGTGCAACTCCCAGAAGCGCTTGCGTTTAAAGTGGAAGGAAACATAAACAGATCAGCCGTAGAGATCAGCAAGAGACGATTAGAGTACTGGTGGAAAAAAAGCAGGGAAAAGATGGATACGACCTGATCTCTTAAAATCATAGGCAGCGGTACAAGCTAAATTTTTGAAAAAGGTATACAAAAATGCGAGATAAAGAACATGTGTAGTATACCTGATTAAATCAAGCAGGCTAGGTGACTATTTGTCGCCACCCCGTTTCAAAGGGGATGCCAATAAATCATCATCATCATCATCATTGGGGTGGAGACGCGCTCCGCGGCATATTCAACGTACTTTCGCTGCGGGCGCCGAGGCCTATTGCACATAGTACGCTCTTAAAATAGCGCTTTATTTCAACTGCAACTTTATGTTTACACCATTTTGCCAAACATATGTATGTGAGGCATAGATTATACAAAGCGACGTCTTCAATTTTGCTGTCGTTGTCAAGCGCGTCGTCTGCTAGCAAGCGCGCGTTCGCTACGCGGACGCTGGCGGACGCCCAGTTTTTCTCGCAGAACATCTGTGCAGTACATTTTTTTAATGGTTTAGTTGCTTCGGTGCGCCCGTGACTCTTGACGGCTGGTGCCAAATGTAGTTTTAGCCAGGTGAACTGCTGTTTTTACCACTGTCCTCTAAAGGTAACTGGTATCTCCGCACCATGAAGGCTACGTAAGAAAATTTTATTATTGGTATCGTGTCATTTTACACGCGCTTCTTGTTGGTGGGTATTGATCAGGCACAATGATCGAAGAAAACAATATTAGAGAGAAATAAACCAGGTTTATTAACTGCGTGGCGCGAAGAATGACCAATGTATTTCTAGGTAATTAAATCAAAGGGTACATAGACATATATATTTATGATATATATGTGTAAGGGAAATATAAATATTCTAAATGCAATAATTGAAAAAGTGAGAACTCCCGACCGGAATAAGCGCACGTGTTTGCAGTAACAAACACACTTATTAGTGAATACTGGAAATAAAACTCATTCGCAGAAATAATATTCATAGCAGGCAAAACCATCTTATATATATATATATATATATATATATATATATATGAGTGTGTATGTGTGTGTGTGCGCGCGCAAGGGTTATTATTATACTCTACGACGCCGAATAGTCAATTCCGTTCTAATGTAACGCATAACAGCACTATTGAAATCTCAAAGGTGAGTGACTGCATGCACGTCAAGACTGTTATTCCGAATGATTTTGCTGCCGGAGAGCGCAGAGGCACAGTTCCTGAGATAATTAACGGACGGGTGTTACTAAATCCTGCTCTCCTAGTTCTAGCTCCTAGCTCTCATTCCTAGTTCCTAGCTAGTTCCTAGTTCCTAGCTCTCATTCAATATAAACGCCCCGTTTTGAGGCAGCCTGTAAATCTGCTAACTTGATTCAGACAAGGAAAACTTTTTTATTTTGACAGTCTCATCATGTTTGCACCCCATTAAAACTGAGTGCCCCATGTGGTACCACAGTTATCTTCTTCAACGAACGCAACAGCTCTGCACATATCTCTACGTGTATGTGAGACATGCCGTTCCTTGAATTGTTTCATTATGGTCGGTATGATAGTGCACAGGATAACTGAACGCAGCCGTTTATAATATACAAGCTGCAGGGTTGAGCGGTCATACATTTGGGAACGGCATTACATTTACGCATGAAATATGGGTTAAGCGTAACATGTTTTTCTCGGACATCAGACTCGAGAATAAGTTATTTTGTTTACATCCCTAGGAAAAAGCCCAAGAACGCAGTGACGTGTTTTTTTTTTCTTTTTTTTAATTAGCACAAGTTCTTCGGTTTTATGTGGCAAAACCACGATATTATTATGAGACACCCGGTTTAGTTTTCACCACCTGTAGTTCTTTAACGTGCACCTAAATACAAGTACACGAGTCTTTTTCCATTTCGTTCCCATCGAATTCCGCGACCTGGACTGAACCCGCGAGTTCCAAAATTAGCAGCGCAACGCCGTATCCACGATATAGTCACTAATTAGGCTACTGCGCAGGCTTTCTTTCTTTTTTTTTTCTTTTTTGAAGCATCGGCTGGCAAAAAAATTCCACGTACGGCTTACGGCCAAAGATTAGCATAGAGAATGGCTAACTAAAACCGTTTTCGGCGCTCGAGGTCCGACTGCAATAAATGACCCCGTACCAATTACTTCGCATTCTGTTACGCGAGAAAGGCGGAAACTTGAATGGAATGTTGCACTGCACTTTACTTCTTTTTTTTTATATCTATACCAATGCTTCCCGTAAATCTAAGTACAAGGCGCCGGATGGGGCAGATATGCTTTACTTGTTTGAAGCGGCAAGCAGGAACGTTACATATGTTAATTGCTTCGTCTGCGTTTCGCAAGACCTACTGATAGAAAACTATATGCGCTACAATACACACTAGAGATACATGCTGTTTGAAGAACGAGAAAAATATTTGTTCTCCAAAGGGAAGCATACAATAATATATAGAATAAAAGCTGACACTGCGGCCGCAATGTACGCGCAATGACCGAGCGGCATTAAAAATATAAAATAAAGAAGATAAAGAAAAAATTTATTCTTAAGGCATAAATACATGTCATATGCAATTATGAACCCCATTTGATCGGTCTGAACGCAAATACCAGCGCGCGAAGTAGTACGAATGACCCTGCCGAGCAGTATCGCCAGCAGTTTCCAACGGCGCGACCTTGATGCGGCCCAATCCACTTCGACCGCAGCGCCGCCCCAGCCGCTCGTCCCACTCGACCATATTCTAGTACTAGAGTGTACTAGAATTACCTAGAAATACATTGGTCATTCTTCGCGCCACGCAGTTAATAAACCTGGTTTATTTCTCTCTAATATTGTTTTCTTCGATCATTGTGCCTGATCAATACCCACCAACAAGAAGCGCGTGTAAAATGACACGATACCAATAATAGAATTTTCTTACGTAGCCTTCATGGTGCGGAGATACCAGTTACCTTTAGAGGACAGTGGTAAAAACAGCAGTTCACCTGGCTAAAACTACATTTGGCACCGGCCGTCAAGAGTCACGGGCGCACCGAAGCAACTAAACTATAAAAAAAAAAAATGTACTGCACAGAGGTTCTGCGAGAAAAACTGGGCGTCCGCCAGCGTCCGCGTAGCGAACGCGCGCTCGCTAGCAGACGACGCGCTTGACAACGACAGCAAAATTGAAGACATCGCGTTGTATAATCTATGCCTCAAATATATGTTTGGCAAAATGGTGTAAACATAAAGTTGGAGTTGAAATAAAGCGCTATTTTAAGAGCGTACTATGTGCAATAGGCCTCGGCGCCCGCAGCGAAACTACGTTGAATATGCCGCGGAGCGCGTCTCCGCCCCAATCCAGTTCGCTCGCAGCGCCCTCGCACTATTTTTCCACACGCGGCGCCTCAGCGGCAGAGTGCCGTTCGGCCCACTCGACCATACTTGCAAGTTGTAGTAGCGGCCAGCCCCTTTGTAGACACAGGATGGATGGATGAGGCTGAACCCTTTAAATCGGGCGGTGGCATACGCCACCTAGCCATGACTATTAACATAATTTGTACTTTGTGGTGGGTGAAATTTCACCCCTGCCTTGATTTTATCCACCAATCAGATAACCTCTGTTTGGTTATTTCTACCCGCTTAAAGTATTTTGCCTTCACTGTCCCTAAACCCCAATGCTTTGAAAAAATCAGCCCCGTTGCCTTGCACTGTAGGGTTAAGCCCTTTACAGAAAAGTATGAGGTGTTCAGCCGTTTCCTCTTCTTCTCCACACGCACAGCACAACGTGTCTGTACCTTGGTACTTGACTCGGTACATCTTAGTCCGCAATACTCCCGTCCTGGCTTCAAACAACAAAGCTTCCCCTAGAATTATCGTAGATATTTTTTTTGACAATTTCTTGCTTGAAAGTTCGGTATGTTTCCAGTGCTGATTTCGTCTGCATCCCCGTTTTCCACAGACCCCTCTCTGTTTCCTTAACCTTTTTCTTAACCGCTGTTTCCTGGTTTGCACCCATCCTGCAGTCCAAATATTTGATTGACATTTTTCTGGTCAGCTTCCTCCATTTTGTATCAACATTCCTCATGCACAAATAACTGAAAACTCTCCTTGCCCACCGCTTTTCTGCCATTTCTCTCAATCGCTCCTCAAATGCTATCTTGCTGCTGGCTTCCCTGCCCTCGAATGACGTCCATCCCATGTCACCCTGTACCCCCTGATTTGGTGTATTTCCGTGTGCTCCCAGAGCCAGTCTACCTACCCCTCGCTGCTTAGCTTCCAACCTTAGCTTCCACAGGCAATTAAAGCCCCTATATTTATAAAAGTAGCGCCATCCACTTCCCTCCTCCTCCGTTCCACTATCGCGCTCGGCGCGATATCGACAGTGGCGCCGCCTGCGTCGGGCCTGCCGTGGGAGACGACAGCTAACGCGCTACCAGAGGAAATCCGAGGAAAACTTCGATCGCGCCCTGCGGAGACGTTTTTGAGGCGCGATTTTGCTTCGTCAGTCAGTAACTGGTCTTAATAATGCCGTTTTGGAAGTAGCAACGCGACAATGCGAGACGGCGCAAATATCAAGTGTGCAGCAAGCGTTTGCGCACGCCGGATGGTAAACAAAAAAAGCCTTTTGCCCTCGCCTTGTCGGTTGCGGCAACTTAAGGCGCAGCAGCATGCCATCACAACGAAGTTCTTGTCCCTAACACGTTTGATCCGTTTGTGCATACAGCACTTTCGTCGCACAGGCCCGAGAATGGCAGTCGGAGCGCGCTGGAAAGAAAAAAATATGCAAAAGCGCGACGCGAACTTCCACGTGACACGGATTGGCCAATGGGGGAGCGGAGGAGGCTGGGGCGACAGGAGGCGGCTAAGAGAGGGCGAGGAGGAAGCGCCGGGGTGAGCGCGGTGGCGGCAAGATCTATGAATGGCGCTACTTTTATAAATATAGGGGTTTTACAGGTGATGATGATTTGTAGCTAATGAACCCTTTGTAACGGGTGGACTCAATATATTAGTGTCCTAGCCAAAAGAAAAAAACAGAAAAAAAAGAAAGAAAAAACAGTCTATACCACATAGTCAGGAGTTATGTCACACCCGGCACCGTTCGCGATTGTTTTACCGCTCTCCACCACCGCTCTAGGCGAGCTTTAGTTGTGGCTACGCCCTCGAAGCAGCGGCCACCTTCAGCGTCGAGAAATCCGAGGGCCTGCGGCATGGTGGTGCCCTCTTTTGGGGTGGGAGACAACTTCGCACAGTTAAGGACCAAATGCTCCGCCGTCTCCCGCTCGCTACCGCATACCCTGCACACAGCGGCCTGCACCTCGGGGGCGCAGTCAAGAGTTCGGAGTGCGCCCGCACGCGCCTCGAATAGGAGGGCGCTGCGACCAAGGTTGTCGTAGATCGGCTCCGGTGTGATGGTCCCCTTGTTGTCGCAGTACAGGCGGAGCGTCGTCTTCGAGGCCATAGCCGATTTCCACAGCTCTCGCTCTGTCTCACACACATGGTCCTGAACTCCTTTAGCCGTCTCACACCTGGCTCCTCCGGTTTCCGGATAGTTCAAGAGGCCATATTTTCGCCTCAGGAACTGGACACGCGCCCTCCATTGTGTCTGGATGCCTTTAAGGTAGACGTACCTAAACACCCTGCGCGCCCACCTACCGTCATCCATGTTGCGCAGACGGCACTCAAACGCAATTTTGCTCTTGGCCTCTCGAGCCTCGAAGGAGGACCAGCCGACATCGCCCTGGATGGACTCTACGGCAACTCGGCCATGGCAGCCCAGGGCCAGGCGGCCTACCTCTCGCTGCCCACGTTCTAGCCAATCACGGGTTGGTGCCGTCAGGCATATGGTTGAGTTCGCGAAGGTCAGTCCAGGCACATGCACTGCCTTCCACAGCTCGCGCACCATGAGATATCGGCTACAGCCCCACAGGCATTGTCGGCGCAGTATGCGACTGGCCCGCTGTGCCGATTGTCTCAGGTGCGCCTCGTGTTCCGCGTTGACACCATCTGAGGCACTAAGCACTACACCAAGATAGCGGTACTCTTCCGCTGCCGGGAGCCTCTCGCCATCTGGGAGCACCATAGTCGGATTTTCCCGGTCCCCAGAGAACTGTACTACCGCCGACTTCCTCGAATTGAAGGCTAGGCCCAAGGTGCCAAGGTGTTTGGCTGATGTTTCAACCAGCTGCTGCAGTTAGGCTTCATTTTCGGCCAGTAGCACAAGGTCGTCCGCAAAAACAAGGCCAGGAATCGTCCAAGTTGTTGGGGTGCTGTCAAACGAGAAGTTGAGTGTGAACCCCACGTCCAAATTTAGAAGGGCGTGCTCAAGACTCGCTGTATATAGCATATACAGCAATGGGGAGAGGGGACAGCCCTGTTTCAGGCCTCTCTTTACCTCCACTGGTCGGGCGCGCGTCTCCCCAAAGCGGGTTTCAATGGTGTTGCCAGTGTAGAGTCGGCGAAGTAGGTCGATCCACACGGGCGGCATGCCGAGGTCATCCATGCGAGATAGGAGGAGGTTATGCGGCACGCTGTCGTAGGCTTTGGCTACGTCCAGGAAACAGGCGAGTAAACCTCGCGATTCCTTGCGCGCAATCTCAATGCACTGCATGAGCACAAATAGGTTGTCTTCGACCTGCCGTTTCTGCCGAAAGCCATTTTGCAGCTCCGTGAGTGTCCCGCTCTTCTCCGCCCACGCGTTCATCCAGCTTTTAATGACCTGCATGAAGATTCGGTAGAACACACTGGTGACCGTGAGTGGCCTATAGTCTTGTAGTTGGGCACTGCGTCCTCCCTTCTTAGGTATCAGGCATACTCTACCGCGGAGCCAGTCTTCAGGAACAGGGTCGCCTGCAACAATGCCGGTGAAAATTGAGGCCATGGTTTCTCGTGCTCGCTGCCCAAGTTGTTTCACGAGACCAGGGGAAATCTCGTCAAGCCCTTTGGCGCTGTGGGACCCAATGTGAGTTATGGCCCGGTCTATCGCAATGCGTGTCACCCTCCACTCACAATCCGCTGGGGTGCTGCCCCTCTCCCGCTCTTTGTCACGAGGCACAGTCGATCTGTTGTACTGGTATCGAACTATTGTATAGCTGTTGCATGTAGGCCGTGAGATGTTCCTCAGAGTCTGTAACCTCTTCGCCTGGTGCATCGCGGAGAATAGGGCGAGGGGCCTCGCGGTCAAGCGAAGAGATGTACGCCCAGAATTTTTGTGGTCCGTTGCGGCCAGCTTCCGTAATAGTCCGCAATTGCTTCTGGTTACTTTCGGTGATCTTCTTCTGTACGATTTTTTGCATGTCTTTCTTGCGTTTTAAGAATTCCTGCCACGCCTGGTGACATTCTTCGGTCGAGAGAGACCTCACCGCGTTGCGATGTGCGCGATTCGCCGCGCGTCGCGCCTCGAGGGCTGTTTTCACCTGCTGGTCCTACCAGGCCTTGCGTTTAGTGCCACCGCGGGAGTGGACTCGCTTCTCGTAACGACGCATAGTGTGATGCAGCTCATCGATGAACTCGGCGTATGTGGTTTGTCGCATGTGTATACCACTCTTCTCAAAATCACCCGCCACTCTCTCAAAGGACGTTGCCGGCAGATACTGTCTGACTGACTTGCAACGATCTGTCCGGTGGACTCGATGGGCGGAGGCAGAGAATGTCAGGGCGATGCGGTTGTGGTCGCTGCCCAAACTAAACTGTCCGCTCTCGTCCACGTGTACTCTTGTCATATGGGCTGTCAAGTTTGGCGACGTGAGGGCATAGTCGATGCAGGAGCGGCTATTTCTAGCACTCCATGTAGTTTCGCCTATGCAGTCGGGGCGGAGGTTGGCAACTTCAAGGGAGAGCCTTTCGGCTAGCTGCAGCATCAGCCCACCGTTACGGTCTTGGTAACCATCGATAAGTTGGACATGCCCGTTAAAGTCCCCCATCACCAGAACCTCCCTATTGGAACCCCAACGTCTTCAGTGATACACTGGATGATGTCCTGATTTTTAACATTTTGCCCTCGATCAACGCTCAGGTATAACACCGCCACGATCACGGGCATGCCCAAGATAGAGCCCGCCAACCACATGTGTTCATTGCACGGGCCTTCTAGCTTCGTCCAGATGTTGCCCGCGTCGCTGCGCCATAGGATACCTACTCCTCCTCCCTTACGAGCCCCTTGAGCTCTATTGCACCCGGCCCATTGCCATTTTAGGTCTACCGGTGGTTCCTCGAGTCCAAGTAGATGGGTCTCTGCGACAGCGTACAGCAACATGTCCTCGGCATCGAGCATCTGATATAGCTCCTCCCATTTGCTATGCTTTCTTGCCCCGTGCATATTGAGGAAGCCAACCTTTGCGATTGCCCTGTTTTTCCTGCGGCGGCGGTGGCAGGCCTTTAGTTTTGGAGATTTGCAAGCCTGAGGTGGTGCCTGACCATATCTCCGATCGCATTGTATATGTCTGGAGGACCCATATGATGGCTCCACGCTTGTGCTGTGGGCCACGATTGGAAAACTGTTGCGAGTGGGGGTGTATGGTTGTGGAATTGTTCCCTCGTCGGAGCTGGTGGCAGGTTCATCACCCTTGGCTCCTGGGCCGTTGTGGCTGCATGATTCGGGAGAAACGGTATCTGGGCGGTTGCAGCGCGTGCCGATTCCAGTATCCCCTGCGACGGAAGCAGCGATCCAAGTTGTACCTGCATACTTTCGGCTGGACACCGTGTTTGTGTGAATGGTGCCTTTGCAACTGCATTTGGTGACTTGGTGCTGTGTTCTGTCGGTTGTGATGTCTTCCTCACCCTCCGGCGGAGGTCGGCTTCCCTGGTCAATGTCAGCCTTTCCGCTAGGGACCGGTCCCCTTTGGACTGGCGGTCTGTTCCACGTTTGCTGTTGTCCGCCACTTGCGGAGGTTTCAGGTCCCCTAAAAAAGACCTGGCACATTGCATTACGATTGTCGCGATTTCATGTCCAGTCTCTGGGGAATAGCGCACGTCGTGTGCAAGTTGTCGCTCCGCTTTCTCGAACGTTTTGGAGAGGTTGGCAAAGGTCGCGCTCGAGTCCCTGCAGAGCTCTCGCATCTGAGCATTCAGAAGCACTGTCCGCGCATGTATTTCCTTTCCTGCCGACACAATTTCTGGCACTGAGCAGACGATCAGTTCTCTTGTGGACGGGATGACTAGGTCACGCAACACCTGGATAGCGGCCTCTGTCTGAGTTCCATTAATCGCATCTTTCAGTCCAGCCTGAATAACAACTAGTCGGTTGCAGTTTTCGGCTCGGTCGTAGTAGCGTTGGAGGAGGCGCTGCATAGCGGCGATTGTTGCTGCCTTCGCAACACGAACCCTTACTCTAGCTTTACCTCTTATCAGGTGCTTGAGGGCGTTCGCTACCTGCCAAGCATTAGTGTCGCCGCAGACTAGGACCTCCCGAGCATTGTTATGTGGGGGTTTGTTTGGCCGGCTTTGTTTGTTGTGGGGAGTGTGTAGATCGTTGGATTTCGCCTGGCTGGAGTGTTTTTCATCGCCTGATCCTTGTTTTTTTCCGTTACCTTGCGTCGTTTCGACTGGCGTGATTATTGCTGGTTCCTTTGCCTCAGGTATAGCGTTGTGGATACCGCTGGGCATTCGGTCTTGTTCCTCACATTTGTTGTGGATTCGCTCGGCACCTTCGTGGACCCCCGATAACTCGCGTTCCGTTTCAGCGCCATGTGTGGTGTGTTCATGTTGTTGGGCATTGCTGTGGGGTAATGGGCGGTTGGGTGAGCACTGGGTATCTCTATCTGTTTGGTCTGAGGGCAGGGATCGGTGGCACATATCCGAGAGTTGTACCTGCAGCTTCTCCACAAGACCGCGGAGTATCGCCACCTCGGATTCGGCTGCATGCAGCCTGGTGTGTAGGTCCTCCACTGTTGTACATAGCTTACAAATAAAGGGGCTTGCCTCTTCCGCCTGCTGTATGCCCGTGAAGCCGGCTTCGTCGAGGTATAGCCACCTGCTGCATTTGTCGCACTGTACGAGCGGTTCTTCACCTTGTTGTCGTTTTGTCCGCTTCACCATGGTCACGTCCACAGCGGCTCGCCTGATGATGATGATGATTTATTGGCATCCCCTTTGAAACGGGGCGGCGACAAATAGTCACCTAGCCTGCTTGATTTAATCAGGTATACTATACATGTTCTTTATCTTGCATTTTTGTATACCTATCATTATTTTTCTTTTTCAAAAATTTACCTTGTACCGCTGCCTATGATTTTAAGAGATCAGGTCGCATCCATCTTTTCCCTACTTTTTTTCCACCAGTACTCTAATCGTCTCTTGCTGATCTCTACGGCTGATCTGTTTATGTTTCCTTCCACTTTAAACCCAAGCGCTTCTGGGAGTTGCACGTTACCTACGGTTCTCGCTGGGTGGATCCCGTCGCATTCCATTAGGATGTGCTGAGTGGTCTCTGGATCTTTACTGCAGCATACACGTCTCATCTAATTCCGAATATTTGTTCCGATATGTTTTCGTTCTTAGGCAACCGGCTCGAGCCTCAAATAGCAAGGCCTCGATCGAGTAGCTAGCGCCACCTCTTATCGGAAACGAGAAACCGCAGCGTTCTCGATCTGTGTGGTGCGTGACCCCGGGATCGGCTTGTTAGGCTTAGCGTCTCGGAGACCCATTCTGTCCAGCGTCGTGTGGAAACACGTATCCGGCACACCAAAGGGCTCGAATGATGATGAGGGCCTCACCACATCGCATCACATCGCCGCCAAATCACACACAATCACTCATGGCTCGAAAACGCGGAGCACGACGGAGCACGACACAACACAACACAGCACGCCGGATGGTAAACAAAAAAAGCCTTTTGCCCTCGCCTTGTCGGTTGCGGCAACTTAAGGCGCAGCAGCATGCCATCACAACGAAGTTCTTGTCCCTAACACGTTTGATCCGTTTGTGCATACAGCACTTTCGTCGCACAGGCCCGAGAATGGCAGTCGGAGCGCGCTGGAAAGAAAAAAATATGCAAAAGCGCGACGCGAACTTCCACGTGACACGGATTGGCCAATGGGGGAGCGGAGGAGGCTGGGGCGACAGGAGGCGGCTACGGGTGTGTTCCAATTCTGGCCAGCATCAGAGACTGTCTACGTAGACAGCTAAGGAGACATCCAAGACAGCTTCGAGGCCATGTAATGGAACGCGTTTCGAACCGCCTGGCTGACGTATGGAAGACGCGTCTGCGACGAGACGCCACCTCGCGGCGACAAGAAAACGTTCAGAAAAACACATTATTTCTGTAGTTTAAGTCCTTGCGCCTGCGAACCTATGAAAAACACGACGTGACTTACATTAAGGGCGCAGAAGAGCACGTCTACGTTTTCTTGTGCGCAGACGACCTTCCTGTCGGCTTTCCAAGCATCCTGCTCAGCCGCCATCTTGTTTGGACAGGAAAGTAGCCTGCATCGTTTCTGTACAGTGGTTAGAATAGGGAAGTGTGACGAAGGCCCCGCCGCTCGCGTGCGCGTTTCAGATGCAGCCGCAAGGCGGCGCTGACGCTTGTATTCACGTCCCCCGACCAGGCCCGACGATCGACTAGCCGGATAAGCGCCCCGATTCGCGATGCGAATTTCCTTTTCTTTACCTCAAATGGCACATCTTGCTCAGCCACTCGTGTTCGCGAAGATCGCAGCAACTATATAGCGACATATGCGCCCTATAAATTCGCGTACAACATGTCGTTTGCTTGCGAGATCTAGGCCATCTTGGCATGTTTACCTCGGAGGCCGCGCGGACACGCCTCGAGTTTTGCTTCACTGCGGTCTTATTTTACGCGCCAAATTACTGTCTATAAACGCACGCTTGAACGAAAACAACTGTTCTTGCTTGCAAAGATGAATTGAGTCCGAGTTGTTCGTTAAAGAAAGATGCAATCGGATTTCACTTAAATATATGTAACTGCCCTTAATTGGCATGCACCGATGATTATGTTGCATAAAAGTTGCCTTGGCTCGCTCAATATTTTCACGTTTGCAAGATTTCTTGAAAACTGGTACGTTATAAGCAAAATATGGTGCAATTATTTATCATTTTTGCAGCTTCAAAGCACTGCATGATTGCTGTCTTCTGTTTGGGTGGGAGCTTCTCGATCTTCTTCTTCAGTGCACTTTCTTCAATCGCGTGATTTGCCTGTTTTTGCTGCGCGAGAGCCTCGTCCAAGCTTTTCGCTTTGGCTCTTAGGCGGCGCGCCGTAGCTTGGGTCCTTGCCTATAGCTTTCTGGCGTAATTTTCCTTACGCTTTAGCTGCCTAGGTCGACACCTCTGGTTGAGCAATAGCCTTCTGAGGTACTTGGAGGCGATGCAGCACTTCTCAGGGCCACTTACAAGCCCCTTGCACTTCGTGGGGTAGAGGCTTTCATACCAGCTTGTCATTTTGGAGCTGCGCGCAAGAGGGAACTCCACCGACCGCGCAGCGTCGGAACAGAGCTGCATGCTGTCAACAGCCTCTAGGAGGGATGGAGGATCGCAGTGCTCATCAAGTGAGAGCTCGACACCACGTACAAACACTTAGTGTTCGATCATGCTGTCCCCGCAACGAAACAGCACAAGCTTTTGGGCGTGAAGCAAGCTCATGATTGGCCCCAGTATGCAGACGCTATATGCGACAAAAAGGGAAGTTTCAGAAAAAAACGTGCTTACCCCACTGATTAGAAGGCACGATCACATTTTGGTAATCCAGAGTTGGCGGCAAGAGTGGGTGCTTCATCCGATGTGTCGGGTGAGGCCACGTCGATTCGCTATTTCTTTTTTGTGGAGGTGCAAACTGTGGGTCCAACGTTTCTTTCGGATTACTTTTCTTAGGCACTGGCTTGGAGATGTACTTGGGGACGTTTGGAAAGATCGTCAGTATCGCATCCGGCTGTAGCAATGGCCTGTTCCTTTCCAGGCGCACCAGCTCACCACTGATGATGTGTTCAAAGTGACGCGACACAAACTGCGGATCGAAATTCAGTTCGTTTAAATTGGCATTTCGTTCGAGTGGCTTGTCCACCCGAGGTATGTTGCGCTGCCACTTTCGGTACGTCTCCTCGTCTAACGGTACCCCGAAGAGCGACTTCTTTTTGCACGATTTGTAACCAGTCGTGCAGACAGGCACAAAACAGCGACTTTGACGGCGGCTCAACCCTGAGCACTTGTCGGCACCGCACGAAACATTACTTCGCACGAGAATTTCCAACAGAAAGCGGGAGAAACTCGCGGACCAATTCGTATCGGGCGCGCAGCTTGACGTATAAACGAGTGCGAGCGCCCTCTGGCGGATGCATCACAAGCGGCGACGGTGGTTGCCATAGGAGCCGCCGGGCGGTAATCACACTTCCCTATTCTAGCCACTGTAGTTTCTGACTTCGATGCTGTCTTCGCGAAGCTGTCTACTTTGACGCCTTCGTGAGAATTGGAACGAGACTCAAGATGGCCGCTGTCTACTTAGCCGTAAGTTTCAAACTTTATAGTCGTCTACTTTGCCGTCTTAGGCGAGTATTGGAACACAGCCTAAGAGAGGGCAAGGAGGAAGCGCCGGGGTGAGCGCGGTGGCGGCAAGATCTATGAATGGCGCTACTTTTATAAATATAGGGGTTTTACAGGCAATTAAAGCCCCTATATAAAAAAGTAGCGACACTCTCCTCCTCCACCTTCCCTCCTCCTCGATTCTCCTCTCTTTCGCGCTCGCTCCTCGACCGTGGCGCCGCCTACACCGCTCGAGCGTAGCGGACGGCCTTTCGCAGAGTGAATGCGCGCTTAGCAAGGCGGTGCGTTTGAGCGTTTGCGTTTGCTTTCTAGCTTCGACTAACTTCGTGTACAGCATAGAATTTCAGTAAGGAGGGTTATATAAATTCAGTGACGGCAGGTTTTCGTTTATTCCTGTTTTGAAAACTTCTTTTAAGTACCTAAACGAGCGCCAACGCCGTACCATGACGACTCCGAATGTATCGCGTGCGCTACAATTAGGTACGTAACATTTGTCAAGCGCGTGTGGCAAGATCTTGTTGCGAATTGGTGTAAATAATAAGTTTGTGATCGAATGTCAACATCTTGGCCTCCAGCAAGCCCTCGGTAACCTAAATAATCCGCACCGTCCGTACCATGTGAATTCGCGACGCGTATCAGTTATGACGCAAAAAGGCTGGCAGAGGGCACAAACAACCGCTGCTCTGAAGGTTCGATAGGGCACTACAAGATACAAAGCCGTCAACATGCGCGCTTGCCAATCTTCTAAGCACGCGCGAAGGCTCGCGTGCCCGCGCATGCAAGCCCGTAGGCGTACAAAACGATTAAGCGCGCCGAATACACGTCCAAATACACCAAAGTACACGTACTCGCAACTTACCTCGCATAGTCGTGTGGAGGGTGTTGGTCTGAAGTTCTGCCTGCCAATTCGATGAATCCACGTCTTTCTTCTTAACCCGTCGCGCTTACCGGACGGTATCGAGAAGAGTCGCTTGCCTTTGCTAGAAGTATTTTGGCATCCAAAGGCGCAGCAAGCCATGGTTATGGAAAATGCCTTGAAGCGACGTCGCACTTGCCACAAAACTTAGTTTAACGCATTCTCAAACTTAAACAACAAGGAAGAGCAACGGTACCAACGTGCGCTCCTCGCCAGTCGGTAGACGCTTATCAAGCGAAAATGGCGACGGAGCGTGATCGTAAACAAACGCAGCCAGCGTCCGGCGGCTCGGCGGTCCACGTGATGCCATTAGGCCAATACCAACGCGGCGTCGGCCTCGGACAGGGTGTGCGAGGAGGCGGCGGCATTCTTCAAAGCGTGACGCTACTTTTTTATATAGGGGCTTTACAGGCAATTAGAGTTACTGTATATGCTACCAAAGGTAGCAGAGTTGCGCGTCTGATTTATGAGCGCCGATCGTGCCTCCATTGGCCGAACGCCATCACGTGGGTTCCAAGCAACCGTGCACTGAGGAGAAGCTGATGCTCCGGCCAGTTTCTTGTATTTCCCGACGCCGCCGCTGCAGCGAACTGAATTGACGCAAGTTAACGCTAGCCAAGTTCAAAGCGAATCTGGTCGATCTTGGCGTTCGCTGTTACGTGCGTGTCAGCTGCGGAACAACACAACGTGCGCAGCAGATCTCACAGGTGTTCAATCGTAGTTCCATCGAAATTCCACCGTAATCAGACAAAAACAGCTAATATTGCAGTAACCAAGTGATTTCTACTTCGCTGCTGGTGTAAATTTTCGGCAGTGGCGTAATCGTGTTGCTGCCGAAAACTTACGCCAGCAGCGAAGTAAAAATACCCTTGGTTACTGCCGTATTAGCAGTTTTTGTCTGTTTGCGCTCTGCGCCACCAGATGGCAGCACCATACAGGCCGCTCACGTTTACGGTTCCGCCAACAGGCCCCAACGGTCGGTCCGCCTGCGTTTACCCGATAACCCGACAAGCTAAACCTCTCTAATTGACCGGGTGGACTGCTCCCAACTGCACCAACCGCTCGGAAAGCGGAAAGTTCCGAGAAGGTGCACAGTTAACGCACAAGTCCAAAAAACAACTAATATTATTCGCGCTCCATCTCACGCCGCGCGTTAAAAATCAGCAGTGCCTTTTTTCTTCTTGACTATTTTATCTAGTGAGCTGTTTCCATGCGCTTTGTTTGCGATTAGACGGAAAGGCGGTCCACACGCGATGGAAAAGCGCCCATGGTCGACCGACGACACGGTGGGCATATCGCCTGCAAAAACGGAGTTTGGCTTCACCACATAGGTTTGGTTGCTTGCCAGGCAAGATGGCGGACCTACGCGCAACTCTGCTCCCGTAGGGAGCATATACAGTAACTCTACAGGCAATGTCCTGCCAGCGCCATCTTTCGGTCGCATCGTTTAGTTCACAACGCCACCACCACCGTGGGCACCACTACCCACTACTACTATTTCTTTTGCACTTTGGAAGGTACAGTTTCCCTCTGTTTCCCTTCTCTAAATTTGTTGGTGTTCTGTGCGCCGCCGCCGCCGCCGCAGACACAGCAGACACCTCTATCAGTCGTGGCGTGGCAGCCGCAGTGGCCGCAGTCGGGTAGTGTGTGGTGCCGACCAACTGGGAATGATGGCCCTGCGAGGATTGCGAGTGGTGGCACGGCTCGTCGGCGCACCCGGAAAGCAGATGGGCCTCGGCTCCGCCTGCAAGGTGAGCGACGCCCTGCTTGGAGTACAGCTGATGGGATCACGTGGCCGTCCCGCTGTTGCTACCGCGGCTGGTTAGGTTAGCCAAGGCCTGGGATAAGTGTTGCTAGGTGCGTTTCACGCTGTCGACAGGAGGCCGACTTATACCAAGCCGGCCGCCTGTGCACAATACGCCGATCAATGTCAGTTGCGTTGTGACTTTGCTCTGCCCGGTACGAACGCCGGTGGGTATTCTTCCCATAACGCGTGTGTGTTGCTCGTTTTGCACGGGTGTCACTTTCGATCGTAGTAGAGCCCGATCGGGATCGAATTTCTCGGTCTTGATTGGCTCTTTTGCGCAAGCTGCACGAGGGAGCCATTCGCAGTCGAGAATTTCGACCCGGATCGGGCTTGATCGTGATCGAAAGTGGTCGTGTGACACCGGTATAAAAACTTCGGGGTCGCGTTTGTATCGGAATCTGTAAGGCGTGCAGACACGAGCACAAGAGAAGTGTACAACACGAACGCTTAACTTCATGATCGCGATTGGCTCATTTGCGCAAGCTGTGGAGGGAGCCAATTGCGGTCAATAATTTCGACCCGGATCGGGCTCGATCACGATCGAAAGTGGCCGTGTGACACCGGTTTCAGTACAGCCACCAAATAAAAAAATCACGCGCCATTTCACTGCTATGAAGATAGAATTACCAGCGCAGCGTTTAGCACATGACAGAAGTGGCACAGAATTTAGATCAAAGGTATGAGCAACTTTTATTTCTCTTGAGCGGCGACGGCGATCATCCCGAAGAAAGACACTCGCACACACACTTTTATTTTGATCAGTGGTATTGATCGGCGGCATACATTCGCGTGGAAGACTACCGCCACCGCGGGGAGCCGGAGGAAACTAGACGCGCGATGGGACCGCCACGCCGGGAGACTGGAAGGACACTAAGCACGCAAATGCTTGGAACGACGACAAAGGGAGGGCGTTGCAAGCGTACACATGACCGACGCGGGTCGCACAGCGGCAAATCTTCGAGAAACCCTTATTATCTACCTGAGAGTCCACTGATTTTGAAAATGGTGCCTGTTGATAACTAATCTACTGAAAATTCATATCCAAGAGACAAGACGTATAAGCTTTTGCATAGAATGAAGCGATTTTGCATCAAATTCGGGAGCTGAGTTTTTGCTCACGCAGATCTGTTGACGGACACGAGAAATGCACAGAACCCTTGCCATAGACAGCTTCACTGCAAAAACTCACAGCGAGAATAGCGTGCATGTTGTTGCCCCGCAATGCTTGACAGAAATATCAGCCACAGAAGGGTGCACTGTCCTGGAGTACGGTGCTGAGGCAGCATTTGGACTCGAGTCCTGAGCCTTGTATTCATTAGGATCTCCGCTTTGCTGACTTCTAAAACACCAGAACAATAAGGCCAAGTAAGGGTCATTCGATTTCAAAATGAGATGCTTAACCGTCTGTACCATACGCTCTACTTCGTTTTTCTGGGGGTGCCTCGGCCTCGAGTTAACATGACGGAAGCCATATGATTTGGCAAATTGCTCGAACTCTGTTCTCACAAACTGGGGACCATTGTCGGTCACCATACATTCAGGAACACCATGTCTAGCAAAAATGGACTTTAGTTTGTATATCACAGTAGCAGACTGTGTAGACGGAAGAATGTCTACTTCTGGGCAGCGTGAAAGATATCTACTACGACAAGATACGTTTGTCCATTAATTTGACACAGATCTGCACCGACTCTCTCCCACTGATAAGAGGGTGTTGGCGATGCCATCATGGTTCCATACTTTTAGGGGCATGCATCACGCAAACACCACACTGCTTTACGAAAGACGCTATTTCAGTGCTGGCCACCAGGTGGAACTACGGCCAGAGTGAAACACCAAGAATGGCTGTCGTAGGGAAGTCCTACCTGGAAATTCCTGCATGCGATGTTGGCACGCAGAGTGCTGATAGTGCCACGGCCTTTTCACAATGGGCAGAGTCAAGTGGCAGAAGCCCTTTCTTCGACATGGAAAGGACGCCTAACACACGTGGTCAGCGCTGAGCTTCAATGTAAGGACTCTCGTGCGTGAAAACCAACCCTTGCCCGAGTTGACCATTTAAAAAACATTTAAAATAGAAGCTGGGGATGTAAGGCAGTATTTCAGCGCTTATTAAGGACGAGGACAAAGAAGGAGACGTACGAACACACAGGCGCTACTCACAATGAAGTTTATTGCCTTGACCACGCCGAACAGTGGCCATGGAAGTACGTCACCGACCACGTGAGCCATATTGCTCGCGGGGAGCAGGGTGGCAAAACAGGGCGTGCAAACAGCAATGAAAGTGTACTTGTACATTCGCAAAAAAGCAAGTTCCTTGTCACTCAACGCTAGGGAAGTCTTACTAATACAAGAGTCACCATGATAGTTTATCTGCTCACTCTCGATTATTAGACGGGTTAGTTCACATTTGCTACTTCCAACTATAAGCGTTTTGTCAAAGAGAGGGAGACACCCACAGGTATGGCAGTGAATAGCTAGAAACCCATCTGAAGGCGTTTTGTTAACTTTGTAGTTATGCTCCTTGAGCCGTTCATTCACGCAGCGTCCCGTCTGCCCAACGTAACATCGGCTGCACTTCAACGGAATGCGATAAACGACGCCCGATCTGGCACTCAGTGAACACATTCTTGTGTTGCTTTTTGCAGCTTTTCTTTACTTTCTCAGTCGGGTCAGTAGTCCTACATAACCTACCCAGCTTGCTAGGTGCTGAGAAAACAACTTGCACATTGTCCCGAGCAGCTAGTTTCTTCAGATTGTGCGACACTTGATGGACATAAGGGATAACTGCTACATTACGCTTCTGAAAAGGAGGCCTAACATTCGCGTTGGAAGAACCAACACCGGTTTTCTTGCGTCGCAGGACACCTTCTGCGACTGACACCAGCACATCAGTTGGGTAAACGGACTTTAAAAGCCTTGAAACTTGTTCGTTGAAGCTGGATGGCACTAAATGGCAGCAAGACTTATCAAGTGCGTTATTGAAGCACATCTTAGTAATGCTACGTTTTATCAATTTAGAATGGTTATAATGAAATGCTAAAAGCGCTTTGTTAGCTCTGGGTGCATAACACCAACATGTGCGGTGATCGGTAAACGTAAATTTCACGTCTAGGAACCTAATGGTTCCGTTAGCAGGCATTTCAACAGTCACAACAAGGGGAGAAAGACAATTGCGTATAACCGATACGATGTCATCACACTCTTTTTGTAGCTGCTCAAAGGAGCAATCCAGGAACACAATGAAATCATCTACATATCTATAAATGTTCACGCATTTTCTAAAATATTCTAGGCGATGGGGCAGGCCACAGTAAATATTTGCTAGGAACAAATCACTTAACACCGGTGCAAGACAGGAGCCGATACAGACTCCTTTCTTTTATAACAAGGGAATGCTATTCCATTGAATGAATGTCGAACAGAGATAAAAGTTAAGCATTTCTAGAAAATTGTCGACGGAGATACCAGCTTCACAGGAAAACTTAACGGATCCGTATTCATCAATGCATTCCTCGACGCAACGTAACAAATCATCATGTGGCAAGGAATAATATAGATCTGTCACATCAACTGAAAAGGCTTTCATCCAACGTCTGCGTGGGCCTTCACAAATTCAATCACTTCATTAGAATTCTTTACCAGAAATGGATCTTATTTCCAGCCGTTTCAACATGCCATTTATAGATAGGACGCGACTTGCTTTTGCCACGTGCCTTGCTCTGAAATGATGACTCTAAAAAGTATCCCCTCCTTGTGTGTTTTGGCACTGAAGAATACATCTAATGACATGCCATCAGATTTTTCGATACCTTTGCGCAGTTTATCAAGACCCAGGTTCTTGCAAAGTTGCACCGCACGTGCCTTTACTTTAGGCAAGGAAACTGACCTATGCTCATTAAAAACGGCTGACAAAGCAAGTTGCATCCTATCTAAATGGCTTGTTGAAACGGCTGGAATATATAGATAGAGGTGAACTACGCGATGCGACATAATTGTTGCCCTCACACATACCACACGCGTGTAGCAATATATACTTCCGAAGCCCCTGCATAGTAGTATAGTAAACAACTTTATTTCTACTGCTATACTATGTAAAGGAGCTAGACACATCCTGACACTGCAAGAAAAAGCTGCTCATCCAAAAAAATAAAAGTGATGCTAAGATAAAATTCTATCAAGGTTAAAAAGTTTTCCAGTGACGGGCCGGTAATATCCTGAAAACTCCACTTCCCGTTTTCTTCAACGCAGGCTTCCATGAAAGCTAAGAGCTTGTTTGGAATAGAAAGGATCTATGTCCACAAAAAACGCTCTGTCTACTTTTCGAGTACACTTAATAAACTCAGCAACTTCGCACGAGTTGTTGATGCGAAAGGAGTCTTCTGGATTGAGCTTACATGATATCTTCAAAAGAAACTCGTTGCCATGCCCCCCTTCACTCACAGTTTGAAAGGGAATCTCTAGCTTCTGCGTTTTGGTAGTGAAAAATACATTCAAGCTACCACCCTTACTACTACGTGTCTCATCGGCAAGCCGGTTAAGCTCTAGACTTTTGGAAAAATAAATAAACTTAGATTTAACTACAACCTCACTAAACATAGCTCTCGGCATCATCACAAAACTGCCTTCCTTATCAGCTTAGAGGAGCATCATTTTCTTTGAAGAAAGAAACCACTCTGTCTGTCACCCTGTCCCTTGTGGGTGGCACTTGAGGAGGCCGTCAACTCCTTCCAGTAGACAGCGTTCCCTGTTACCATGACTTGGCCTTGATGACAAGTCTTGATTCATTTGATTGGGTCATGGGTAGGAACGCTTGGAGGTAAATCAAATTTAGGTCCCTTCTCTAACAAATGTGAAATGTTACCTGGCAGAGGGGCCATTCCCAAAGCCGCGACTGGCTTGGGAACTCGACTTCTTTGTGAGCCTCAGCTAAGTACTCAGAATCTGCTGCCACCTATTCTCAATTGACCGAGCCGCTAGAGTTGCAAAGCGTTCTCACCGCCAGCCACTCGTGGTGGTCCGTATAGCACAACACTCGCAAGCAGTCCTGAAACAAGCGGGCTTGTTGCCACAACTCGGACTTTAAAATTTTGCAATCTCTTCACAGCATTCCAAGAAGGCTTAACGCTCCTAAAAGGCCTCCTGTGGAATGATTCCCTTGCGTATTCAAAATTCATAGCTCCTCGCTCGGTAAGTGGCATCAGTGATTGGGGGATCAATTCATCGATGAATGTCCAAGAATTTTGAACACCTAAGAAAGGGCCCAGCGAAGCTTCAATAAGCTTGCCGAGTATGAATTCGTGCAAGCCACTCTTTGATATGCGTGAGCCTTGTGTCGCGGTTTTTTCCCTTGTGATGCATTGATTCGATGGCGCGCATGCACAACAAATTGTACAAATATCGGTGGGTGGCATGAGAATAAACAGCACCCTTCCTTGTCCACCTTGTGTCAAATTGTACAAATATCGGTGGGTGGCATGAGAATAAACAGCACCCTTCCTTGTCCACTTTGTGTCCGTGCAATAATTTGCGCTAATTTACCATAATTATGCAAGACCAGCTAGCCCAACAGTCCTGAGGCAAAGTAAATTAAGTAATGGAATAGCTTTGAACGCATGTTCTTTTGTGGAGGTGCTTCCATTTTAATGTTAGCTTTAAGGGAGTTGTGCTTTTTGGCCTGTACTTACCGATGAGACAGCTTGCTGCTAACAGCAAGCTGTCTCATCGGTAAGTACAGGCCAAAAAGCACAACTATTTTGCACTCAGTGTAATCTGTCTCACCTCATCCTAAAATTCAATATTTAACTGATAGGTTCTGTACAGTGCACATTTTGTGGGAATAGATTAGCATTCTCCCGTTAAAAAGACAGCTGATAAAGCTTGCCTTTGCTGTAAAGGAATTGAGTAGCTGCTAATGCATGGATTGAGATGCCTCAGTAAAATTCATTTGGATGTTGACGCTTGTTCGTGTCACCCTTGTCTTCCTTTCACCTCTTAACTCTACTCATGACGACACGCTTGACACCTCTGCAGCACAATGCCAGTTGGATGATTCTTTCTGGGTGATGCCTTAGCAGGGAGTGTTACATGACTATACTGAAGCTTTGTCATAAAGAAAAATCTACGCAGAAATAATGAAATCTGATTAAGAGCAAATAGCTTTTTGACTCTGCTGGATTATTCCTGCAACTTTGTGTATCTTTGTTCATCTTTTTGTATCATTGAAATGAATTGGATGAGCCAGAAGGACTATGAGGATGGCATTCTTAAGATTTTAATGGTGGTTCGCGGATTTAAAAACAATGTAGTGGTGTGTTGTGCTTTTGGACAAGAGAGATTTCTAGCAGTTCTTAAGATCTTTCTTTATCTAGAAGCTTATGCTTGGTTTTGCTTTAGATGTTATCAAACTTCCACTGCAGTGCTTGTATTGTTTCGCAACTGTGGAGGCCAAATTACTGTGGAGGCCATCGCCATGATAATTGATGATTTCAAATCTTCTTTCCTTTAAAACATGGCGACGACTAATATTCGCGTAGCTAATTACCATGTTTGTACGAATATAACGAAATTTCCAACCTCAGAGTGCACCTCGCTTTAATTCGTGCTTGTGACACATATAAACGTAATACATATATATATATATTCGAAAATATAACGTAATATATATATATATATATTCGCGAGCTCGAGATTGCCTGAGCTGCTCTGGTTGAGACACGCTGCCTGCTGCACTCTTGACCCGTGTTCACATTAGATTCTGGTGGAGGTGTTGCGGTTTTCCCCCAACCTGGAATTACGCACCCGAACTCTGCCGTCCGTCTTGCCTGACGACCCCAGCCCGACATCCCCACCGTTTACACCAGCCATCGTATGTGCCGGTGCCCAGAGTCAGCGGGATCCTGACATCTTCAGCGGCACCGATGAGAAAGACGTTGAAGATCGGCTGGAATCGTATGAACGAGCCAGCAACACCAAACAAATGGGACGATCTCCTCTAGCTCAACAACGTGATCTTCTATTTATCGAGCTTCACCAAGCTGTGGTTCAAACACCACGAAGCCGATCTCTGCACATGGGCTAGCTTCAGAACCACCATCGCAGAAGTTTTCGGCTGCCCCGGCGTGCGCAAACTGGTGCCGATCCTAGCAAACTGGTGAAACGTTCACCAGCTACATAGAGGACATCATCGACCTCTGCTGCCGTGTCAACCCGACGATGGCGGAGGCGGACAAGGTACGTCACATCATGAAGGGCATTTCCAATGATGCCTTTCATATGCTGCTGTCAAAGAAACCAGGCACTGTTTCTCAGGTCATTGAGCTATGGCAGAGTTTCGACCAGCTCTGCAGACAGCGTCTTCGCATGCGGCGCCCACCTGTGTCCAACGAAACCCTCGCAAGCATGGCCACTGCTCCTGAAATGGACTCCCTACTTTGCCAGATAAAGGAGTTTATCCGTGCTGAGGTCGCTCGTCGGCTTTCGCTGCTCTGGCACCCTCTGGCAGCGGAAGCACCGTCTAAGTGCTAAGCTCCAGCGCAAGAGACGGGCGTTTTTGGGGGACATTGATTGCAGCCACGTAAGAGGACAGTGGTCTGTCTCGATGGTGAACCTCGAACCCGCAATGTAACAGGCTAGCTTCTGCACCACCCACACAATGCAGGCACATTCTTTTTCAGAAGCACTGTATGCTTCCTCGCGAGTAGTGAGCTTCCTACTGGCAAAGAGCACAGGGTGCTCCTCGTCATCTTTTGACAAAGCACAACACCCATTCCACGATCACTCGCGTTGCACTGAACAATGAACGGCTTAGAATAATCCGGTGCGCTTAACACTGGTTGGCTTGCCAGAGCCCTCTTCAGTGTACAGAAAGCCCTTTCCTTGGCTTCGTCCCACTGTATGGTTTGTGGTTCTGTTTTTCTCAGCGCATCTGTCAGAGCGCTTGCAACATCGGAGTAACGCGGTATATATATTTGGTAATATCCAGCTACTCTGAGAAATGACCGAATATCCGGTTTAGTGCGAGGTTGTGGAAAACTTTCGATCGCAGCTAGTTTGACCTCGGAAGGCCGGTGGCGGCCTTGACCAATCACATGACCCAGGTAGGCTACTTTGGCACGCCCCAATTGGCACTTTGTCGCTTTGGCAGTTAAGTTAGCTTCGCGTAGCCGGGCCAGTACGGCTCGCAGATGCGTCAGATGTTCTGCCCATGATGCCGAAAAATCGCCATATCATCGAGATACGGCAGCGCAAAATTCTCTATACCACGCAACACCCGGTCCATAAGGCTAGAGAAACAATAGGGAGCGTTTTTCAATCCAAAGCTCAGGACCTTTGGTCAAAACGTTCCCAATGGAGAAATAAAAGCGGCATACCTACTCGCCTGGTCTGTCAACGGTACCTGCCAATAACCCCTTACTAAGTCTAGTGTAGAGATAAAATTGGCGCTGCTCACTTTCTCAAGCCTTTCTTCGATATGAGGTGTAGGATAGGTTTGATCCTTCGTGATCAGGTTAAGCCTGCGGTAATCAATACAAGGCTGCGGTTCTTTTTCGGGTACCTCAACTAGGATAAGAGGTGAAGTATAATCACTCTCTCCCGGTTCTATTACGCCTAGCTTCAACATCTTTGTTATTTCCGCAGCCATGACCTCACGCTGGCGTGGTGAAACGCGATAAGCCTTCGAACGCACAGGCTCTGATGAGGTTAGTTCAATATCATGGACAACTGCGGTCGTCAGTCCCGGCTTGTCCGAAAACCTATCTCCGTACTCATACATGAGTTCCCGCAGCTCCGTCTTCTGATGGAGATCGAGCTCGGCTTGCTGTACGAGGTTATCTATGGTTTTGCCTACGCTTGCTTCCGTTGCTGGCGCCAACTCTGGAAAGTCAAGCGGCATTTCCTCTCGCATGTTAAGGGACATGTTTACGACGGTTTACTTTGCCGATAGGGCTTCAGTAAATTGCTGTGGTATACCTGATGAGTTCTTCTCTTACCCGGAACTGTTCCCATGTAGTTCGTGTCAGATAATTTCGAAACAATGTCAGCGGGTCCTTCCCACTGAACTTGCAGCTTGTTTTTTTGGTGAGGGACGTATTATCATTACCTGATCTCCTACCTCGAAGCGTCGCGCCCAAGCCGTTCTGTCGTAGTAAAGCTTGGCATTACCTTGGACTCTGCACATTTCTCGTCCTGTCAACCCTTGCGTCGTGTGCAGCCGATCTAACAAATCTAGCACGTATTCAACGACAGATGGATCGTCAGCCCGGCCCTCCCAGGCTTCCCGAATGATCCGGAGTGGCGATCGCAGGGAACGACCATAGACTAACTCCGCCGATGAAAACACTGTCGACTCATGCGGGGCGGTTCGAAGGACGAACATAGCTGCTGGTAAGCAGTGTGCTCAATATGTTTTGCACTCATCACACATGGGTCGCAACAGACGCTTCATGACTGAGTGAACCTTTTCTACGGCATTGGACTGGGGATGGTATACCGAACTATGGATAACTTTGATACTGCATTTTTCCAGAAATGTCGAGGTTAGGGCGCTCATGAAAACGATTCCTTGGTCCGATTGAATTTCCGCTGGGAAACCGACTCGCGAAAAGATGGACAACAGCGCGTTCACGATCTTGACCGAGCTTAGCTCTTTCAAGGGCACTGCTTCAGGGAACTTAGTTGCGGGGCACAGTACCGTAAGAATGTGGCGGTAGCCGGACTGAGTTGCGGGCAAAGGTCCTACTGTATCTATTACAAGTCTGCGAAACGGCTCCGTAATTATTGGAACAAGTTTCATGGGGGCTTTAGCCTTGTCCCCGGGCCTTCCAATGCGTTGGCACGTGTCGCAGCTTTTTACGAGTGCTTCTATTTCCCGAAAGCACCCGGGCCAGTAGAATTCCTGCAACAAGCGGTCCTTGGTTTTTCGAATGCCAAGGTGTCCGGACCAAAGGTCCCCATGCACCAAGTGCAGCAGATCCTGGCGGTAACGCTGTGGCACTACTAGTTGATCAAACTGGACTCCTTTTCTGTCGCGATACCTTCGATAGAGAATGCCTGCCCTCTTTTGGAACATTATGTTTTTCTTAGCGGTCCCTGCCTCACCGTTGTGCTTAAGGTTCCGAAGAGTGGGGTCCCTTTCTTGCTCAGTAACCAAAGTGCAAGTTGTTACGTTTAGCAACTTTCGCCTGCATTCCGTTTCCCGAGATACTACAGGTTCCCCGTTCACTCTCACAACTGCCGCCTCTTCCTGACTAAGTGTGGTGGCCTGTTCTTTAGCCGACGTGCCTTCAACGACCTCGCTTTCACTGGTAACCTCATTGGCGCTCTCTAAGGGTTCCTTGTGTAAGGCTGTGTCCTCCTGTGCTGGGCTTGCGCATGCTACCTTTACCGTGAGTTGTCGTGCCTTTGATCTGGTTAGAGCTTGCACTATTTCTGCGATGAAAACGACTCCTCTGCTCCGCAACAACTCTTCGGATTTGTTTGAAAACAAATATGAATATTGCGGTGGAAGGTGCACTGACATGGCGGCTTCTGTGTTAAGTGTTCCGAAAGGACCCTCAACGCGGACTCTGGCTACTGGTAGACAAAGACTGTTAGCCTCTGCTGCTTGCTTTATCCAAGCACATTCTCCTGTAAACTGACTTTGTTCTACGTATGAGGGATGAACGACATCCATCGTGGCGGCTGAGTCCCAGAGTACGCGACAAGGCTTGTCATTCACTACGAGATTCCGAATGTACGGTTCTAACAATCTCATATTGTCATCGGTATTGCTCACTGACAAAAAGACAACTTTTGGATTTCTGCAACCGAGGGCAATATGTCCTGTCTCTTGGCAGTTAAAGCACACAACTGGCTTTCTAGCTTCGAAAGCCTTCTTTTGTTGCGCAGCCTTAAGTTCTGGTGGCTCCTCCTTTCCCTCTCTGTTCTTCTCGTCATTACTGGTCGCTGACTCCGCTTTCTCCTTTCCTTTATACTGTCTCGACCTTGACCAACGCTCTTGCTTGTCGGATTTGAATCTATTCTCCTTCCTGAGCACCTCTTTGCTTTCGGGGCCCCAGCACGATACATATTCCTCAGCAGGCTCTGCCACCCTTGCGACTGTCTCTACGCCTGCCCTATCCTGCATCCGATACCTTATGTTTTCAGGCAGTCGGCGGAATAATTGTTCCAGCCCAAAACACTCTACCACTTTGTCGTGGTCACCAAAAGCTCTGGATCCTTTTAGCCACTCCTTCTTATTGGCCATCAACGAGTACGTGAAATCGACATAGGAATCGTTTCTGGCCTTGTCGGCCTCCCTGAACTTTCCGCCGATAACCTCTACTTTTTCAGAAGACTAGACTTTGTCATAGTCTTCTGATTCTTCTTTTTCCATGCGGGCTATCACGTCTGCAACCTCACACGACAGAAACGTCAGCAGACGCTGCGGCCGTGCTTGCTCATGCTTGCTGCCCTGATTATCATTAAAAGTCATGACTGCTGATTTTTCTTTACTAAACTTCAAACCTAAGCTATCTCCCTCTTTACCACAGATGTCCATTAATCTCTGCAAGTCTTCCTTGCTGTCAGCCATAAGTACAATGTCATCCGCATACATCAGTCCTGGTAATGACTGTTTAATCCATTCTCCTTGCTTGAAATAGGAAAGGTTGAAGCCAAGTCCGCTCCTCTCTAATTTTTTCTCTAATCCTTGTAAATACAGCATGAACAACAGAGGTGACAGAGGGCACCCCTGCCTAAGCCCCTGCTGTATCTCTATAGGCCCAGATACCTTGTTTTCCCATTTTATAAGCACCTTGTTACTTTTATAGATATCTTTTAAAAGATTTCTTACTCCATCTTCCACCTCTAGAGTGCCCAGTATGTCCCACAAATCCTTTTGGATTACACTGTCATAGGCTCCCTTGATATCCAGAAAGGCAAGCCATAGGGGCCTGTGTTCCTTTTCTGCTATTTCAATACACTGTGTCAATGAGAACAGATTATCTTCTAACCTTCTTTGTTTTCGGAACCCATTTTGTAGTTCCCCCAGCACCTCCTCGCTCTCCACCCATGCCTGCAGTCTGTCCTTTATAATCTGCATCACCACCCTGTAAACCACTGACGTCACTGTTATGGGACGGTAGTTGTTTATGTCGGCTTTGTCCCCCTTTCCCTTATATATCATGCTCATCCTGCTCAGTCTCCACCCGTCGGGGGCTTTACCGTCCATTATCATTTTGCTCACTGCCTCTCTTAATGCTTTCTTAGATTTTGGGATGCTTTTCTTAGATAATTGGGATGCCATCAGGACCTGTCGACGTGCTACTAGGAACCCTCTTCTCTGCCCTTTCCCACTCGCTTTGTGCCAGTGGAGCCACTGCACTGACTAGTCCATCCTCACCTGATTGAGCACATGCTATGTTTTGTTCTTTAAATTTTTCTGTCATCATTGTTCTTATATGTTCCATTGCCTCATCTCCCTCTAGTCGAACACCTTGAGCTGTAACTATAAACCTCTGCTCTAGGCTAGTCTCATTACTCAAGGAGTTGAGATGTTTCCAAAATTTCTTCGCTGCTTTTCTATCCTTTTTGTTTACTTCTGACAACCATTGGCTCCCCTTTCTTCTGATCTTCTCATTGATCAAATTGGATGCTCCCCTTCTACAGTTTAAGAAGTTATTCCATTTTTTGCCTACATCAGCTTCTGGTTCACCCCTCTGCTTTGAATATCTGTGTTCCCTGGATGCTTCCTGACGTTTCTCTATGGCCTTCTTAACCTCCTCATCCCACCAGCTCTTGGGTTTACGTCTTCTGTTCCCTTTTGTCCTGACTCGTACCTTAGTAAGCTCTAGCTCAAATAGTCCTGTTAAATTTGCATATGTCCATTCTGTTTTTGTATCCTCTGAAATTACTTCCTCAATTTGCTGGGTTGCTATTTCAACCTGCTTTTCCGAGTAAAATATCCTACCTGGTTGTTCATCTTGCCTCCTACCTACTTTCATTTCCCTTCTAAAACTCACCTTAATACGTTTGAACGCCAACATTATACTTATCCATAAGAAGGGAGACGTTAAAGAATTGAAGAATTACAGACCCATTAGCTTGCTTTCAGTATTGTATAAAATATTCACCAAGATAATTTCCAATAGAATCAGGACAACACTTGACTTCAGTCAACCAAGAGAACAGGCTGGCTTCAGGAAGGGATATTCTACGATGGACCATATCCATGCCATCAATCAGGTAATCGAGAAATCTGCGCAGTACAATCAACCTCTCTATATGGCTTTCATAGATTATGAAAAGGCATTCGATTCAGTAGAGATATCAGCAGTCATAGAGGCATTGCGTAATCATGGAGTGGAGGAGGCATACGTGAATATCTTGGCAAATATCTACAAGGATTCCACAGCTACCTTGGTTCTCCACAAGAAAAGTAGAAAGATACCTATCAAGAAAGGGGTCAGGCAAGGAGACACAATCTCTCCAATGCTATTCACTGCATGCTTAGAAGAAGTATTCAAGCTCTTAGACTGGGAAGAATTAGGAGTGAGGATCGATGGCGAATATCTCAACAACCTTCGGTTTGCAGATGACATTGTCCTATTGAGCAACAATGGAGAGGAATTACAACAAATGATTGAGGACCTTCATCGAGAAAGTGCAAGAATTGGGTTGAAGATGAATATGCAGAAGACAAAGATAATGTTCAATAGCCTGGCAAGCGAACAAGAATTCAGGATCGCCAGTCAGCCTCTAGAATCTGTAAAGGAATATGTTTATCTAGGTCAATTACTCACAGGGGACCCTGATCATGAGAAAGAAATTTACAGAAGAATAAAATTAGGTTGGAGTGCAAACGGCAGGCATTGCCAAATCCTGACTGGGAGCTTACCACTGTCGTTGAAAAGAAAAGTGTACAATCATTGCATTCTACCGGTGCTAACATACGGGGCAGAAACTTGGAGGTTAACAAAGAAGCTCGAGAACAAGTTAAGGACCGCACAAAGAGCAATGGAACGAAAAACCTTAGGAGTAACGTTAAGAGACAGGAAGAGAGCGGTGTGGATCAGAGAACAAACGGGGGTAGAAGATATTCTAGTTGACATTAAGCGGAAGAAATGGAGCTGGGCAGGCCATGTAATGCGTAGGATGGATAACCGGTGGACCATTAGGGTTACGGAATGGATACCAAGAGAAGGGAAGCGCAGTCAAGGACGGCAGAAAGTCAGGTGGGATGATGAGGTTAGGAAATTCGCAGGCGCAAGTTGGAATACGCTAGCGCAAGACAGGGGTAATTGGAGATCGCAGGGAGAGGCCTTCGTCCTGCAGTGGACATAAATATAGGCTGATGATGATGATGAATACGTTTGTGATTACTACCTAGACTTCTGGAGCCATATTCATCTATGCTCATTACATTTAGCCTATCGTGCATCCCTATCGCTCAGTAGCCGCAGCGCGCTCCCTCTGCCGGTTGGTGCGCTATTTCGAAAGTTGGGTTTCTTTTTGAACACACCTGGTTTATATATACACTTTTCGTTCACTTTATTGGCGCTGAAAAAGCCAACTTCAAGCAGTGTAGTGAAGACAACTTTCTCCAGAATTAAACAAAATTCAAATAAATATATTATTCTGAGTGTATTTCGGCCACTTATTTAATGTGCCGATTCACTGAAGCACTTAAAAAAAATTGGCATTTTGGAAACGTCTAGCTGTTTCAAAAATAACTCGGGAGGTAAAAAGATATGTGAACTCAAAGCAAATAAGTCTAGTTGCAACACAGTGCATTAGTTGCCTTGCTTCACTGACAACCTCAGGCACAACAGCAATATATTTCATGGTTTCACGCCTGCATCCCTACAAAAGTGTAAAAAAATGCATGCGTCTTTAGTATAAATAAAACACAGCACTCATTATGCATAACTAAACGAGTTATGATTAACTGGTAACTTAAAGAAGTCACTAATTCGCGAGCTTCATTCACGCTCAGGTGGGTCATGAAACAGCGTGCTGTGTCATGGATCTTAGTCGAACAAAGGTGGTGACGGTCATGTGCAGTGCCTCGGGGAAGTGCATGCAGCAGTACCACAAGATATGATTTCATGTTTTTGCTCAGGTCACATAAACCGATTAATTGCGATTCAGTTATTTAAAAAATTGGAGAGTTAGAATTACCCCGCACAAGGCACTACTCACCTTCAGCGCTTGTCGAATGGGTGCCGGAGTGCTATAGTTGACCTGCCGATGTGGGGCTCCTTGAAAAGTGGAGACCCCGCCGGACTGGAGGGAACTCTGGCTACGGCTGCTGCAAGCGGGGCGGCAATTCAGCCATGGTGGATTTGCTTAAACTTCGTCTTTTAAGAGGACTTCGTGACTTCATGAGCAATGTCATCATCGGCCCATATTTTATGTCCACTGCAGGACGACTCTCGCCTCTCCGTGCGATCTCCAATTACCCCTGTCTTGCGCTAACTGATTACAACTTGCGCCTGCAAATTTCCCAACTTTATCACTCCACCTAGTTTTCTGCCGTCCTCGACTGCGCTTGCATTCTCTTGGTAACCATTCTGTAACTCCAATGGTCCACCAGTTATCCATCCTACGGCCTGCCCAGCTCCATTCTTTTTCTCTTAATGTCTGTTAGAATATCATTTGCTCTCTGATCCACACTGCTCTCTTCTTGTCTCTTAGCGTTACGCCTAGCATTTTTCGTTCCATCGCTCTTTGTGCGGTCCTTAACTTGTTCTCGAGCTTCTTTGTTAACCTCCAAGTTTCTGCCCCATATGTTAGCACCGGTAGAATGCAATCATTGTACACTTTTCTTTTCAGCGACAGTGGTAAGCTCCCAGTCAGGATTTGGCAATGCCTGCCGTATGCACTCCAACCCAATTTTATTCTTCTGTAAATTTCCTTCTCATGATCAGGGTCCCCTGTGAGTAATTGACAAACGTACTCCTTTACAGACTCTAGAGGCTGACTGGCGATCCTTCCCTTGCCAGGCTATTGAACATTATCTTTGACTTCTGCATCTTGCACTTAAGGTCGGCAAAGTACTGCGTTATAAATAATTAGATAAACCTTGCGAACAGTCTAGCGCAGAATATTATTACGCCACGGACGCATGCATCGATAAGCGGCGTAGAACACATTTGGCGACAGGCTGAGCTGCTGCAATTAGTAGAGATTATGCGCGTTCGCAGAGTCTTCTGCATTTAGAAATCTGTAGGTTGCTTTGCAAATAAGGACAATGAAGGCAGGCAAAGCGTAATAAGAACGTCTGAATCCACAAGCACGAACAACAGACAAATCTACATACTATCCAAAATTCCCAGGATGATCGCGGCGTGAGAGTTCCTTCTAGTAATTATTGTAGGAAAGGCTAGAGGTGCCGCGTCCAGCAGTGCTCTGATCGTTCGAGATATTAAAAGCCTTCTATGGATGGTGAATTATAAACGGAGCAATAGGCTGCCACGAACCCCTCGTGCATGTACGCACCTTTTCAAATACATTTTACTCCTGCCACAGTTCCTTACGGCAAGCTCTTTAATCTCCTGGCAGATATTACAATTTTGAGAATATTGTGTGGCTCTCTTCGTTGCAGCCTTACAAACCAAACCTCATTAAAGAGAAACTGAGACATCCACCCAAATGTAGCAATTCGCTACTATGGAAACCCAACCGGGTTCCTCGAAAGAAAGCCTCGCAGTTGAAGAAAAATTCGTCCTGGTCCGGGACTCGAACCCGGCTGCCCCGGAAAGGCGGTGGTCCCGGGTTCGAGTCCCGGACCAGGACGAATTTTTCTTCAACTGCGAGGCTTTCTTTCGAGGAACCCGGTTGGGTTTCCATAGTAGCGAATTGCTACATTTGGGTGGATGTCTCAGTTTCTCTTTAATTACTTATCTCCACCTAGCGGATTTCCGCTGAACTATTACATCAAACCAAACCTCGTACTTCTTTATGGGAAACCAGCGCTGCCCATGGGGCGCTCGTGAAAAACGGCTATGGTGGCTAGAGTATTGGGGGTGAGCTCCACCACTGAAAAGCTGGCGCCGCCATCGGCGTGACGTGGTATGAGAGATCACGTGGACACAGCGGTCGCGTCTTCGGACGTGCCGAAGCAAGCTAAAAACCAAAGTCCCACCTGCGCTGCGGTTCTGATTAAGTAAGTTGGTTTTCCCTCTTCATGTGTCTGCTTGAGAACACTTGAAAGCACTATAATAGGTAGTGGCTGCCTTTGAAGGCGTCCAACATGGTAGGCTCGGTGCCGGACGTGCAGAGGCCAATATTCATGTTCAGAACGATGCAACGTCGCGCTCGGGGCTGCAGTTTGAAATAGGCCACATCTGAGCATGCGGCGCCTGCAGCGAAAGAACTGCTCCACAGACGTGAGACGGTCGTTTATTCCAGAGGCGACAACTGACCGATCCGTGCGCGTTCCCTCTTCAGCTTCCTCGGGTCCGGCACGCTCGTGGTTGCTCCGATCAGCTATTTTTCCACATCCTGCGGGGCGGCCAACATCAATCGGATGCTTCCAGGGTGCAGAGTTTTCACTGTTGAACCCATGGAGGTAAAAAATACTAGGAGGGAGCGTCACGTGATTCCGCTAGCCTCGGCAAGCCAACCTCCTCTGAAGCCACCCCTCCTTCTCTCAGGGGCCCCGTGCGCGGTGCCTTGTGGGGCGGAAAAGGCCCACAAGGTTGCCGGAACATTCGTGATTGTTTGGTACGTGGTAACTTTTAGTGGCGCCTGCCGTCACCGGCTTGGAGGCCCGTATGCGGGTGGGGGTTTTCTGCTACTGCGCGCGTCGTTCTTCGCTTCAAATGCGATGCCTTGAAACGTGGAGCAAGACTGGGGCGCCTGACTCACGAAGACAGAAAATTTTCAAGACGTCACTTGCGCTTACCACCGCGGTTAGTGGAGTTGCCAGCGCTCGCGGCTCGAAACCCGTCCACACGCCTGAGTGTCGTCTATTTTTCCCTCGTACTCAAGTTTCGTCAAATCAGCTGTTGTGCACCTTAAACTGCGGTGCGTATTATCGTGCTAATTTTTGTCCCACTGTCTTGCACCTAGGAAGAAACGAGATGTTTTGAAGGACGCTTTTGGCGCATTTTCGCTTAGTCCACTAAGCGAAAATGCAACAAGAAACCTAGCTCTGCTGTGCGTCTTTTGTTTTGAGAAAAATAAATAGCATTAGCCTGCATTCTAAACGCCGAAGTCGTCGCCGTTTATTCATATTTGCGTGCACTATTTTCTACGATTGTATGGTGCGACGACGCTGTTGATCAACGCGCCTCGGGGATCCACTATCGTTATGTAGTAAAGCAAATGGACGGAATTTGTGCATTATCTAGAGTTTATTCAGCTGTTTTCGAATGTGAGTATAGCTTCACAGCAGAATTATGTCCTAGAGTCAAACACTGCCAGGGGGACCCTTCTCTCTGCTAGTGTGAAATGGCATGAAAACTGAATACATATAGCGGCAAGGGAAAAATGGCAGCATTCATTTGCACTTGTGGATTCATTGTGTTGCTGGTATGCTTGTACTCTGGAAAACACATTTTTATGACAACAGTAATTGTTTCATTCTTTATTCAATGTTTATTGCACCTATAGAAGCCAGAAGATTTTACACAAATTTATAATATAATATATAATGTATTTCACATTCATAATACAAATGAAGTACATTGCAGAGTATACACAAAAGATAATGAACAGCAAGTAGGAAAACTTATTGTGCCACTGCTCTATGGTATCAGTATAAGTCAGCATACTTGTATGCAACAGGACATTTGTATACAATAATGTTATACAAAGTAAACTATATCACACATAGTATTGGTACCTTTAATAAAACTCTTCAATGGGATCAGCTATCCTTGTATGTCACTGCTGCAGTTTAGCTGACAAATGCCTTGTATGCAACATCTTCGCTACAGGGTTATAATTGTACAATATTTATATCTGCGATGTACTCACAAATATTTAAAGGGTTTGGTGATGGTGCATGTCAGAAAAATAGGCAATACATATTCAGAAATCGAAAAAAATAGAGTGGTAGTCCACAAAGTCAAAGATGAAAAAATTGATGCGAGGTCAGACCCACAAACTAAGTACGTCAACATTGAAATACAATGCATTTTGCTGCAAGTAAAATGTACAACAAATCTTATGTTTTATCACATATCTACAAAAAAATCAGCACCGTCGAAGCTGAGCCAACACACCACAAAATTAAGAGGCGACAGCTCTATTACATTGTGAACCTCAAATGAATGAATATTTCACGGTATTTAAAACACCCATTGAGTGGTATACACCAAATGTTCGTGGTTGCAGTGAATCTGGCCTCATAAAAGGCTACTGTAAAGCAAGGAAACAAAGTGAGCACATTAAATTATTTTGGAAGTAGTAAAACCAACGGTATTCCAGGTGATGGAGGCAAATTTCCACAAAGGTCAGGTAAAAGGCATACAGGATCAAACTTTGAAAAATACATTGTCATCCTCAAGAGTATACTTAGCTCACACCTAATGCATTGAGAGCATTCATAGCATGCCCATGTCATCGCACAGTTTGCTCTAGTGAAAGGTAGGCCAGCTAACCTACCGTCATTGTCCATACTGTTTAGCTTGGTGCTGAACAGAACAATTGTTTAAGCAGAATTCGCATGCAGGTGATTCAAGATTCAGCAAGACAACAAGCATGTACTTGCGCAATTTACATTAAGGCATCATATTTCTCCCCTAAAGAAAGTTTGATGTCTGCATACAACGCTCTTGAACAATATATGCGCTTTACAAAGTCACTAAAAAAACAAATGCCTTAACACAGAACTTGGGGTGAGGTGGGGGGAAGGTTCGTGGTTTGCACTCGTGAAGCGCTGGCTTCAGCGCTTCACGAGTGCAAAGGTGCGGGTCTGATTCCCAGATGTAGTTGCATTCCTGTGAGCGCAGAATGCAAATGCGGTTGTGTACTTGAGTTAAGATACATGCCGAGGAACCTCCAGGCAGTCAAAATTAATCCAGAGCCCGCCCTGCGTCTACTACAAACAAATATGTACCCTTCACCCGCCCGCCTCCACCTTATATTCCCTGAAGTTTACAGTACCCCCAACTGCCGTTGCTGTGGCACTCACCCGGCTATGCTTCCGCATATGCTGTGGGAGTGCCCAGCATATGCGGGCACTCCCACAGCATATGCGGGAGTGCCCGAAAAAAATGCTGTGGGAGTGCCCGCATATTAACACATATTAACACCACGACCCTCTTGTCGAGGCTGCGTAAGGCTCTGCGGAGCTCCGCCCTCGACGACCAAATCTGGGCGACCCAGCACGCCTGTGAGGCGGCGGCGAGGCAAGCCCTCGACGTCCCCTCATGGGAGGCTTAGGGCCGGTCATCATAAAGTGCTGGTTCTACAAGAAAAGTTTATTCCTCCTCCTTAACACAGAACCTGGTGGGACTGCCGAAGTTGATAGATAAAGGAATTAATTGTGTGAGCCATCACGAACATAATTTAACCCTGAGGAAACTTGTGTAGCAGTTTTTCCTGTACTGCGAGTCACAGCAGCTAAATAATACAACAAGTCATGGTGGCTCAGTGGCAATAGTGCTTCATGAGTGCAAAGTTGCGGGTCTGATTCCCAGATGTAGTTGCATTTCTGTGAGTGCAGAATGCAAATGCGGTTGTGTACTTGAGTTTAGATACATGCCGAGGAACTTCCAGGCAGTCAAAATTAATCCAGAGCCTGCCGCTATGGCATCTCTTAGAGCCCATGTATTGCCTTGGAATTTTAACTTACTGCATGATGAGTCAGGTGTATTCTACCCACTTGCCAATGACAGGTTAGAAAGGTTTATGCACCCTAACTATGCTTTGTCAGTGTGCAGCCAAAGCAAATGACCAACATGAATGCGAGGTTTGTATTTCTCTACACAAGGCACCAGCTTGGTTCACCACGGCACCAGCTTGGTTCACCACGTCAATTGACTGCCATGGCGGCACAGCGCTTGTGGAACTATGCTGTCATGTTCACAATAATGTAACCATTCTAATTCAATAGTATGCCTTTTTGCGCTCTCAGTGATCTAAGCAGTGCCCTGCCTATGATATCACCAAGACCAGTCGGTCCTAAACAGTGGATGATTAAACAAAAAGAATATAATCAAGCAAAAGGGATCCTGCTCCTCTGCACAAGGTTGCAGGCACTATCCTCACCTTAGCGGCCACACATTGTTGTGGCAACATTAAAAAAGTCCAGTGTACTGTACACCTGCCAAATGAAACAGCTCAAGTGGTCCGATTTACCCCTAGCCCTCCAATATATACAACATGATTGATAACCACTGTGTGGTGTTTGCCTGCAAAGCCCTTAAAACAACATGTAGGCCATGCGCTGGCTCATCTTGGTGCTGTGATATTCCCGTGGATGAAGCTGCTGCACTTGAAGGTTGCCTCATTGCTGTAGCATCGTCCTTTGCAAGCATCTGCAGTTAAAGAATAACCCACCATATACTTTTAAGATCCAACAATAACATTTGCTGTGGAATGAATTTAAACAACCTTTGCAGAGTCATGCAAAAGGCCTCGCATGATCTGTGCAGGCAGACCCAACACACCACATCCCCTTGTGCAGAAAACTATGTTCAATCTAAGTGTGCTTGTAAAGTACACATACAACTACTTGACTCTCGGCGAAAATGAAGCTGTAGTAACTTTGCAGTGCATTGTTTCATACACAAAAAAAAAACATAGATATAGTTGTAACACACACATAATGTAATGTAATGCCCCCTCTGTAATGCCTCCAGGCCTTCAGGGTACTAATTAAAGAATTAAAATAATGTTCACCCCCGTAATTTAAAGTACAACTGTGTAACTTCATCTCAACTGTCATTTGCCTGTTTAAAATTTGTTGAACAACACCATATCTTCTGGAAAAAAACTGTATTTAACCTCAACATGGGAAGTACAAGCTTGAGAGATTTCTTTATGAAAAAAAAAAAAAAATTCATGGCATGATTGAATTTTACACACACAAGCAGAGTTGCTACGTGGAGAATATTATCTAGTTATTCACTATTGCAAAAGTTAATGTTACGTGAAGACTAATCTTTTCTGGTTTCTTAAATTAGTTATAGTTCTATTGCAAATTTAATTGTTTTCAGCTACAAGAAATACATACAAAATTCAGTGAATAATCTTTATAGCAGGAAATGCAATTGTTTGACAATAAATATTTCCACTTTGTGGGCTTTTTAGGAGCTAGTGTATGCTAGCTGATAAACATTTATTTCTCCTGAAAGTAATTTTAACACTTGTGGAATTTATGACAAAGTTAGAAAAAAATTGCCGACTTGTATTGCACAATTGATTACACAGTGTGGAGGCCCAAGTAAAAACACGGCATATAGAGCATTCTATAGTATGCTTTGTTGCAACCTATCTAGAAAGCTTTAAGGCAGTACTTTTTTTTAAATGAGAGTTTTTAATGACCTAGCATGGGGGGCAATTTGGAATACAATGGAAGTTTGGAAAAAGTTTGCGCAATTCCTTATAAATATGAAGATGCGATCAATCAGCAATATTCCTGGTATTATATTTTACCATATTTTGAAATGCCTCTAGCCCCAGTAATAAAATAAGTAAATATGAAAATTAGACTAATCAACTTTCTAGAAAACCGAAAGAGTCATAAAATTGATTGTAAGTGCATGACTTGAATCCCTTTATCATGTAAATGAGTTTCAATTTCAATTAATTTTATTTGCAAGTAATGTTACAGATAAAATAAATCTAAACTTCTTGCGTGAGGCCCATCCAGCGGGCTGAGCAGATCGCGCCGGGATCTACGGGCTCCTGCAGCCGTCTAGCGTACCCTCTAAAAATTTTATGAATAAAGTTTTACCGAACCGAACCAAGACATAGAAACTTAGTATTGGGCAGACATATGTAGTGTCACGTGCAACACAAACCTTGGTGCGGCCCGCGAGCGATGGTACTGCAAGCCATCAAGTGACCGTGGCCTTTGGTACCGCTCGCAAAATCACCGTCGCTGAAGTGCTCCGAGCAAACAACGCTCCAATGTGATGGTGCCCACGCAGGTGAGCGGCACACTGCTAGGGCCCACTCTTCTCTCAGGTCACGCTGCCTTGGAAACCTAGTGCATAATTTCAGTGTCAATGATCATTACTCGATCTGCACCAACATTTCAACTGAACATGTTAAAGAGCAGTGCGACTGAATTGTTTGCACTTATATATATATAGCACAGAACGAACACTTCTATTTCCCTTTCTGGTGTTATCATCTATCGAGGGCAAATTTATTGTTTTACATCATAACGCACTTCTTTTTCGGACAACACCTCACTATTTCATCAGTGAATTCATTCACACGAGCACGTATACATATTATAGTCACTAGCGAATATTGCAGTTCCGTTTTTATAAATTAAAGAAAAAAAAAAACGTTCATTGTGCTTACCTATGGAAGGACAGACCCTCACGCCGATTTTCTGTTCGGTTAGGGCATCCTGGCACACAACACTTCATCACGCAGGTGCGCCTTGCTGACGGTAGTTCTCGCCGGTCTGCTGAGAGGCCGAATTCGGCCTCTCAGCCTCTCAGAACGACAGCGCGTTGACTGGGACCGTCTACCTTAACTATGGGCCGGCACGGCGCTAAATATGTTCGGAGTCCCCGGCTCGCCAGTGCATCCTTGGGCACAATACGGGACGAATTTTCTTCCCGTGGGAAAGCAGTCGCTTCGGGCCTTGTACGCTCGCTTAATCGCCTACACATTTTTGCGGGGGCGAAAGGCATCATTGTTTCCCAGACGACGTCCCCAAACGCGACGTATCGCCGTCGGAAAGGCGGCTTGGTTGCCTGCACACGTTTGCAGGACGAAAGGTTTCCTCGTTTCCCTGAAACCGCCCCGAAACGGAACCAGTCGTCCTTGAGGTGGTCCTCCCGGGTTGTTGGGCGTAATGCCGACGCCTTCGTTCGCAACAGCCTTGGCGCCTGTCTGCTAATTAAGCAGCCAGCTGCGTGGTGGTTCGGTGCGTTACAAAGACTCGACTGCCACACGGATCCCTTCATGAACTAACCTCGGCGCGCGTTTGCCGCGCCGAGTATGTACGCATATTCCGAAACCCCCGCAGCAGACGAAACCGAAGCCACCGAAGCGAGCCGAGTAAAATCTACCGCTTGCCTATCACGTGAGGGCCTATTTCCCATCATCCCATTCCTCTAAATTTTTTATGACTAGGCTTCAAGATTGTCACGTGACGCTCCCTCCTAGGTTTTTTCCTTCCTCCATGGTTGAACCATTCACTGTTGAACCATTAGCGAGACGCACGGAGCAAGCGCGAACTATGCCGTCACTTCCTGGCAGTAAATTGATCACTCGGCCTAGTATGTTACGGGTGTGTTGTACAGGGGTGGAAGTGCTGCGCCAAACCGTGTTTCCTGCATCGTCCTTCTCCAAACCCTATCCAAACGCATTATTGCGCCGAAACTGCTCCCAAGCGGTGCCTCCATGTTCGACACGCCCGATAATCGCGTCGCGGTAAAGAGAGGAGACTGATCCTCAGGTCACGTGGTTGCAAAAGTCACGTGACCAAGCGGGCTAGGCACTTAGGTATTTCTCTGCTTGTGAAATATAGGGAACGCCTGGTTACTACTGGTGCCTCGAAAATGGCACAACTGTGGCTGCTGTGAAGGGATCGGTACTATTTTTAAATAAACGCATCGCTGTTTTGATGATCCAAATATAATCTCACTATCAGGGAGGGAGCAGTCGACGTGACTGGAGCAGTATTTTTTTTTATTTGGGGTGTTGCGGAGCGCAGCCTAGCAACACCCCAACGACCGCCGCTTCGCGTCGGCGCCCGGCGCCCGGCTTCCGCCGCGGCACCGGGGTAGAAACGCGAGCAGTCAGCGTTGCCAGATTGAAAAAAGGCTTTGACACCAGCCCCTGATCAAAATTTCACCAGATTACACCAGCGCTACAAAATCGCGACTATGACGTATTTTTGGCTCCTGCTTTGTTTTTGCGCATGCAGTTTGCAAAGCATAGCCTTCAAGATAGTGTTTTTGTTGCTTATAACGATTTATTTTGTCACTGAGGGGAGTGATTTGCCTCTATAATAAATTAGCAAAATAGGTTTGAGGGGAATGAAATAGAATTATGTTCTGTGGTGGTTTAAATCCACGCCTGCGCAGCAGCGCCATCTGCATGAAATTATAGAGTTCTTAGTTTTCTGATAGCTGCATGTGGTGTGTAAGATTGCGGAAGCCTGAAGCCAAGGAGGCTTTTCTTTAACCTCCTTGCCTGACGGTTCCTACATGGTCAATGAATGCCATCTTATTTGAAAAACATTTTTCTTGGTAATTGGATAGTGGACATGAAAAAGTAAGGGCACGCACACTTGATGTGCTTTCGCCCATCTTGACATTAAGGTAATATGTGAGCATTTATTATTTTACTGGTTACTGTACAATCGGCTATCTTGCCAGACCAAGGCAGGTAAGATCTGTTGGCTCTAACAAGTCAGCAAGGAACTTATTATAGAGGGAACGACAAAGGCGCTGTGAGAGGCGTGAAGTTCGCGCCTCTCAGAGCTATAGAGGTGTCTATATAACGAAGTGTTGAATGTCTTGAAGTGGGCAAGAAACAACACAGTGTAAATTCAAGTAATTTAAGTGACAAGCCATTTTCCAAGCTTTTTCACCATTTTCACCAGATTTTGTCTGGTGTAGCCATTCCGGCACCTCAACACCAGTAGCCCCCAAATTTCACCAGATTTTCACAATCTGGTGCCGATTTTCACCATCTGGCAGTGCTGCGAGCAGTATCCGCTTGCACAAGAGCGGACGCTCGCATCGTCGTCGCGGCCGGACGACTAATAAGCCTTGATACAGAATGCAAAAGTAAGTTTCAAACTTGAAAAAAAAAGTCAAAAGTGGGATTCGAACCCACGCCCAGAAAACCGCACTACAACCTGAACGCAACGCAACCTGAATTTCAAACACCGAACTGTCCGCAACTCCATTGGTAACCGCCAGCATCACTCTCTGCTCTCCGCCACTCTTCACGTTCGGAGAACCATGTCGGTGGCCAGCATGGCGACTCCAATTTGAGGACTATGCATTTGCGTCGGGTCTGACCGCCACTTCCGAAGAAACCAAGGTCCGCACACTCCTGTACTGGATGGGTACTCAATCACGGGTCATTATTGCTTCGCCCATGACAGGCGCCTAGGCATACTGTTCCTTTGAAGCCATCAAAGAGTCGCTCATGGGCATTTTTGTGCATCTGGTCAACGAAGTATACGAACCTAGCTAGTTCCACCGTCGTATGCAGATGCCCGGCGAAACAGTGGGCGCCTCGTACGTGACTGCTCTGTCGTGGGCCTGCTCAACTCTCACTTGTCGGACCTGGGGTTGTGTTCTGTAAGAGTTCACCTAGTGGACTGTCCACTTCGGCTGTCGCCATTGGCTGCCGCTTCACGAGCGCGAAGGTGCCAGCGAGTCTCGTTTGCGCTCGTGAAGCGGCAGCCCATGGCAACAGCCGAAGTGGACACTCCACTAGGTGGACCCTTACAGAATACCCCCCCAGCTTTGTCGAAACCCACAACTGATGCTCCAGGATGTGCTCACTCAAATTAGACAGCACGAAGACACCGAAAACGAGAAAGAATGAAACTTGGTGATTGCTGCTAGTGGTGCCATGTCGTAAGGCTATCAAGGTTCTTGTATTGTTTGTGCTGCTTGTGAAAAGCATTTGCACCTGCATATCTTGGTGGTGGTGCGGCGTACCAGCTCTGTGGTAAATGCCATCTTACCACAGAGCCTGGCAGCATGCAAATGGCACAGCAGGCTATGATTTAAATCCCAGCCATGGGGTCTTACCTCCTGGGGCACCAATGGACATTGGAAGACTGGATTTCCTAGTACCACAGCCGATGGGACCAGATGTTAGCAGATGTCGTGGAGTGTGACCCTGGTACATGAAGACAACATATAGGCGTGCTACAATGCTTGTTGGAAAATACTACGAGGTCTGTTTAGGCATCAGCGGTGATTGAGCGTTTGCCCGTGCTCAGCAGAGCCCTACATTTGGTATATTCAGGGTATGCTCTGTCATAAGGTTCACAACAATGAAAGCAGTCATGTACGCAAAAGCAAAGCGCCTTTTCTTGAGCAGTTTTTGTGAAATAATGCCTCGTGTGTGTGTGTTGTGCAGGTACTGGTGCCATGCCTGTCATTGCAGAGCATGAGCACAGCGGTGCGCACCGAGACCCTTAATCAGAACATGCAGCTGCGGCTGTCGGACAAGCCCCCTCCCACGGCTGGAGCGCCCCTCGTTGGGGGTGGTGGAGGTGGCCAAGGCGTGGTATGCCCTGTGCTCACCTCCTCATCAGCACGGCCAGACGAGGTGATGGGTCACCGGGGGGTGAGCAGCAGCAGCAGCAACAGCGCGCTGCGCGAGAACCCATTGACTGTGTTGCTGGCCTGGATGAACGCAAAGGACAGTCACCTGCAGCACTACCACGACTTCTACCTCCAGCTGGGCTTCGATGTCCTCACGGTGCGCACACTGCCACTGCAGCTGGCATTCCCCACATCCGGGGCACAGGTGAGTGCAGAAAATGTTATGAGGCTCTTATTCGCTGAACGGCCAAGGCACAATCTGTGAGCACCAACAGCCTTGTGCACCGGCAATGGGAAAGGCAAGCCATACGATCCAAGTAAGGCGGCTGTTGGTAAAATAAATCGAGATCTTCGAAAACTCTACTGTCCTTATTTACATTGCAATAGGTTAATTATTAGAAGAGAAAATGAAACTCAAAGTTAATTTTTTTGAATTTCGCGCGGGAACTCCAACGTCAGCACTTGATTGTGACGTCACGACTTGTAAAGTAATTTTTTGTATTTGGGCCACGTTGGCTCACTAAAGGTTCGTGAAACATGCCACATTCAGTCTTGGGCTCCTTTAGAACACACTGTAGTCAATTAACCCATGGCCCTCAGTCCCCAGCGGCTGCGAAGCACCTGACCAAGGCAGTGGTCAGACCTGCTACGCGGCAGAGGGTGCTAAGGAATCTCTGGGTCCAGACCAGTGCCGTAGCCAGAAATTTTGTTTGGGGGGGGCTGAGGTTGCAGCGCGGCCTCCTCCTTATAGAATTTGTCAAGGGATCAAATACATGAATAATAACTGCATTGCCAATGCCATTGTATGTTAGATGCTGCAAACGAATTATTGAACGCTACGCACTGTCAAGTAAAATATGTATTTTTTCAGAAATGAATACATTCGTATGTCCTAAAAATTCTGGCAGAAATAACTGATATCAATGCGGCTGCGTTTTTTTTGTCTATTTAATAAGGAAAGAAAACATCACACGGACATTAGAACTATGTGAGTTCGAAACCAGCAAAGCAGTGTATACAGCTGATATGAAGAACGTAAAGCCCATCTAATGAATAAGTTGAGGACAAATATTTTGATGAATCTTCGTCATTCAAGAACCTTATTTACATTTTTGCACATATGCAACGGCCAGGAAAAAACCTCAATGACGCTGTCCCTCGTTGCAATAGATTGCGCAGGAGCAGCTGTTACCGGTCGTGTATTGTAATTACACCGAGATGATACTCGCAACAGTGAGTACAAATAAAAAGTAGGAGAGAGAGAAGTCATAAGGGGGAAAGGCAGGGAGGTTAACCATGCTGAGCCCGGTAGGCTACCCTGCACGGGGGAAGGGCGAGAAGGGATTGAAAGATAAGGAAGAGAGAATTTCACAGTTCACACGTTGCACATTTACAGTTAAGCGTTCATCGCTGAGTTTCGTCACAGGCGGTCATACAGGCTTGTGCACTTCAAAAAACACAGCAGCGCCTTTGTAGCCCTGCACATAGCAGACGCACGAGGCCACGCGCCCAAGATCTTTTCCTCCGTAAAAGGTCTGTCGTCTAAGTGCCCCAAAGCCGTCCGAAGGGCAATCCTCTCATCTTCGTATCTGTGGAAGTCACGTAAAAGTAGGAGTTCCGCAAAATATACATTAGAAATGCGAAGATAGAATGTAATATACAAATGCGAAGATAGAACTCGCTAAGGGCAAAAAAGAGTCGCTAGGAACAAAGTTCACTGCTTGTATACCGAACACCTCGCAAGAAGATATTTAAATGTTCGTCTAAGTCTCCAATAAATCTACGTATTTAAGCAAACGTCACTGTATATTATGCGTCAAACAAGACAAATAAACACGTTGCGGAGTCAGACATAGTAAACTTTGCGCACAGAAAGACAGATGATCTTGGCAAGAACAAAACCATGATCGCGCAGACATCGTGATATGTACTCGGGCCATGCAGCGGTCGCCACAGCACCATACAGGTAGAATAGTAGATGAATAATGCAGAAATCAGTATGAAAATGTGTAATTTAACTGCCTGCACAGCGGCAACAATTATTCTGCACCCAAAATTAAAGGAGGGTTTTGCTTCGTTTCAAAAAAAAAAAAATAAAAGCAGGTAGCTAAAAAGGAAAGAAAAGGACAAACGAAAGCCACTGATTATGCGGCAAGTTGAACTACCCAATATCCCAGTGTGTTTTTGGCAAACGCATCGTGGGCCGGGCTTTCAATGAGCAAGGTCGGTCAAAATTGGTTATTGATGTCCTCGTAATTTTCGTATTCGCATGATCGATAATTTTGATCATGATGCTAACTGCTAAAATAAACGGCTAAAATTTCTGCAGTTTTAAAAGCTAACGAATTGCGAGCTTATGGACCTGAAGGAATAGAGCTTTTTACTTGCATTTATTTTTGCTGCTTCGCTATCTAAAGGACAAACTTCTCTCGGCGGGGAAGTTGAGCGAAGCGGTCAACGACTTCGGACACGTTGATGCCGACGTCTCTGTGGGTGTATAGAAGCACCAGTCTAACCATGCGTTCCACAGACATTGTAGAGCGCAAGTAGTATTTTTAATAAACTCTTGTTAAAAAATATTCTCTCTGCGCTGGCAGTGGTCACTGGAAGGGTGACTAGAATCTGGAACAGTTTGTACACATTTACATAGAACCTGCAGTCACAATGAGAGATGGGCATCTATTCCGGTGCTAAAACCTAAAACAGTCCCTCGATGTCGTTGGCATCCTTGCTTAGGTACTTTGCACAAACATTAGGCTGTTCGATTCCGGCGATGTTCGTCGTTTCGTCAGCAAATACGGAGAAGCAGCCTGCTTTTGCAACTAGGCTTTCTTTGATAATTTCGTCTCAAATTTCTATAATGTGGTTTTGTGCATCTGGGCTTAAATACGAGGCATTACTGGGGCAACTTTCCAAATGGTTCTTCAGATATGTATCTCCCCAATCAGCTCGCATGTGAAGAAGCGCTTTGAAAATACCTGTATTTTCCGGGGGGGGGGGGGGGGGGGGCTATGCTTGAATCCATAGGGCCACTGTCCCTGTGGCCAACGAGAGCCAGAACTTGTAGCCCGCAAAAAGAATTTCCTCAATAATAGGCCATTTCCTTTCTCCTGTTTTCTCAAATTTTACTTTGCCTGCCCTGGTCCAGCTGATCGATCACATTGGGCACGCGTCCTGAAAATGTTTGGAGAAAATTATCAGCTGCTAGCTCAAAGTCACGGTAATATTTAGTATTTTTGTGTGTGTGGAAGATTGCGAGCGCGTGCATTCATTTCTGGAATGGCTTGGACACGAGGGCTCGAGTGCACGCATGTTGGTCCAAGTTTATAACAGAATTAACCCCATAAAGTTCCATACTTGAAAATATTTTAAAGCGCGCCTTTGGAAATGTCAGTGCACCTTTCGCGTCAAAAGTTTATGAGAACTTAACACCCACAAAATTTCGGAATTGAAATCTATGCTCTCCGTAGATTCCGCGGCCGCTTCGAGATGCCGCAACGCGCCCGCTCGCTATCGAAAAGCTATTGAAAGTTTGTGCTCGGATGGGGCTCCTTGCGTTACGTGACCCGAGGTGCCACGAAATCCACCACAGGTGCCACGAAATCCAGCCCGAGTTCGCAATGTTCGTGCCGAAATGTCTTTCGAGCGTGAAAAAGACATTGTAGACAGAATGCAGAATGATTGAACATAGCTCGCCTACACGAACATGTCGCAGCCTACGACACTAGGATACCTGAACAATTGAACATTCTGCACTCAAGAACGAATTATGGTCAATAAATTCTTCGACATACACTTCCGGCTTTACTCAATAACCTCGCCTTACGAGAAATAGACCTTCTGTCCTTATGCAGCCTGCACAAGTACTTTCAGTCAAACTAATCCTTGTTGTTTAATGAGTTTGTTCATATGCTATACTGTATGACTTTTCCTCCCTTTATTTGCTTTAGTTTATGCTTCACTGAATATACTGCTATGTTAAGTTTTTTTTTCTATTTTTTTTCTGTTTTCGTATAATAAGACTTTTTTATGTAATCTATAATGCTCATGTATAAATTCAATATTTCCTTGTTAATGCAGACTACTTGTTTTTCTAATTGTTGAAGTGTATTACTACCTGTCTCGTATACACATTTTTTTTAATTGACACCTTCCCATCTGCTTACTCACATGTGAGCGCCCGACGCCCTCTGTTGCCTTTGATGGGTTTTTGGGCTGGTCAAGTTGCCTGCGTGCAACTTTTTAACACGAAAGTGTTTTATGCCGGGGTCCACCAAGACTTAACTGACGTATTTCCGTCACGGAAATACGTCATAGAACATAATACAAAGAAAGAAACCAGAAGAAAAAGTTCCACAAACAAGCAAAATTTGGAAATCGAACCCACGACCTCTCGGTCCGCGACGATAGATCGCCGAGCGTTTAACCCATTGCGCCACAAACGCATTTGCAGAGAGCTACACAGACGCGCCTTATATATCTAACACTCCTCCGTTTACCCGCGCTCTTGCTCGGGGCGGTGCCGCCGCCTACGAGCAGAAAAGAGAAGTACTGCATTATGACACTAACGCGCACCGACAGTGAACGCTTCGGTGGTCTCAGCACTAGGGAGCCTACATGCAACGCCGTTTTAAAACGGCGTTGCATGTAGGCTCCCTACTCAGCACTACGACGCCTCGATGCCAGCATTCGAAGGGACGCTGGCATCAAGAAGCACTACCAACGCCACTTAGGTGGCGTTCACCGTACTCAGCACAGCGGAGCGTGGCCTCCGCAATTAGCTCTGAAAATGTTTCTGAAGTTAATCGCGGAGGCTGCAATTACGACGCGCTGTACGCGCTGATTTGACTCGGTGACGATTCAGTTACGTGCTTTGTCTTGCGCGTTGTATTAGTGTGTCAGTTACGTGCTTCGTCTTTCGCGTTGTGCTAGCGTGTGCAGCGTAGTGCAGCTTCCATATGCACGACGTTTGCTCATGGTCATCGACGTTGGTAGTCGTGATGGAGGAGACGTGCCACCAGGCGTCAGCGCAGGTGCATCAACGCCTAAGGGCGCTTTAGCCACAAAACACCAATAGACATTATATATCAATGTGCAATAAACATTACACTACTTCTGTGAAGACACGTTTCACTTTCGTGTTCTATACCGATTCCTATATAAGAGGGATCAACCACATTTTTATCCAGAACCCCACATTCTTTTCATGGGAAGTAAATTATTATTATTACTATTATTATTATTATTATTATTATTATTATTATTCCCGGCGTCGGTGGTAGTTTTGGTCGGCGGTGCATGCCGGCACGAAAAAATTTCGGGGGGGGGGCTGAAGCCCCATCAGCCCCCCCCCTGGCTACGCGCCTGGTTCAGACAGGCCGCCAATGGAAACTGAACCTGGCAACGTTCAACACGCACACCCTCTCGAGTGAGGCTAGCTTAGCAGGACTATTTCAAGAATTATCAGGCATTGCCTGGGATATTATTGGCCTTAGTGAGGTTAGAAGAACTGGTGAGGCTTACACAGTGCTGACTAACGGCACGTCCTCTGCTACGGAGGTCTTCCCGACAAAAGAGAATCCGGGGTAGGATTTCTAGTCCATAACAACATAGCGGGCAACATTGATGAATTCTACAGCATTAATGAGAGGGTAGCAGTCATAATAAAGCTGAATAGGAGGTACAAAATGAAAATAGTACAAGCCTACGCCCCAACGATGATGAAGAAATAGAACAGTTTTATGAAGATGTTGAATTAGCAATGAGAAAGGTGCAAACTCGGTATACTGTAGTCATGGGTGACTTCAATGCAAAAGTGGAGAAAAAGCAGGTTGGTGAACAAGCAGTTGGCAACTATGGCACCAATTCTAGGAACGCTAGAGGAGAGATGTTGGTAGAATTCGCTTAAAGGAATAGACTCCGAATAATGAATACCTTCTTCAGGAAGCATAGCAACAGGAAGTGGACCTGGAAAAGCCCTAATGGAGAAACAAGAAATGAAATACATTTCATACTCTCTGCCAATCCCAGCATAGTGCAGGATGTACAAGTGTTACGTAGGGTGAAATGCAGTGACCATAGGTAAGTGAGGTCTAGGATTTCTTTCAATTTGAAGAGAGAAAGAGTAAAATTAGCTACGAAGAAACACGCCAACATAGATGCAGTACAGGCCAATTCAGGCTGGTGCTCGCAAACAAATATGCAGCTTTAGAAAAGGAAGATAAAGACAACATAGAGATAATGAATGAAACCATAACTAGGTTGATCTCAGAAGTAGCAATTGAAGTGGGAGGTAAGGCACCAAGGCAACCAGTAGGTAAGCTCTCCCAAGAAACAAAGGACCTAATAAAGAAACGACAAAACATGAAAGTGTCCAACTCAAGAGATCAGATAGAATTCGCTGAACTGTTGAAACTGATCAACGAGAAGAAAGTAAGGGATATTCGAAATTATAACGTGGGAAAGATTGAGGAAGCCGTAAAATATGGACGCATTATTAAATCAGCAAGAAGAAAGCTTGGCATAGGACAAGGCAGGATGTATGCACCGAAAGGTAAGCAGCGTAATATCATCAGCAATTTCGATGACATAGCAAAGCAGTGGAAGAATTCTATACTGACCTGTACAGTGCCCAAAACAGCCAAGCTACTTTCATTCAAAATAGTGATTAACCGGATACAGAGGATCCTTCTATAAGTAGCGATGAAGTTAGAAGGGCCTTGAACGACATGACCAGAAGAAAAGCTGCTGGAGAAGATGGAATAACAGTAGGATTTAATCAAAGATGGAGGAGATATCATGCTTGAAAAGCTTGCGGCCCTTTATACGCAATGCTTCACAACTTCAAGTGTACCAGAGAGCTGGAAGAATACCAACATTATACTAATCCATAAGAAGGCAGACGTTAAAGAATTGAAGAATTATAGACCCATTAGCTTGCTTTCAGTATTGCATAAAATATTCAAGATAATTTCCAATAGAATCAGGGCAACACTTGACTTCAGCCAACCAAGAGAACAGGCTGGCTTCAGAAAGGGATATTCTACGATGGATCATATCCATGTCATCAATCAGGTAATCGAGAAATCTGCGGAGTACAATCAACCTCTCTATATGGCCTTCATAGATTATGAAAAGGCATTTGATTCAGTAGAGATACCAGCAGTGATAGAGGCATTGCGTAATCAAGGAGTACAGGAGGCATACGTGAATATCTTAGCAAATATATACAAGGATTCCACAGCTACCTTAGTTCTCCACAAGAAAAGTAGAAAGTTACCCATCAAGAAAGGGGTCAGGCAAGGAGACACAATCTCTCCAATGCTATTGTCACGTAGTAGTGACGCTGAAGTAAACAGTCGTGAAACTGTGTATGACGAAACTAATTCTTTATTGGGCGAACCTGTGCCCACAAAACCAAGCTACACTCGAAGCACAACGAAAGCGGCGAACACAGTCGGTGGTCGTCGAAATCTGATCAGCGGCGAAACGCGTCGGCTTTTATACCTGAGTCATCGAAGGTTCCAGATTAATCCCTGATGCCCGCGGGTCTTCCAGAAAGTTCTAGACAATTCGCGTCGGTCATACAATCAGATAACATAAGCGTCGGTGAAAACAGGCAACGGAATGAAGCATCGATAACGTTCTAGAAACTTCCGATACAGGCGCGTCCTTCGCCAAGCGATAACGTTTAACATTTGTTAGCCGGTGGAAAGCGGCCACCGGTGAAAGATAAACATGTATACATGTCAATACCCTCCCCTTAAAAAGCATCATCCTGATGCTACAAACAGAAAGCGAAAACAAAACCACGCGTACAGAAAGGGACAAAAATAACAAAGCAGCAAAGGACCTAAGTTCGTCAGCGGGCGTAGAAAGGCTTACGACGCACCATGTGGATGACTTCAGGTCGTGCGCGGCGCTGCTGTGATTGCGAAATACCGTCTGGCACGACCTCATAGTCCAGTGCGCCAATACGTCGGATGATCTTATATGGTCCGAAATAGCGACGTAAGAGTTTCTCGCTAAGTCCTCTTCGGCGTATTGGAGTCCAGACCACGGAGTAAGATAAGACAGTAGCGCCGACTCCGCCGCCGCGCAACGCATTCGCTCGGGACAAAACGTGCAATGCAAATTATACATCTCGTAGCGCCATCTGTCGAGGCGCGTGGAAAACACTCAAGAGCTTGCTTCCATGTGCGCATGCGCTGAGTGGCGGAGACCGGCGGCGGCGGCGGCGCAGAATGGGCAGCGCGGCACCCGCTGAGCGTGTCGTCTGCTACAAACGTGGACCGTCAGCCGTATCAATTTGACAGCAGTCAAACATAAAAAATATATGCGCACAAATAATAAAGCGCAAGTACTACAGTCGTCAGGGCTTGCGCGGAGCAGACGACAAAACGGATAGGCAAGCAGGCGCCGCGAGAGAGTCCCCGCGCCTTTGCTCCTCTCCGCTGCAGAGTTTTTCTTAATTCGTAGCACCGTCTGGCGAACACACTGTGAAGCAGGAGCCGGCGTTGCAGAATGTGTCCCTTCCAGACGAGCGGAGTCGGCGCTCCTGTCTTATCTTACTCCGTGGTCCAGACCCAAACACGGTCTCCGGGCTGGTACTCAACGTAGCGTCGTCAAAGATTGTAGTGTCGGCTGTCGGTTCTCTGCTGGTTCTTGATGCGCAGGCGGGCGAGCTGTCGACCTTCTTCGGCACGCTGCAAATAGGTGGCAACGTCGAGATTTTCTTCTTCGGAGACATCTGGTAGCATGGTGTCAAGCGTCGTTGCCGGTTTCCTTCCGTCGACCAGGTTGAACGGCGCCATGTGCGTCGTTTCTTGCATGGCCGTGTTGTATGCGAAGGTCACGTATGGAAGGATGGCATCCCACGTCTTGTGTGCGACGTCGACGTACATTGCCAGTATGTCGGCGAGGGTCTTATTTAGGCGCTCGGTGAGGCCATTCGTCTGCGGGTGGTAGGCGGTGGTCCGGCGATGGCTTGTCTGGCTGTAGCGCAGGATGGCTTGAGTTAGTTCAGCCGTGAAGGCCGTACCTCTGTCGGTGATGAGGACTTCTGGGGCACCGTGACGCAGGAGGATGTTCTCAACGAAGAATCGGGCTACCTCGGCAGCACTGCCTTTGGGCAAGGCTTTTGTTTCGGCGTAGCGGGTGAGGTAGTCCGTAGCTACGACGATCCATTTATTCCCGGACGTCGACGTCGGAAAAGGCCCCAGTAAGTCCATCCTGATCTGCTGGAACGGTCGGCGACGTGGCTTGATCGGCTGTAGAAGTCTGGCTGGCCTTGTCGGCGGTGTTTTGCGTCGCTGACAGTCTCGGCATGTCCTTACGTTATGGGTGACATCGGCAGACAGGCGAGGCCAGTAGTATTTTTCTTGTATCCTCGCGAGCGTGCGGGAAAAACCGAGGTGTCCAGCCGTTGGGTCGTCATGGAGAGCTTGCAGAACCTCTGCACGCAATGCTGAGGGTACCACGAGGAGGTAGTTGGCTCAGAGAGGCAAGAAGTTCTTCTTTAGGAGAATGTCGTTTTGCAAGAAAAACGACGCCAATCCTCGCCTGAACACCTTGGGTACAATGACGGTCTTGCCTTCCAGGTAGTCTACAAGGCTCCTTAGTTCCGGGTCGGCTCGCTGTTGTTCGGCGAATTCGTCGGCACTGATAGGTCCCAAGAAAGTGTCGTCATCCTGGTCGTCCTGTGGCGGCGGTTTGACGGGGGCGCGATACAAGCAGTCGGCGTCAGAGTGCTTTTGCCCGGACTTGTAAACGACGGTGATGTCGAATGCTTGAAGTCTCAGACTCCATCGTGCGAGGCGACCTGAAGGATCCTTCAGGTCGACGGAACTGCGGCGTTACAGGGCCCTTGTGCGAGCGTGAATGAGGGCCTTGACGACGGGCAACGGCGGCGTAAGTCAGCGCTTCCGGCTGGGGTTGCGGCGATTGCGGCTGCACATCAGGAACTCCAAGTGAGCGCTGAACTTCTTTGACGACGTCGGCGATAGATGCCACTTGAGGCTGCGACCTGGGAGAGAGCTTCTGCAGCTCCTCGCGAACAGCTGCTCTGATGGCCTCGCGCAGGTCGTCGGCGCCTAGCGCTTGAGCATCGGCGTAGTTGGTCAGGGCACGGCGGTTGTATTGCGTGGCGCGCATTTCAAGCGTCTTCTCGATCGTTGTGTCCTCGGAAAGAAATTCCGCGACAGTCTAGGGCGGGTTGCGCATCAATCCAGTGAATAGTTGCTCTTTGACACCCCGCATCAAGAAACGAACTTTCTTCAGACATGTCGGGGGTCGGCGTGGCGGTAGAGGCGAGACATCTCCTCCGTGAAGATCGCGATGCTCTCGTTCGGCAATTGCACTCTGGTTTATAAGAGAACCTCTGCCTTTCGTACGACGCTCTTGAAGGTCCTCACGAAGTTCTCACGAAAAAGATCCCACGTCACCAGGGTGGTCTATCTGTTCTCAAACCAGGTCCGAGCAGCGTCATCAAACGAAATAGACATGGCGCAGCTTGTCTTCGTCGCTCCATTTGTTGAACGTCGCGGTCCGCTCGTATGTCTCGAGCCAGGTTTCAGGGTCTTCAGCCGATGATCCACGGAAGGTCGGTGGCTCCCGAGGTTGTTGCAGCAGGATGGGGGACGCTGGGGCTGCCATTGGAGTCGTTGACTTGGCCTTGATCGCTGTGGTCTTCTCGGGAAGAAGTCCGTACTCCGGCGGAAGTCCTTGCTGCCTACGGCTAGCTCGCTGGTCCGTGGCGACGTTGGCGTTGTCCTCCGGTTTCGGGCTTGGATCGCGGCTTTGCGGGGGCGTTCGCTGCATGAACGCACTAGCACCTCCACCAGATGTCACGTAGTAGTGACGCTGAAGTAAACAGTCGTAAAACTGTGTATGATGAAACTAATTCTTTATTGGGCGAACCTGTGCCCACAAAACCAAGCTACACTCGAAGCACAACGAAAGCGGCGAACACAGTCGGCGGTCGTCGAAATCTGATGAGTGGCGAAACACGTCGGCTTTTATACCTGAGTCATCGAAGGCTCCAGATTAATCCCTGATGCCCGCGGGTCTTCCAGAAAGTTCTAGACAATTCGCGTCGGTCATACAATCAGATAACATAAGCGTCGGTGAAAACAGGCAACGGAATGAAGCATCGATAACATTCTAGAAACTTCCGATACAGGCACGTCCTTTGCCAAGCGATAACGTTTAACATTTGTTAGCCGGTGGAAAGCGGCCACCGGTGAAAGATAAACATGTATACGTGTCACTATTCACTGCATTCACACGACTGTGTTCAATTCATATTCACACGACTGTGTTGGCCGAAAACAGAACTCGCAGTGTTTGTACGTGCGTACCCCCCTCGGCAAGGGTATCAGCTGTGTGCAATTGCACTTCCATTCCGCCTTTGCAGTGGAGCACAGCTTGTTCGCAGCACTGAATCTGCCCCTGCAAACACCACGTGTGTCAGCATTCCTGTGCGTCCCTCTTCAGCCAGTGGAAGAAGTTTCCATGCAGGTATCCATCTCCGCACGACTGTGTTGGTCGAAAACAGAACTCGCAGTGTTTGTACGTGCGTGCCCCCCTCGGCAAGGGTATCAGCTGTGTGCATTTGCTCGTCCATGCTGCCTTTGCAGTGGAGCACATGTTGTTCACAGCACTGAATCTACCCCTGCAAACACCACGTGCGTCAGCATTCCTGTGCGTCCCTCTTCAGCCAGTGGAAGAAGCTTCCATGCAATATGCATCTCCGCACGACTGTGTTGGTCGAAAACAGAACTCGCAGTGTTTGTACGTGCGTACCCCCCTCGGCAAGGGTAACAGCTGTGTGCATTTGCTCTGAATCTGCCCCTGCAAACACCACGTGTGTCAGCATTCCTGTGCGTGCCTCTTCAGCCAGTGGAAGAAGCTTCCATGCAGTATCCATCTGAGCACGACTGTGTTGGTCGAAAACAGAACTCGCAGTGTTTGTACGTGCGTACCCCCCTCGGCAAGGGTATCAGCTGTGTGCATTTGCTCGTCCATGCTGCCTTTGCAGTGGAGCACAGGTTGTTCACAGCACTGAATCTGCCCCTGCAAACACCACGTGTGTCAGCGTTCCTGTGCGTCCCTCTTCAGCCAGTGGAAGAAGCTTCCATGCAGTATCAATCTCCGCACGACTGTGTTGGTCGAAAACAGAACTCGCAGTGTTTGTACGTGCGTACCCCCCTCGGCAAGGGTATCAGCTGTGTGCAATTGCACTTCCATTCCGCCTTTGCAGTGGAGCACAGCTTGTTCGCAGCACTGAATCTGCCCCTGCAAACACCACGTGTGTCAGCATTCCTGTGCGTCCCTCTTCAGCCAGTGGAAGAAGCTTCCATGCAGTATCCATCTCAGCACGACTGTGTTGGCCGAAAACAGAACTCGCAGTGTTTGTACGTGCGTACCCCCCTCGGCAAGGGTATCAGCTGTGTGCATTTGCTCGTCCATGCTGCCTTTGCAGTGGAGCACAGGTTGTTCACAGCACTGAATCTGCCCCTGCAAACACCACGTGTGTCAGCGTTCCTGTGCGTCCCTCTTCAGCCAGTGGAAGAAGCTTCCATGCAGTATCAATCTCCGCACGACTGTGTTGGTCGAAAACAGAACTCGCAGTGTTTGTACGTGCGTACCCCCCTCGGCAAGGGTATCAGCTGTGTGCAATTGCACTTCCATTCCGCCTTTGCAGTGGAGCACAGCTTGTTCGCAGCACTGAATCTGCCCCTGCAAACACCACGTGCGTCAGCATTCCTGTGCGTCCCTCTTCAGCCAGTGGAAGAAGCTTCCATGCAATATGCATCTCCGCACGACTGTGTTGGTCGAAAACAGAACTCGCAGTGTTTGTACGTGCGTACCCCCCTCGGCAAGGGTATCAGCTGTGTGCATTTGCTCGTCCATGCTGCCTTTGCAGTGGAGCACAGGTTGTTCACAGCACTGAATCTGCCCCTGCAAACACCACGTGTGTCAGCGTTCCTGTGCGTCCCTCTTCAGCCAGTGGAAGAAGTTTCCATGCAGGTATCCATCTCCGCACGACTGTGTTGGTCGAAAACAGAACTCGCAGTGTTTGTACGTGCGTGCCCCCCTCGGCAAGGGTATCAGCTGTGTGCATTTGCTCGTCCATGCTGCCTTTGCAGTGGAGCACAGGTTGTTCACAGCACTGAATCTACCCCTGCAAACACCACGTGCGTCAGCATTCCTGTGCGTCCCTCTTCAGCCAGTGGAAGAAGCTTCCATGCAATATGCATCTCCGCACGACTGTGTTGGTCGAAAACAGAACTCGCAGTGTTTGTACGTGCGTACCCCCCTCGGCAAGGGTAACAGCTGTGTGCATTTGCTCTGAATCTGCCCCTGCAAACACCACGTGTGTCAGCATTCCTGTGCGTGCCTCTTCAGCCAGTGGAAGAAGCTTCCATGCAGTATCCATCTGAGCACGACTGTGTTGGTCGAAAACAGAACTCGCAGTGTTTGTACGTGCGTACCCCCCTCGGCAAGGGTATCAGCTGTGTGCATTTGCTCGTCCATGCTGCCTTTGCAGTGGAGCACAGGTTGTTCACAGCACTGAATCTGCCCCTGCAAACACCACGTGTGTCAGCGTTCCTGTGCGTCCCTCTTCAGCCAGTGGAAGAAGCTTCCATGCAGTATCAATCTCCGCACGACTGTGTTGGTCGAAAACAGAACTCGCAGTGTTTGTACGTGCGTACCCCCCTCGGCAAGGGTATCAGCTGTGTGCAATTGCACTTCCATTCCGCCTTTGCAGTGGAGCACAGCTTGTTCGCAGCACTGAATCTGCCCCTGCAAACACCACGTGTGTCAGCATTTCTGTGCGTGCCTCTTCAGCCAGTGGAAGAAGCTTCCATGCAGTATCAATCTCCGCACGACTGTGTTGGTCGAAAACAGAACTCGCAGTGTTTGTACGTGCGTACCCCCCTCGGCAAGGGTATCAGCTGTGTGCATTTGCTCGTCCATGCTGCCTTTGCAGTGGAGCACAGGTTGTTCACAGCACTGAATCTGCCCCTGCAAACACCACGTGTGTCAGCGTTCCTGTGCGTCCCTCTTCAGCCAGTGGAAGAAGCTTCCATGCAGTATCAATCTCCGCACGACTGTGTTGGTCGAAAACAGAACTCGCAGTGTTTGTACGTGCGTACCCCCCTCGGCAAGGGTATCAGCTGTGTGCAATTGCACTTCCATTCCGCCTTTGCAGTGGAGCACAGCTTGTTCGCAGCACTGAATCTGCCCCTGCAAACACCACGTGTGTCAGCGTTCCTGTGCGTCCCTCTTCAGCCAGTGGAAGAAGTTTCCATGCAGGTATCCATCTCCGCACGACTGTGTTGGTCGAAAACAGAACTCGCAGTGTTTGTACGTGCGTGCCCCCCTCGGCAAGGGTATCAGCTGTGTGCATTTGCTCGTCCATGCTGCCTTTGCAGTGGAGCACAGGTTGTTCACAGCACTGAATCTGCCCCTGCAAACACCACGTGTGTCAGCATTTCTGTGCGTGCCTCTTCAGCCAGTGGAAGAAGCTTCCATGCAGTATCAATCTCCGCACGACTGTGTTGGTCGAAAACAGAACTCGCAGTGTTTGTACGTGCGTACCCCCCTCGGCAAGGGTATCAGCTGTGTGCATTTGCTCGTCCATGCTGCCTTTGCAGTGGAGCACAGGTTGTTCACAGCACTGAATCTGCCCCTGCAAACACCACGTGTGTCAGCGTTCCTGTGCGTCCCTCTTCAGCCAGTGGAAGAAGCTTCCATGCAGTATCAATCTCCGCACGACTGTGTTGGTCGAAAACAGAACTCGCAGTGTTTGTACGTGCGTACCCCCCTCGGCAAGGGTATCAGCTGTGTGCAATTGCACTTCCATTCCGCCTTTGCAGTGGAGCACAGCTTGTTCGCAGCACTGAATCTGCCCCTGCAAACACCACGTGTGTCAGCATTCCTGTGCGTCCCTCTTCAGCCAGTGGAAGAAGCTTCCATGCAGTATCAATCTCCGCACGACTGTGTTGGTCGAAAACAGAACTCGCAGTGTTTGTACGTGCATACCCCCCTCGGCAAGGGTATCAGCTGTGTGCAATTGCACTTCCATTCCGCCTTTGCAGTGGAGCACAGCTTGTTCGCAGCACTGAATCTGCCCCTGCAAACACCACGTGTGTCAGCATTCCTGTGCGTCCCTCTTCAGCCAGTGGAAGAAGCTTCCATGCAATATGCATCTCCGCACGACTGTGTTGGTCGAAAACAGAACTCGCAGTGTTTCTACGTGCGTACCCCCCTCGGCAAGGGTATTAGCTTTGTGCATTTGCTCTTCAATTCCGCCTTTGCAGTGGAGCACAACTTGTTCACAGCACTAAATCTGCCGCTGCAAACATCACGTGTGTCAGCATTCTTGTGTGCGCCTCTTGACCCAGTGGAAGGTTCCTTGCAGTATCCATCCTCGGAATGGCTATGTCGGTCGAAAACAGCACTTGCAGGATCGTAATGTGAAGGTTTGACTCCATTTGTGCCACAGGTCCCTGCAGCCAAAACAGTCCCACAGCATGTCCTTTGTGTTTGCGATACTGCTTGGCTCAAACACATGTAGACTATGCTCTTCAGTGCTTTGCAAAGCGTGCCTTATGTGCCGCTACAAGTTCGGATTTCGAAGGTCTTTCCTCGGCCGGTGGTGCATATGCTGGTGGGGCCTTGACGGGAGCTTGTGCCAGGGCCTCCCGGAAACTTGGGTACAATGTGCAGAGATTCAAAACTTGGTTTGTGAGTCCCTGCACGTAGCCTGAAATTAGACAATATGAACAATTGTTATATATAATAATATTAGTGTGCATGTAATTTTTCTCATATTTCAACTCTTAGTGCTCCTAAGCGCATGCCTTGCTCTATCTGAAATGACGAGTGCCTAATACAAGTGTTGGAATTTTTGCAATAAACAGTGGTTCTTGAATACCTATGAGTATTGTTGTCTTTATCCTAGCATGGGGGGGGGATGCAAAATGTTTGACTGGTTATTTGACAAAAATATAGATATGGCTGTCAGGGGTATAGCAAGGAAGTAGCACGCCGTGCAACCCCCCTGGACTTCATTCCACCACAGGGTACCGCTCATCGAGCGAAGTGAGAGAAGACTTGCGTGTCAGTTCCTCCCAAATCGGTCAAGAGCCTGACCCCCTTCCCCTTTCCCGTTTGAAAAAAAGTGCCTGGCTGCGGCACTGATGGCTGTCAAAAGATGGCTTTTGAGGTTGCAACATTTCTTGCACATGTGAAGAAGTCATTGGCCACTCTACAGTACCGTAATAACCAAAAAAATTCTAATAATGAGTTTGAACTGCACTTACAGAAGGTTGCAGCAGTTTTTAGTTCATAGGCTGAGATGCCAGGCTTTGCCTTGGAGGTCTTAGTGTGCCACTGGCTTTCACCTTGAGCTGTGTGCGACTGCTCTCTCTCACTATTCTCATTAAAGTGAAGAGCAGCTATCAATGTCCTAGAAGAAAAGAAGTGTGTTAACCTTCAGAAAGCAACTGCATCAAATTGGATACTAGAAAATAGTGATGATTCAAAAATAAACTAATTTCCCTACCGAGCTTTGATGCCTTCGTATGTGAATGCAGTTGATTTGGGTGCAAAGCCGTTGAGCACACTATGAAAAGATTCAAGGCTGTACGTCTGCGCCGATGGTGACAGCTGACGTATGTCTCTGAGCAGTAGAGGTGCTGTCACAATTGCCTTGAGTGCCTTGTATGCTGGAGAACCTGGTGACAAGGGAGAGAGTATTTGCTGTATAAATAATGGGCTTTTCTCAGACCTAGTACATTAAAGTCAAACTACTTGCATTATAAAACCATTTACGTTTGAGCAACAGTTTAACAGCACTTTGCAGAGGCATGGTAATTATATTGAAAGAAAGCACAAATAAAAAAGTCAATAGCTACCCAGTTTTATTATCCTCAGGTTACACGTTCCTGAATTACTGGTATTTTGGGCCGTCTACGTCGTGTGTGATTTCTTTCTCGAAATTGCTTCCATCGCTAAGTGTAATAAAATGCGCATAAGGTTCCACTTGACTTATTCTTTGTGGGGGAAATTGTGATGAAAAAAAGTATGCGCTTAAGGTTAAGAAATTGCAATATTGCTGGAAAAGGTTTTGAACAGCCAAAATTTGCATGTTTTCTTTCGGACAAAGGATTGGCTTTTTTTTTTCAAAACTATGTTTACAATCATCGTTCTGGGTCAGGAAAACCTGGGCCTAAGTAAATTCCATCAAAATTAAAAATGTGACCAAGGCTACCTGTTTGTTCTTATTTGGACTGAACCAATTGTTTTCCGATTGCTTGTAGCACAGATGGAAATGTATCCACACATGGGTTGATGAACATGTTGCGGATGGTTGAATGATCGCTTGCCTGCTGTTTGATTGCTTGCACAGAAAGAAAACTGGCTGTGCCCAGTTATTATTCTCCATTGAGTTCGCTGCTATGAAAATTAAAGTTTATCACGTAAATCCATCGCGATGCAAAGCTGACTTGCATGCTTATGAATTTAAATGTTTTTTTTTATAGTTTGTGCCTGTGGTGGTGTTAATGTCTTGTTGCTGGAGGTGGTGTTAGCCTAAAGGTTGGTGTCAGGAACTGGCTGTCCAGCATTGGTTGTTAAGATTGTTTTACCTAAGTCGATAGGTTTGCATCATGTGCGGTCATAACTATGGGCACTCTGTGTAGTTGAGAAGGATAAAGCTCACACACGGTCTCATCACACAGTTTCAGATTTCTGACACAGTTGTAGTTCATGACAGAATACATCATCCTTCTCCTCTTCTTCATATTTAAATAAATAGTACTAATTGATCCCCAGTCTCTCAGCGTAATGTTGCTGCAATGGCTGGTAGTCGATGCCAGCTTGTTCCAAATTCAGAAAGCGTTCAATGCTAGCGTGCCTGTGGCATCTCCCGGTGTGTGGTGTACAGATTGTTTACTGTAAAAGGTGTATATTAGCATGACATGCAAGAAACTGTTTGCCATTTGTCACTTGCTTTTGCTTACCTGCACTCAGCCATGAGATACGACGAGGAGGTCCGTGGAGGCACCTGGGGAAAAGGTCATTGTGACCTTCGTGGATGTTGACTGTGTGGTTCAGAATACTACCCCATGCAGCCACCACCAGGTCTCCATCGCCACCACATGCACAGGCACACCAGTAGAGGTGGTTGACAATTGCCTGGATCCATTCTTTGAGGGAACTGCAACCACCTTTCCTGGATGCCGCATTAATCTTTTTGCGGATACCTGTATGTGAATGACAACAATCATTGCACTTTGTAGAGGCAGAAAATCCTCAAGTAACGCAATGAACGGGGCTAGTCTGTGAACGTTCATGATTCTGTTGCACTGAGAGAATGCAAGGCACAAATGCATAGGATGAAATGCAGTAATTTCGTGAGTACTGACAGACACTGATGGTGTTTTTTTTCTGTTACAATGGTTTTCTAATTATGTTGTACTGAGCTTTTACACTGAAATAATCCAAGGCACAAGAAAAACATGGTGTTTCATCCTTCATGTTACTTATGTTCTGTCAATGTTAAAACGGTGCAACACAATTATAAACAAAGCCTCTGGTAGGAACACCAGGTGAGTCTGTCAGTATTAATGGGCAGTCTGCACTTTTTAAGGTGTCATATAGTTGTACCATGTAGAAATTTCAATGATTTGTTCTGCAGTATCAGTACAGTTCTCCATGTCATGCATATTTGTTTATAAAACCCAGTGAAGCTCAAAATCAGCCTCATGCATTAAAAATCACTGCAGCCCTCTGACATAAATGGAGACATTATTTCAGAAGGATGCCATACAAACACGTTTCATACCTTTTGCCACATGCCACACATCAAAGTAGTGCATGATGCCTCCTTGGTGCAGCCTCATATATTTTTTAATGCCCGGGTGGCGGTCTGTTGTCAAGCTTGCGATGCTGACATTTTGTTCAGTTAAAAATGAAAGCCCTCTGATTAGCCCTTCTTTTTCCATTTGAGTGCTTGAAGTAATTTCGTCGTTCTGAAAAAAATATGGAAATTCATTTGCATGGGAAGCTCCTGCTTTGATTAAAGGAGCTGTACTTATGCTGTGCATAGATACAGCAAATCTTTTACAGTAAAAAGCAAGCAATATGAGGCGGTGCCATAGCCAGTGGCCCTGTGCTATTTTCTAACTTGAATGCCTCATGTAAATGTACGTTCATGATGCAGGTATTACGGTGTTAATAACTCTTCAGGGTGCCAAGGGGACAGTTGAAATACTAGAAAAAATTTAATTGATGCTGAATAGTTCCAGAGCTCAGTTCGCTTCTGAAGGGACACAGGGCATTGTAGTGTCATGCTTACTGCAGATTAGAGGGACATGTAAAGCTGCATCAGCGCAAGCTCTTGGGCCAGTTGGTGCATGATGAACTTGAAAACGGGGGTACCAGCAAATACACAAGGACGCGTACACAAGGAAAAAGCGTTAGACACGGACGGACGGTGGACATGTATAATGTACATGTCTTGAGAGGAGATGACGATGCGCATGCGTCAAAAGTGTTGTGCGGCAATGTAATTTAATAAAGCTTAGTTGAAAGCCCAGCGTCCGTCCGTGTCCGACGCCTTTTCCTTGTGTACGTGTCCTTGTGTATTCACTGGTACCCCCGTTCTCAAGTTCAACATGTAGAGCTACCTACATAAATAGCTAGTACAACCAAAAGGTGGTCATTGTGTCATGGACGCTACATGATGCTGAGAACAGGATGGGAGAAATGGACATATAAATGTGCACTGCAAACTAATTATATTGTGTTGTATTGAAGTGGTTTTCTGTGCATGGCCCTAGTTCTTTCCCACAGATGTGGAGCCTTCGAGAGCTGTGTGTAGCTTCCAATAATTTTTCAGCGTACATGACAGTTCTCCTATTTCGTACACATTTCCTACACATTTACTCTCACGTTTTTCTTCAGTGCTTAAACAATAATTCAAGCACAGTTTAGTCTCATGCTGAAACTCCTTTAGACGAGGCCAATTCATAAAGTGAGTTCTAACACTCTTCTTACTTACCTCCCTTACTTGCACCTGCTCTGTGTGCACAATTTTCTTCGCATCCGGGCAGAGGAATGTGTACGTCATAAATTTGGCACTGTGGCCAGGTGAATCACATCTGCCATCGCCACAAAGCTGTATGCTGCCTTCAAGTGATGCCATGACCTCTCGTTGATGTTCATCCCAGACCTGTGAGACAGCGAAACTTCAAAATCAGAATAGACTCGGCAGATGTCTGTTTTTCACAGTAGTGAATAAGCATATTCAGTGCTGTATTTAATTTACAAGCAATCGCAACACTTGTATGTGCATAGATTGGTATCCAGAAACTGAACATGTGCTGCTGAATGCTCCAGGAAGCAGACTTTTTTGCCAATTTTATTGTTGCATGGCTACTTGTTAAAATATCGAATGACATGCATTATATGTGACTGCGGTCTATTTTCAAATCAGCTGTGTTGTCTCCTATTCAGCATTCTCCATTGCTCTTAATTTAAACTGCACAACGTTTGCACACTAACAAAAACACCACATTGTTTCTTGGTTGCTGCCTTTCACAGCGAGATTTCCTCGACTTTATTATGAAAAAATGTCAGTGGAATGTCTTATGGGATACATTTTGCATGGGGCTATGAAAAGGTTAAATTAAAGGAGGATTTGCTGATGCGTGTGCTTATGCATTATTGGAAATAGCAAGGGAAAATAGAGAATAAGGGAAAAAATCCATTTAGGGAAGTACAGGAACTATGTTTGTGTGAGAATCGCATTGCAAAAGTTCATTTCCTTTGAACATATTTTATGGTGAGCTCTATTTTAATGCTACTAAAAGCAGCTCTACACACTCACCATGTTGACAGCAGGGAGCAAGTACGCCTTCTGGTAGTTGAAGAAGCACTGTTCACTTATAACCTTGACGCCCATGAGACGCATCATTCGAAGGCTGGAGGCAACACTTGATCCAGAAAACAGCAACGCAGTGGCCAAGTCAATGTTCCCTTTTGGCTTGTCACCAACAAGAGGTTGACTTGACCATGTATACGTGTGCATGTTGGGGCATTCGACCTTTGCTATTATGCGTGTCCCAGAGCGTCGTAGTTTTACGGTGCAGGCAGTGGACAGGCATGTGCGGCACAGCTTCAAAAGCACCATCAGACATGTGTGGAAGATGAGGTAATAGCCAGGCAGCTCAACGTCTCCCATGTCTCCATCATCTCTGTAAAAGAAAATGCAGAATGTGGGTTCTGGCTAGTGCTCAATATTGCATATACAGGCTGCGCAGTAATTCAATCTGGTAGCACGATTACTCTGCTTCTGTTGACAAAAGTGCAAATGCAAGTCAACAGCTTACCATTTCAGCATGCACCAATGCCATATAACCAATTGCTTCTGTTGACTTTTTGAGTACCTTCTGAGCCTTCCAATGCAAGCGTAAGGGCTCTGTTAAAGTTTATGTATGTGTGAAGTGGGGGTAGACTGCACGCAAACTTATTCTGAAAATTTCCATAATCCATTGCATCTGTAAGGGTACCAAAAATCAGGTAATTTAACCAAAGTTGCCTTACTCATCATCCTCATCCAGTGTGGAGTCTAAGGTGTGAGTCAATTCATCTGGTTGATAAAAGGAGCCAGTAGTGTCGACATTGCTTGGAACAGGTGACAAGATAGGTGAGGCGGCAAAGCTGGGTTCATCAAGGATACGTCGTCGCTTCACTGGTGTTGATGTCAGCGGCACATCCTGAATGTCAACCTGCAGGCCCTCATCTTTCGTTTCTTTTATGGTCAAGTTCACTTGAACACCTGCGTATAGCAAAAGTCTGACATCAATATAATGTGAATCATAAAAGAATGAAACGTAAAAAGAAAAACTGATGAACACAATAAGTTTCATTGTGCAAGCACTATGAACTATAAGCAAAAACTATGGACATCCATGCATAGGGGGAATTATTGTTATGCAAATAATTTTTAGGCAACTAGTAATCCGATGTCATTTGGGGTTCTTCAAAGTGTTACAACACAACACTTGTGTGCAATCTTTGGAGCGTTTAGAATGAGGGACAGGGCAAAGAAAGGGGAGACAAAACACACTCTCTCTTCTTTATCTTGCCCCATGTCCCAACTGCTTTCTCAAAGGTGAACTAGTACCACCTTTCCCTCTCTGCTACTATAATCTTGCCTGTTTGATCGGTGGACAGAGCTTCATTGAAGACACTTGAAATGTGAAACAGGAGCCTACCTATGTACCTCGAATGTGCCTGGAATAAGCCAATGTGTGCTTTGCACTGGATCTGCTATAATCTGCAGTCACTGTTGTTCACTGCATATATATGTAAGTGGGTTTGACAACATAATGCTTCTTTTTTGTCATGCTGAAAGAAAAAGAATGTGTCAAGTTTTATGAACGCAAATGCTTTGATACATTAGGGGACACAATTTTTCATGTCGTATAGTTTAAACATATAGTCATGACGAGTGCACTTTACTCACCAACACTTATACCCCGCACATGAACTTGCACACTTTTGTCATGTCCAACGCTGCGGCCAGTCGTACCACATGCAGGGCATTGGAAAGAATCCTTTTGCGTCTGTAAGCCGGCGGCACCAGTAGCAGCAGCCAGCACCTAGAACAGTCCCAAACCTTGTAGGATACCATATATAGCACTTTAAACTTCACAGCCGTCATAAAAGTTCCATTTCAATGCAAACACTAAACATCTTTCGCTTACAAGAACCTCTGATTGCATTTGCATGAGGGAGCCCGCTCCATCATCCTCAGCAATCTCTATGTGAGAAAGGTCGACTTGAAAACCAAATAATCTTTGGTGTCATGACTGTGGCCAGCTGCGCCAAATTTGAGCGAGAGTGCCACATGCCCAGATAAACCGGTCGAGCTCCGGCCAGATTGCTTTGTACAGTGCAGTGCTGCTATTATGCCGTATATATTGCTAGTACCTCTCCATGTCTTCCTACGGGCCCAGTGGCTGCATCGTGCTGCAACCTCTCGGTCTCGGCAACGTCACTCTGGAAAACAGAACAAATACCTTCTGTTGTAAACACGGAATGTTGTAATACCTTCGCATTCTTAGACATCAAGGACTCGTCCGGACTTTCGTGCACTTGTATAATGCACACACTGAATTTCTGAACGTACTTCATTCCTGCAGTAAGTATAAAGTGCAGCTTTTCAGGATGAGCGCAAGGTACCTCACTTGGAATTTCCACAGGTGCACCGGCGGCATCGCTTTCGATCGCGGACTCGGCAATAGCAACCTGAAAAATAACAAGCACAGAAAGTTGCGCGCGTACTCGGTATAGTTTTTTCGTGGCTTTTTTTTTTTTAATGACATTCAACACTCACCGAGCCTCCAGCTTGCTGTTGCAGGGGCACCAGTAGGGGATTTGATGAAGGCGACACTGAGGGAACAGCTGCCCGAGAAAGGACTGGTCTCTGGGGCACGCCAAGAGACTTTCCGAGGGCAGGATTATAAACATAATCCGAGGCCGAGAAATGCAGAGAGCATACCATTTGTTTCTCTGGCTCATCCTTTTGCCGTTTTATCATCGGCAGAGCACTGAGCCATTGCGAACGCCGGGGCTCATCGCGCGGCACCACATGAAAGGACACAGTCGGGTCAACACTGCCGCTGCCCCTGACCAAGCGCCTCGGGCCGTTTATACAGCCCTCAACACTACACACACGAGGCATTTTCTGGCTGTTTCCCGCGAAGTCAACGTTTCTCGAGCCACGCAACACGCAACCAAGCACTGCAACACTAGCGGAACAGGCGCACGCGACAATGCACGGAGCAAAAACGAAACTATGACGATCAAAATCAAAAGAAAAACTGGATGGCGCTACCGGCGGTCGACCGCCGGTAGCGCCATTCAGTTTTTCTTTCGATTTATTTAATTTTGCCTTAAACTTATACTTCCTCGCTTGAAACGGTGTAAAAAGTTGGCAAATGCTGTTTATGTAGGTTTAAGGTGTATTTCATTTTGTGTTTTATTAACAGCGATAAATCGCTCTCGACCAATCGCGACCGGGCTGCGTTTGTGATCTGTGACGACACTACGTGTAGTGCGGGAAATACGAAGGGGCGTCAGCACCTATCCTTCAGTTTTTCGCTTTTTTCTCGCTTATTAAACCTCTGTTGGCAGTAAGAATGGTATGACTGTGATCGTGAAAGGATAATCTACCATTTAAGCTCAACTTCCGGTTTCTCTTTAGTGTCCCTTTAAAGCTCTTAGACTGGGAACGCTTAGGAGGGAGGATCAACGGAGAATATCTCAGCAACCTCTGGTTTGCAGATGACATTGTCCTATTCAGCAACAACGGAGACGAATTACACAGGGTGTCTACCAACCGGGAAAACCGGGAAAACAGGGAATTCTCAGGGATTTTGAATATTCTGGAAAAACTCAGGGAAAACTCAGGGAATTTGTGCCTCTATCAGGGAAAATTACTCTAGGGATGGGCGAATATAGGGTATTGTCGAATATTTCATTGAATAATTCTATGTTCGTTATTCGCTTCGATTCGAATTCATGGATTCAATATTTTCGAATTATTCAGCGGTCCCGAATAGGCAGCCAAAAGCCACGGACGGTCGGTGCAAATCTCGGAGGCTTTGCTTCACGTCATGGCTACCATACATCAACCATAAATCTCGAAGGCTATATGTTTTTGCATTAAAGAGCCTGAAATGTGCGACGCAGAAGAGCAGAAACGGCGCTAGCGCACAACCGAAACGAAGCGGCGGAGTCCGCATGGCCATAGTCAGCAGCGGAAATCGTGCGTGAATGACAGCAACGACGCAACGCTTCGTGCCTATTTGTGCCTTTATTGCGTTTACCGCCGCGCATAACCCGTTGGCCGCGGGATTTCATAGTCGCCACCCATCATCGCGTCGATAGCTGCCGCGGTTTCTTTCGCAGCGGTTTCGTTTAGTTTCGTTTTGACTCAATGCGCACGTCGGCCGCGTGCCTAAAGAGCTGCCTAGTGGCCAGTGGCGCAACGACGGGGGAGGGGGGGGGGATTCGGGGGTTGCACCCCCCCCCCCCCCCTTGAGGCCGACTTAACCCCCCCTTTTGTTTAACCCCTTTTCTTTCCTTACGCATTTGAGTGCTGCAACTAAGATGTAAGACGCGCAATCGTCTGCACACTCGCAAAAAGCGCATTTTTTTGACAATTAATTTCCCGTGAAGAAATCGAAATTAGTGCTGTTTAGATGGTATTGACAAGCTGTCAACCCTCTGGCAGAGATACTGGGTGCGCTACTGCTAGTGGCCATCCATGATCGCATAGACAGCGACCGCGATTTCGTCTGAAGTTGCTGCAGGGAACGGTAGTTTCGTTCTGACTCGGTGCGTGCGTCGGCCGGGTATGGTCACACTAGCGGCAAGTTGCCGCGCGTCAGCGCCTTGCCGCGAAGTCCACCGTGGCTATCGCGTCTCGCCGCGCGGCAGCGCGATATGATCTCGCGCGCTCTCGGAACGCGGAATCACCGTGGGCGAAAAGGGTGCGATCGGACAGCGTCCAGAAATCCCTCGATAGAACCGCGAGAGACGACAATCGTCGATTGATAACCCGGCGCGGAACGGCGGAGGTCCGGTTGCCATTGGCTCCGTGACGTCACCCTCGTCGCGCTCGGCACCCTCGGCAAGCCGTAAAACCCCCGATTCCTGCCGCTTTTGCCGCGCGCGTCATGATGCGTTGCCGCTCGCGGCATGACGCGGGCGTTTTTGCCGCTATCGTGGGCAAAGTCGACGTTCATAATCGTGTCGATAGCGGCCGCGGTTGCGACAAGCAGTTGTTTCGGTTTGACTCGGGGCAAAGCTGTCGAGGATGAAGCGCACCGGCTACATCACGATGGACGTGCGATACGTTGGCTGTGAGCTTACTGGCGAAAAAATTATCGGGATGTGCGCGCGGTAGTGCAAAGCGTGTCGGAAATGATGGCGCGTGCCGCAGACGTGCTGCGAAGGAAGTCGCGAGGCCTCAATCGCCCCTGCGAGAGCTAATCAGTCACGAGATGACGAGAATTGCAGCTTCCGCACTGCTTTTGTGCTAAATAGCGAAAGGATTTGCTCATACATTATACTAATAAAATCGTGCTGACGTAGTAAGCATTTGCTTATTGTTTTCGGCATACCCTGATAATTCGGACATTTTTTTTTTCAATCCCGTGAAATTCGAATTAACTAGGTTTTACTGTAATATGTAATATATACTGTTCAAACTATTCGATTCGAAATTATTTGACCAAATCAATACTCGCTTCGAACCTCAAATCCACTAATCGCCCGTCCCTAAATTAGCTGTAATTTAATTGAAAGGGAACGAAAGCTGTGGTAATGGAGGGAGGGAGGGGAGGTGACGTTTAGCTGCGCCCCCAAATGCGTATTTATATAAAAATGTGAGGCGAGAAGGTGGTAAAGACTTCGGACGCTGCTCGACAAGTGTCCCGTTCGGATCTCGTCGAAAACTTCGGAGCCGCCCCCAGAGGCACAGGCAACAGTCACCAGCGCCGTGCGCGTTCGGTGCGAACGCGGGCAAAACGCCGACGGCGTCGACAACAGTTCGGCGCATTGCTGGTGCTGCTGCATGTCTAAGTTTATGCAGCTGATCGATAAAACTACTATCCTTACTCCGTAAAGCTCTCTACTAATTTGCTATCGCAATTGATGCTTCGCATTTTTTTAACATGCTTACTAAAGAGTGACAGCATCAGGCAACATGGTGTCAGCCCATCTTGATGTAAAAGAAAGTTCCGTTTCACTCAGGGAATTTAGCAAAATCACTCAGGGAAAACCTGGAAAACTCAGGGAATCTGAAAATGTCAACTTGGTAGACACCCTGATTACAGCAAATGATTGAGGACCTTAATCGAGAAAGTGTAACAATTGGGTTGAAGATGAATATGCAGAAGACAAAGATAATGTTCAATAGCCTGGCAAGGAAACAAGAATTCAGGATTGCCAGTCAGCCTCTAGAGTCTGTAAAGGAGTATCTTTATCTAGGTCGATTACTCACAGGGGACCCTGATCATGAGAAAAAAATTCACAGAAGAATAAAATTGGGTTGGAGTGCATACGGCAGGCATTGCCAAATCCTGGCTGGGAGCTTACCACTATCGCTGAAAAGAAAAGTGTACAATCACTGCATTCTACAGGTGCTAACATATGGGGCAGAAACTTGGAGGTTAACAAAGAAGCTCGAGAACAAGTTAAGGACCGCACAAAGAGCGATGGAACGAAAAATCTTAATACTAACATTAAGAGACAGGAAGAGAGCGGTGCGGATCAGAGAACAAATGGGGATAGCCAATATTCTAGTTGACATTAAGTAGAAGAAAGGGAGCTGGGCACGCCACGTGATGCATAGGATGGATAACCGTTGGACCATTAGAGTTACAGAATGGATACCAAGAGAAGGGAAGCGCAGTCGAGGTCGGCAGAAAACCAGATGGGGTTATGAAGTGAGGAAATTTGCAGGCGCAAGTTGGAATACGCTAGCGCAAGACAGGGGTAATTGGAGATCGCAGGCAGAGGCCTTCGTCCTGCAGTGGACATAAAATATAGGCTGATGATGATGTAGTCAATCTTTACCACTTAAGAATTAACTGCGACTTAGAAGACGCTGTAATAATCCATAACATCGTGGTGAGCTGGTGCGGGAACGTCAAGGTGGCGTCACCACTCGCCTCTGTGTTTTTCGTTTCTTGCTGGCTTCTCACAGTAAGAGTGGCATTTTCGGTGTTGGGCTGCTGCTACAGAAGAATTGCTGATACAGAATCTGCTGATACAGAAGAAATTATTTTTCCCTTTAGTGTTCCTTTAACAGCTTTGTGGCCATGACAGCACAGGCTCGATGATGTAGTTGACTGCTGAATGGCATTCAACGACGTGGTAAACCCCTTGGGACTCGGCAGCAAAGCTGGAGATGGACGGCACCCTCAGTCAGACAAGGGTGTCGGTTAACTTTGGATTTGCCATTGTTGCGCAGATCTTTTTGTTGGCTGTGGGGGTCAGATATAAAAGATCACACGAGTTGATGGCGCTCTTCAGCATGCTGAGTTACATTGGAAAGTGCCACATATTCGGAAGACAAAATCATGCAAGGTGAAATAAGCAACATCAAGAGTGCTAGCTGCAGCGAGTGCTGCAGGTTTAAAGCACCTAGTAAACACAATCCACAGTGATCTATCGACTGCCATCCGTAGTACAGGGAAATGGACTGTGGTGATCTGTATCAACTTGATTGAACAGAGGAGCAGGACGCGGTAGAGGTAGCAAAGGGCTGGCGGAGCAATAGGAACATGTCTAACAGTTGTTAGCAGGCGGCGCAGGCACCAATGTCATGGTTATCATTATCATCAGCCTATTTTTATGCCCACTGCAGTACGAAGGCCTCTCCCATCGATCTCCAATTACCCCTGTCATGCGCTCGCTGATTTCAAGTGATGCCTGAAAATTTCCTCATCACGCCAAATTCTCTGCCTTCCTCCCTTCCCTTGGCACCCATTCTGTAACTGTAATAATAGACCATCTGGCCTATGCACTACATGCGCTGCACAACAACATTCTTTCCTCCTAATGTCAACTAGAACATTGGCTACCCCATTGGCTCTCAAATCCACACCACTTTTCATTGTATTGTTCGTTGCGCAATCCTTAACTTCTTGTCAAGCTTCTTTGGTAACCTCGGAAGTTTTTGCCGCATCCATTAGTGCCGGTAGAATGCAATGATTCCTCGCAGGGCCATCTGCGTCAACAGGCATTTGTTGTGTTGCTACACCACAAACCCGAGCGCATGGGGGTTGGACCTTCCGGCATTTATCCTTGTACGGCTTATTCGTGTCTGAGGTAGAAGGGATCCTGGAAGCTGAGCCAGTGCCGGGTGTTTGGACGTCTGCGGCCCCTCGGCACAGGCAACACACCTCTTTGGCCTCCGCTTCACGTAGACGGCCCCCCTATACTGACCCACCCCGGGGAAATCAGCAGTCACATTTCCCTGTCCTCATTTCCACGCTCTTGCTTTTTACACTCCTCTTTCATACCTGTCCTGTCTTCTTTAATGTTCTATTTGCTAGTAATTTTCTTGGTGCCAGGGCTGCACCACAATAGCAGTGGCAATAGCACTTCCCTTGCAGGAACTCCTGCTGCCTTGTTGGGCTCAGAGGTTGGTGGCTGGCATTGCGGCTGAAATTAAGTAGGACTTTATGGCATCAGCATCATTCCCCAAACTGCCTGATCGTCCTCTTTTCGAAAATGGACGCACCGAGGAATCTTTTATTTTTTTGCCCATCGAAAATAAAACTTACCCCGCTGTCATGTCATACATAGTGAAATTGCTGAAAGGACAGTTCGAACCATTTCACCATTTGTCATTGCTAAGTGTCTCACCGACACACTTGGTCCCGGCTACAAAGTCACAGGCCCCGGCTACCAAGTCAAAAAGTCACAAAAATGGCTAGTGGTGACCTCTTGCTTGAGGTTCGTGACAAACTTCAACATGGGAATATTTCAACGCTTGTAGCATTTGGGGATGTACAAATCGCAGTGAAATCGCAAGAATCGATGAACACATCTAAAGGAGCAGTGGTGGTCCAACTGCGCCATTTGCGCCATTTTGCTACAATTCTACTCGTCTGCGCCTTGCTGCGCCCGCTGAAGTCCAACTTGCGCCAAGTGCGCCAAAGCGCCATCTTTGCCTTTGGCGTTACGCGGACATCGTAGTAGCGTGGCTGATCCCTCCGTTTGTTGACAGACCCGCGGCTAAGCATTCCGAGTATCGGCGACGTGGACTTCGCGACGAAGTTTCGCGCACGGAAACCTCGATCGGACACGCAGTTAAGCCTTTCAGCACTCGATGTTTCGGAATTCGCGACTACGCACATCGACCGTCGACTCCTCGGGCAGTGGCTAGGCATTTCTTGCATCAGCACTTGGGACTGTGCGACTAAGCACATTGACCGTCCTCTCCTCGAGCCCGCGGCTAGGCGTTGTTGCACAAAATTGTTTTTCTGCATTTCTAGTCACATTTTTATTATGTCTGATTACATAAAACTATTCTCAGTAGTCAACAAGTGCTATTTACATAGGCAAATAAAGTCTGTTTGCAACGTTTTCTGCTCTGGGCACGCGAGCTAAATGGCTGCGTCAGTTTGTTTTGCTTGTGTCCATTTGCTCTAAAGAAGTACTTAAAAATTGTGTAGTAATAAGCTGCACCAAATGACTGGCACTTGCTTTTCTCCTGCTACAACTGATCCCAAACGCAAAATTTTGTGCTACGGAACTGCTACAAAATGCTAATGTGGCTGCTCCTAAATTGCTACAAAACAGATTTTTTCCTGCTCCAAAAATTACTCAAATTCTTAAACTGGCTGGCCCACCACTGAAAGGAGTAATCTCTGATGAAGACTAGAGGGCTAGCGAGAACACATCACCCAAGTACAACGAATAAAGATGAAACGAGACAACAAGGAAATTCCCACGAAGCGTCTGATCCTTACATTTGGCTCCAGTATTTTCCCAGAGACCCTCGAAATGGCATACGCGAAAATCTGAGTAAAACCGTATATCCCGAATCTGTGTAGGTGTTTCAGGAGCCCGGCCATATCTCGCAAAGCTGTCGAGGCCAACTGACATGTGTGAAATGTGGCGATCATGAACGTAACTCGAACAACTGTAGTGGTACGCTTTACTGTCCGAACTGCAACGGTGAACTTGCAGCATACCCGCAATCATTTCTTAAGTGGAAAAAAAAAGGACTTGATAACTATCAAAAGTAAAAGAAAACATTTCCTTCCAAGAAGCACGGAACCGTGTTTCATTTCTTCATATCGCAAGGTATGCTGATCTAGCGCGTAAGGGGTGAACGTTGCAGCAGACTCCGACATGTGCCTGGGCCACAAAGAATGGGGCCATGCCTCTTGGCGGCAGCAATAACTTCGCCGTCACTGAAGCAGGGCCCTTGACGATGAACACAAGAGCGGACGTCCAGCACCTCGCAAGAGGCAATAGACGCTACTTCTAGCCAGATGGCTCAGCCAGTACCAAAGGACTGCCGCGAGTCTCGGGACGACCCAAGCATTACAGAGCCCGGAAAGGACCCTGTAAGCTAAGCGACCTTAGTCCTCATTGTCCTAGACTCGCAGCAGAAACTTCTTTCTTAACATGGATATTGAATTAAAGAACAACAATATTAAAGTGCCACGAAAATTTCATTGTTATAGCCGATAACTGTTCTAACTGGGGTTGCATGAAAAAACAAAAAACAAAAAAAAAAAAAGATAGGGGAATGGCAGAGCTGTTGTGAGAAAACTACACTGGTGCGGAGGCCCCTCCTCTCCACCTTCCTCCATCCGGCTGCTGATTGTGTTGACTCGTTTTAACTGTTTAACTCTGCTTCGTGCACGCTCTGATCGCGTGTAACAATTCGCGGCTGTCGGCGTTCAAGAATGGCAGTGCTATAGTAAAAGCTCGGTAATTCGGATTTCATGGAACCGAAAAAATCCATGGCGCACTGCGGACAATCGCCCTATCTGTTATTCTTGCGGCTATGCAGGACATGTGGCACGCTTCTGTCGCCGTCGCCCTCCTGTTCCAATAGATGTCATGCGACCGTCTGCTTACGATCCTGGGCGCTTTGACGGCACAGCGCGGCTACAACAATCCTCTTCGCCCGAGCGCATGCCCTCAGCTACCCGCCGATCTCCATCCCCCCGACGTCGCTCTCTGTCACCTATGCGCCGTCGACCCTGCCCTTCTGACGCGGAAAACTAAACGTCGCAGTTCCCGAGGCACGAACTGCGTCGTCGTCGAAAAGTTCCAGTCCTCGAATTTCTCCAGCGAACCTCATTGACGTTATTGTGGATGGCTTTCGTACCCTTGCGCTTGTGGACACTGGTGCTGCCGTTTCAGTGATTGATGTAAAACTTTGCCACTTGCTTCGGAAGGTTACGACGACGTCAAGGGGATTATCCCTCCGTACCGCCAGCGCACACCATATTCAGCCGTTAGCCGCCTGCACAGTCCGCGTCATAATTCAAGATGTTGTTTATCCCATTGAGTTTCTTGTGCTACCAGCCTGTTCGCATGATGTCATCCTCGGTTGGGATTTTCTTTCTCGCCATCATGCTGTTATTGACTGTGGTCGTGCCGAGGTGGCGTTCTCACCGTTGTGTTCCGCGTCGTCTGCACCTACAATGACAAAGTTGTTTGTCGCCGAGGATACGACCATACCACCCAGTAGTGCAGTCCTTGTTCCCGTGTCCTGTGCCGCTGTTCGTGAGTCTACAGTTCTCTTTACACCCTCCGAGACCATTCAACACCGCAGGAATCTCACGTTGCCTTTTGCCGTTCTCGACATGACCTACGGCGCCACATCCTTATTTGTTATGAATCCGTTGCCGGTTCCCTCAACCTTACTCCGTGGAGAGTGTATCGGCACAATTCAGGCGTTCGACGTATCGTCCATCTTCTGCCTTGATGACATGGACAACTTGCAGCTTAGTGCCCTGACACCTGCTGCTAGTACGCCTGATCGAGCACCTTTAAGTATGTTCGGCTCCTCCATCGACGACGAACTTGCAGAGGTGCACCGCGAGAAACTTCTTGCACTCCTCCACCAGTTTCGAGGCTCGTTTGATTGCCAGAAGACGTCATTAGGCCGCACGCATACTGTTCTCCATCCGATTGACACCGGCTCACAAGCGCCTCTGCGCCAGCGCCCTTACCGCGTATCCCCTGCTGAGCGTCATGTGATCGCCGAACAAGTTGACGACATGCTTAAGCGTGGCATCATTCAGCCGTCCTGCAGCCCCTGGTCGTCGCCTGTTGTTCTTGTCAAGAAAAAAGACGGCTCAATCCGCTTCTGCGTCGACTACCGCCGATTGAACAAAGTTACTCGAAAAGATGTGTATCCCCTGCCACGCATCGATGATGCCCTGGACTGCTTGCAGGGAGCCGAATTCTTTTCATCACTAGACTTACGGTCCGGTTACTGGCAGGTCCCTATGGCGCCATCCGATCGCCCGAAAACTGCCTTCGTAACTCCCGATGGGCTGTACGAATTCAATGTTATGCCCTTCGGCCTATGTAATGCCCCAGCCACATTCGAAAGGATGATGGACAGTGTCTTGCGTGGGTTGAAATGGAAGACGTGCCTGTGCTACCTGGATGACGTCGTCGTTTTCTCCCCTGATTTCGACAGTCATCTCCGTCGGCTTCACGAGGTACTGAGCTGTTTGACGCGCGCAGGCCTTCAGCTTAACATCAAGAAGTGCCGATTCGGCGCTCGCAAACTCACCATCCTTGGCCACGTAGTCTCTAAAGACGGCGTCCTTCCCGATCCGCAGAAACTTCGTGCTGTTGCTGAATTCCCGAAGCCTACCACCGTGAAAGCGCTTCGCAGCTTCCTTGGTCTATGCTCCTACTTTCGCCGCTTTGTGCAGAACTTCGCTTCTATAATAGCACCACTGACGAAGCTGCTCACCGGCGATAGCTATCTGTCTGGTTGGTCGCCGGCGTGTGATGAGGCTTTCGCAACACTACGTCGTCTCTTGACTTCACCGCCCATCCTACGTCACTTCGACCCTACCGCTCCGACCGAGGTACACACGGATGCTAGTGGGATCGGCCTTGGCGCTGTCCTTGCCCAACGTAAGCCGGGCTTCTCTGAGTACGTTGTTGCCTATGCGAGTCGTGCCCTTACCAAGGCAGAGTCCAAGTACTCGGTTACCGAGAAGGAATGTTTGGCAATTGTTTGGGCGTTGCAGAAATTCCGCCTATACTTGTATGGCCATTCGTTTGATGTCGTCACCGATCATCATTCGCTCTGTTGGCTGGCTTCACTGAAGGATCCGTCAGGTCGACTTGGACGCTGGGCGCTTCGTCTACAAGAATTCGATATTCGCGTCATTTACCGCTCAGGACGCAAGCACGCCGACGCTGACGCACTTTCCCGCTTGCCCCTGCCTTGTGACGTCGTGCCTCTTTCCCTTTCCGCGACTTCCTGTGCTAACATCGATATCACTGACATGCCTTCAGAACAGCGCAAGGATCCCTGGATCGCCTCACTGATCGACGTTCTCTCTATGCCTTTGACGACACCAGCCCCACAGCTCTCTCGTGCCCTTCGTCGCCAAGTACCTCATTATGCGCTCCGGGACGCCATGTTGTACCGCCGCAACTACCAGCCCGATGGTCGAAAGTGGCTTCTTGTTATACCTCGCCATTTGCGCTCCGACCTGTGCACGCACTTTCACGCAGACCCACAAAACGCGCATGCTGGCGTTTTGAAAACGTATGATAGACTGCGCCAGCGATTCTACTGGCGTGGAATGTCCACATACGTCCGCAAGTACATTCGTTCCTGCATTTAGTGTCAACGCCGGAAAACAACTTGTCACACGCCTGGCCCATTACAACCTTTGCCGAGTCCCGCTCGCCCGTTTGATAGGATCGGCATCGACCTGTACGGACCCCTTCCTTCCACCCCTGCGGGCAATCGGTGGATTATTGTGGCCGACGACCATCTCACTCGATATGCCGAAACCGCCGCTCTTCCAACAGCTTCAGCTCGTGATGTTGCCTTATTCATGTTGCGCAGCTTCGTTCTTCGCCACGGTGCGCCACGCGGATTTGTGGGGACTGGTCGGCTGAACGGAACTGGTGGGGGCCGAACGGGTGCCGACGCGGAAGAATAGGTCGGTTGACGAGGCGGCCCGGCAGCGACGACTTGCGCATACGACAAGGGCGCAAACTCCGGAGGTGGCGGACGAGCGAAAGGCAAAGCGTCAGTGACTTCTCCTTGTATAACTTGGCGTATGACTGGGGCCACATGTTGAGCCTGGGCGGGCTCGGGCGTGCTCGATAAAATGGAAAGCTGTCGGGCGACCTCCTCACGTACAAACTGCTTGATCTGAAGCAACAGTGCATTCTGGTCGCCCAAAGTCAACGCCGCGATAGAGTCGTTCTGTTCCAGAGGGCGGCGAGTTTGGGCGCGCTGCTTGCGCAATTCGTCGAAACTCTGGCACAAGCTGACGACATCGGCGACGGTTTGTGGGTCTTTTGCCAATAGCATTTGAAATGGGTCATCAGCTATTCATTTGAGGATTTGCTTGATCTAGTCCGACTTGTGCATCGACGGGTTTAAACGCTTACACAAGTCGACGACGTCTTCAATATAGCTGGTGAAGTTCTCACCGGGTTGTTGAGCACGTTCACGAAGTCGCTGTTCTGCGCGGAGTTTGCGTACCGCGGGGCGGCCGAAGATTTCCGAAAACGTTGTTTTGAACGAGGCCCAGTTATTAATCTCCGCTTCGTGGTTCCGGAACCAGAGACTGGCGACGCCGGTCAAGTAAAAGATTACATTGGTCAGCCTAGTCGCATCGTCCCATTTGTTGACTGCGCTTACCCTCTGATAAGTTGTGAGCCAGTCCTCGACGTCTTGATCATCAGTCCCGCTGAATATCGGTGGGTGACGCTGAGGCAGCACGCCGGGACAGACGGTGGCTTGAGTCTGAGAGGAGCCTTGCGTGGTGGTTTCTTCCGCCATCGCTGACGCTGGAGGTAAGGTACGGCTTCGTAGTTCCAGGTTGGGAGACTGGGATCGATACCCCGCACGGCACCTTTCCACCAAACTGTGAGGGGGTTTATTTATACAGCAGTTAGGGCTACGCAACAGCCTTGTCTCAAGAGCGTCGGTCGCTGTCTCGCGCTCTCCGGGCTGCTGGACTTCGTCCTCCTCTCTCAATGGCTGCGGACTCTCTTCCCCACTACAGCCATATTAACCGAATGTCAAATTATTGAGGGTATCGAGAAAACAATAAACAAATGCTTTCTACATCAACATGTGCTTACTTACTGAATGAATGAGCAGAATCCTGTTTCTATTTTGTGCAAAAGCAGTGCGGAAGCTGCGATGCTCGTCATCTCGTGACTGATTAGCGTTCGCAGCGGCGAAGGCCTGGCGACTTTTGTCACAGCACGGCCGCGGTGCGCGCCTTCATCTGAGGCATGCTTTTCACTACCGTGCGCACATCCAAATTATATTTTCGCCTGTGTCGCCAGCTCGCTGCCCATCGCGATGTAGACGATGCGCTTCATCCTCGACAGCTTTGCACTGAGTGAAAATGAAACTATTGTTTCGGCCGCTGTCGACGCGATCATGGACGGCAACCTTGCGGTTCTGAAGGCGCGCGGCCTACGCACACACCGAGTCAAAACGAAACTACCGTTTGCTGCAACTGCGGACGAAACCACGGTGCTATCGGCGCGATCATGGATAGCGACTACTCAGTTACGAAGGCACGCGGTCGACGCATGTACCGAGTCAAAACGAAACTACTGTTTGCCGCAACCGTTGCGGAAGAAATCACGGCCACTATCATGGATGGTGACTACACAGTCGTGAAGGCATGTGGCCAACATGGTGCTATGCGCAGCGGTAAACGCAAGAATAAAGGCTTTAAGGGCACAAATAGTCACGAAGCCTTCCGGGGTTGTTGTCATTCCAGTATGATTTTCACTGATGGCTATGGCAATGCGAACTTCGTCGCTTCATTTTGGTGGATGCTAACGTCGTTTTGGCTCTATTATCACATTTGCCGCGCTCCGCCAGCCCCAGCGTAGTTGGCGCAGTCCACCCATGTTTCGGAGGGTGGCGCGGCGTAGAGCTATGGGCGTAGCCCATTCGTGTTTGTAGGGGTGGAAGAGCAACAGGACAGAAGCGCGCGAGGCTGGAAATGCGGAGAAGGACGGAAAACAGCGTGCAGCGGCTTGTAACGGCTCAAATTAAATTTTTTTCTTTGCAAGGAGTTCGCATTTCATTCCCTGTCGGCACAGACACCCAGTACCCAGACTTGATCGTTATAATCAATAATGTGACATGGGGGCATTGTAGGTTATTTCACCATAGAAAAAACATATAAAAGTTGACGGTGCAGCAGCTTCTCATTGTTATAACCGACATATTGCTAAAACCGGTATCGTTATAAGTGGGTTCTACTGTACTACAATGGATGCAGGTGTCTTCTGCGGAACCTTGATGACGTTAAAGAATTCCTACATAAGTTTAATCTGAAGGTGCTGTGTGTTCAAGAGACACACACACAATTTCTCCGGAAAGACCGAGACGACATTGTTGCCGCCTCCGATGGTGTAGCTATAATAATAACTCCGAATCTCCCTTGAGAAGAAGCTTTAGCTTGGGGCCTCCTATATAAATACATGGGAAAGGCGAAATCGTTTTTGTTGGCAACCACTACACCAAATTTGATGAGGTTTGTTGCATTTAAAACAAAACATTAAAATCTAGTCATTGTTAATGGTTGGGAATCCTTGATTTAGGTCGTCAGTGTATTAAAAAAAATTGACAAACACCGGGAATTGTCAGACAATGAAACTATCAAGTTTACAACTCTGTAACTTGGCAATTTGTAAGTGGAACTTTTGCAGAACCCTTGTGAACAATGGAACAAATTCACGTAGGATATAAATTTACATGTCAAATTTGTCTGCTTTGGATGCTTTAATGGATGCAGTTTACAGAACTGCGATATCTTCTAGGTGCAGAGCCATGAATTTGTAAACATTTTGCTTCTATTTTTTTCAAACTTACCAATTTTTAAAAATTCTATTTAAAAAATTGAGGCCCTAAATCAAAATTGCATTTCCAGCATTCCCTAGAATTTAACTTTCTAAGATGCAACAAATTTCATTAAAATCGGCCAAGTGGTTCTCAGAAAAGCGTTTTTGCATTTTACATGTATTTCAATAGGTCAAATCGGAGTTGGGCCTGAGCTAAAGCTCCCTCTTGAGGCAATTGTTATCCAAGCGGCGTTGTTCGGTGAACTTGTCGCCACCATGTCTACGTACATCCCCCTGAGTTATCAACTCTCTAGAGCAGAATTTCATAACTTTATTGATGAGCAGTAAAGCTCTTGTTTGGGCTAGTTTGTGCGTTCTAGAACACATAACAGGACAATGTGAAAAAACACGGATGGGCACAAACTCCAGAAGAGGAATGCGAGCCTATATGAATACACATCAGGTCAACATGTGCCATACAACTCTGATAAAGATTATTAGAGTGCTTCCATGATAGCCCTATCCCCTCCCGTAAGCTTGTCTACCAAATTGATCGCGTCACTCACATACGCGGATATGTAAAACAGATCTAACACTTAAGGCTGGAAAACAAACATGAAGCTATGATACAACAAAACACTCTGTCAACTAAACCAATCCATCCAAAAATTGCAGCTCATTTGGAATTAAGTTCGCAGAAGGCATGCTTACACATTTGTCAGTATTTTTAACAATGAAATAAGCTTCAATGACCTCTCTTTCCGGTTTGTCCTTCGATTTGGACAGGAAGATTCAAAAATTGGCATGCAACCACGACAGCACCTGCAATGAATGGCCGCCAGTTTTGCTGCGTACAGCCAAGCTGTGCTCGCCGACCCTTTCAGTAAAACAGCGTCCCGTCTGCCCTATGTATTGTTAGATACGGACCATTAAATAGCATCGGTCAGGTTCTTCGACCGCAACCTCTCGCCATTGCATTCCAATTATGGAGAGCGGATGCGCGTCGGCCATGCTATTGGACCCGTCAAACAGGTTGGCAATCCCACCCTCAGAGGCCGAGCGTGGAGCTTTTGTCTCCCCCTGCGTTACGTTTCCAGAAATACCTCTGGGAGCCGGCACGGTTTGAGGTCATTGACCGCTGTCACAGGAAAAGCTGCCTGGCTATTCTAGAATGTAGTTCGAGAACCATCCGTCCCCTCCAGCTGACCGCCTACCAGGCGAGGAGGAAACGCCGGACGAAGGCAGCCATCGGAGAGTAGAGCCCTTGGACAGGAGGTCCTAATTCAGTCTCCGACTCTGGGACCTCCTCCTGTATACAGGGTGCGTACAGGTCCTTGAAATCCTTGAAAACCCTTGAAATTGAAAAGTGCATTTTCAAGGCCCTTGAGAGTCCTGGAATTTTTTTGCTTCCTTGAAAATCCTTGAATTTCATGAGCAATGCACTCTGATATCGACATTGCGACCTCCTTTCCGTGGTAGATCGGCATTGATCCGACATACTCCCTATTTCAGAAACAATACGCCGGCACTAGCACACACGGTTCCGTTTTGCAGAACTACGGGAAAAAAATAAAAGGCTTCACCGCGTCAAACCGTGAACGGAGTGAGAGATGCGTGCCGCGCTTGGGTGCTGGTTCGACTGGCAGTGTTCATGCTGCTTTCCTCACCCTATCGTTCGTTTCACTCCTCGCCCGTCGGTCTGCCTTTTCCCACTTTCCCTCTTGCCCGTGAGATGAAGCTAAAGAGAGCTTTAGTGGAGCAACTTTACCACTGATGCTCAGTGCCTTTGTGCCTTCGGGTGGAGGTTTGTTATAATATTATTTATGATAAAATAAGTGCAATAACCTTATGCTGAATGTTTTGGAAATGTTTGATGAACCAACCCAGCTAATACTGCAGAAGCCTGAGAGCTGTTGTGAGTGTTTGTTGTGTTAAATTTAATATTGCGGACTTGAGAAACGATCAAGACAAGACATGTTTTACAAAATTCCAATATACTGTACATCTATTTTTATAATATAATGGATGTGTAGGAAGACTACACTGGATGGTATGAAAATGTTCGGTAAACTTGCCCAGTTAATACTGGAGAAGTCAGAGTACTGTTGGTAGCATTCATTGTGTTTTGTAAACTTGTTTTTCTTCGGCATTGTTGTGAACTTGCAAAGCGATCAAGGCTACACAATACTAACATCATTGGGATATACATTTATTTCTTTTTATTTTAGCACAATAACCCTATGCTGAATGTTTTGAATATCTTTGGTGAACTTTACCCAGCCCATACTGGAGAAATCTCAGCCGCTGTTCTAAGCATTCATTTTGTGTTGTGATCTTGAGAAGTTATCAAGGCTTTACATTTTATTTTAATTGTGATATACCTTTATTTATTGTAATTGCAATAAAACTAGTCATTTTTGGAAATGTTAGAGTAAAGAAATCCTATTTGGATGTCGCTTTGAGTCCTTGAAAAACCTGTGACAGGTCCTGGAAAGTCCTGGAATATCCTTGAATTTTTGCCTTGGAAACCTGTACGAACCCTGTGTATATTACTTGTAGTAATAACTTTGTATGTAGTAATAAAATTTGATTCTGATTCTTGGGAGTGTTCCTATTGGCCAAACATGATGCCACTTGCACGGGCCCCGACAATTGGGTGAACATGACACCTGCACAAGCCCGACGATTGGAGGAAAACGACAACACCTGTATGGACTGAACAATTGGCTGAAAATGACTTGACCCCGACGGACAGATGGTGTTATAAGCCAGAGATTGATTGAGAAGCGAGAGAAGTTCTTCTAGCCGTGGGCCGCAGTGTCCGATTTGCTGCCGGCCATAACGATGACTCTTTTACTGTCATTTTGCTTATTATACTCCTGTACATCATGTAAATAAACCTTGATTTCTCTAAGTCCTCCTCAAGCTCGGCCAACTCCTGCACTCAACGGCAAGATTAAATAGTGTACTGTTCCATAGGACAAGGGAATATTGTAAACGACGCCTGAAGCACAATCTATGAAGTTTTTTGCGTGTTGTTTGCTACACACAATGCGTCTTTTGTTGTGGATCATTGCACGCACTTAAGCCAACTTGCATGGGGCAGTCAAAACCGTTCTTACCCCAAACCGGTTAGCAACTTTCTGAACAATGTGTGAAACGTGGTGAATGTAGGGCATTACATGAAGTGGCTTTTTCTCAGCGCCAAGCTGCTTTTTCTTTCCAATCCCTTTCAAGCTCGGGAAACAGGCTCACAAGAACTAGGTGTAAAGGGAAGGTAGCAATACTGAGGCGCTCATCCAGGTGTACGATGCTTTCATCTACCTTACGCAGGCACGATTTTTCAAGTGCGGAACAACAACAGAGCGTCAGAATGGCCCTTTTTGTAATCTTTGAATGGGCGCTTCTATACGGTAACAGAGCCTTTCTTGTTCTTGGACTGTACATCCAGCACACATGTCCGGGTGTAAAATACAGTCGCAAATCAAGGAATTGCAGGCTGATGTTAACTGGCTTCTCATGAGTGAAGTTGAGACCACCAGAAGCTCAGCAAAATTTGTCGATTATAACAAACATTATAGTCAAAATTGTGAATGAAGAGGCTAGAGGCATGAACGAACACGAAGTAATTATCTACATACCTAAGTACACGCTACACATCTAGTTGGGAAACAGATGCATCAAGCCAATAGTCAACAGAAGGGTGACCAACGACCCCAGTGCTTAGTGACATTTACCTTTCTTCTGTTGACCGTCGGCTTGTGGGCGCTCCCTAACGTCGGCCCAATGTGGGGATCACACACAGAGCACCCGAACGGCACAATTTTCACAACGGCTGCACGTCGGCCGGGGCCATCTCTGTCGGTACAAGATTAATCCAGGTCGACAGGACCGACCGTAATGATAACGCTACACGGAAAGCGGGAGCGGCAACAAAAGCAGCGCGTATTTCGTAAAGTGTGAAAATAGGGCCTATTAGCCCCCGATAGGCATGCAATTCGTGTTGGATATGCGCTTATGAATTTGTGCTGCTTCAACAGCCATCTATTCTAACCTGCACGCGTTACCTCGGGACCGATCACATGATGAGCCAGCCGTATAAACAAATAGCGGCAAGCATTCCTCGACGGCTTGCGGCCCGTTACCACATCGGTCAGTGGCGAATTTTCTTCGCGGCCCCACTGCCTTGGCCATTTGGCCTAATCTGTGCTACTGCACCAGGCGTCATCGACTAACGTTACGGTTTGGTGCTTAATCGACGCAGATCTGGTTGCCGCAGCTGCGTCACATTTGGAAAGCTGACAAACCACCTTGCAAATGAAAGTGCAGAGTGTATCGAGTTCCGTCAGACATCCTTCGTAGATGAAGAGAGGCTGCTTTAATCATACACCCATGTGGCACTGGCGTCACGGACCCTGGTTGCGAACGCACCTCTCCTTCTTTGAAGCTTAAAACAAACTATACAGAAACAACGTGGAGCAGAGGTACAGCACCCGGCTTCTAATCTGAAGGTCGAATCCTCCTCCAGTCCACTACATTTTCAGGCATGGAGTGGCGCCTGACACCCGCAAAAAAAAAAAAAAAAATAAATATATATATATATATATATATATATTGCCGAGAGCTAGTGGGGCTATACTAGTCCAGGTGCAACCAAATTAGAAAGGCCCACTAAGCTTAAAAAAAACACTTCCTCACCAGAACAGGAATTGGCCTCCGTGGCTCAATATTCTGCCACTACCTCCCTCACGACTCTTACAATTAATCCATGGCCCTCAGTTCCCAGCGGCTGCGGAGCACCTAACCAAGGCGGCGGTCAGACCTGCGACGTGGCAGAAGGTGCTAAGAATCTCCCAGGCATTGCCTGGGATATTATTGGCCTTAGTGAGGTTAGAAGAACTGATGAGGCTTATACAGTGCTGACTAACGGCCACGTCCTCTGCTACAAAGGTCTTCCAGAAAGAGAGTCTTTGGAGTAGGATTTCTAGTCCATAAGGACATAGCGGGCAACGTTGATGAATTCTACAGCATTAGTGAGAGGGTAGGAGTCGTCGTCATAAAGCTGAATAAGAGGTATAAAATGAAGGTTGTACAAGCCTACGTCCCAACCTCCAGTCACGATGATGAAGAAATAGAACAGTTTTATGAAGATGTTGAATTAGCAATGAGAAAGGTGCAAACTCGGTATACTGTAGTCATGGGTGACTTCAATGCAAAAGTGGAGAAAAAGCAGGTTGGTGAACAAGCAGTTGGCAACTATGGCACCAATTCTAGGAACGCTAGAGGAGAGATGTTGGTAGAATTCGCGGAAAGGAATAGACTCCGAATAATGAATACCTTCTTCAGGAAGCATAGCAACAGGAAGTGGACCTGGAAAAGCCCTAATGGAGAAACAAGAAATGAAATACATTTCATACTCTCTGCCAATCCCAGCATAGTGCAGGATGTACAAGTGTTACGTAGGGTGAAATGCAGTGACCATAGGTAAGTGAGGTCTAGGATTTCTTTCAATTTGAAGAGAGAAAGAGTAAAATTAGCTACGAAGAAACACGCCAACATAGATGCAGTAAAGGGTAAAAGCAGACTAATTCAGGCTGGTGCTCGCAAACAAATATGCATGCAGCTTTAGAACACGAAGATGAAGACAACATAGAGGTAATGAATGAAACCATAACTAGGCTGATCTCAGAAGCAGCAATTGAAATGGGAGGTAAGGCACCAAGGCTACCAGTAGGAAAGCTCTCCCAAGTAACAAAGGACCTAATAAAGAAACGGCAAAACATGAAAGTGTCAAACTCGAGGGATCAGATAGAATTTGCTGAACTGTCAAAACTGATCAACAAGAAGAAAGTAAGGGATATTCGAAACTATAATGTGGAAAAGATTGAGGACGCAGTAAAATATGGACGCAGCATGAAATCAGTGAGAAGAAAGCTTGGCATAGGACAAAGCAAGATGAATGCTCTGAAAGATAAGCAGAATAATATCATCAGCACTTCCGATGACATAGTAAAAGCAGCGGAAGAATTCTATACTGACCTTTACAGTGCCCAGAGCAGCCAAGCGACTTTCATTCGAAGTAGTGATGAACAGGATACAGAGGCGCCTTCTATAACTAGCGATGAAGTTAGAATGGCGTTGCAAGACATGACCAGGGGAAAAGCTGCTGGAGCAGATGGAATAACAGACGATTTAATCAAAGACGGAGGAGATATCATGTTTGAAAAGCTTGCAGCCCTTTATACGCAACGCCTCCGGTCTTCAAGTGTGCCAGAAACAGAAAGCTGGAAGACGCACATTCTACTAATCATTATTATACTAATCCATAAGAAGGAAGACGTTAAAGAATTGAAGAATTATAGACCCATTAGTTTGGTGAATAAGATAATTTCCAATAGAATCAAGGCAACACCCACCAAAATTGTTCTTGGTTGATGGTTGGTTCAGCCAACCAAGAGAACAGGCTGGCTTCAGGAAGGGATATTCTACGATGGATCATATTCATGTCATCAATCAGGTAATAGAGAAATCTGCGGAGTACAATCAACGTCTCTATATGGCTGTCATAGATCATGAAAAAGCATTCGATTCAGTAGAGATACCAGCAGTCAAAGACGCATTGCGTAATCAAGGAGTACTGGAGGCACGCGTGAATATCTTGGCAAATATCTACAAGGATTGCACAGCAACTTTGGTTCTCCACAAGAAAAGTAGAAAGATACCTATCAAGAAAGGGGTCAGGTAAGGAGAGACAATCTCTCTAATGCTTTTCACTGCATGCTTAGAAGAAGTCATCATCATCAGCCTATATTTTATGTCCGCTGCAAGACGAAGGCCTCTTCCTGCAATCTCCAATTACCTCTGGATTGCGCTAGTGTATTCCAACTTGCGCCTGCAAATTTCCTAACTTCATCATCCCATCTGGTTTTCTGCCGACTTCGACTGCGCTTCGCTTCTCTTGGTATCCATTCTGTAACCCTAATGGTCCACCAGTTATCCATCCTACGCATTACATGGCCTGCCCAGCTCCATTTCTTCTGCTTAATGTGAACTAGAATATCGGTTATTCCTGTTTGTTCTCTGATCCACACCACTCTCTTCCTGTCTCTTAACGTTAGTCCTAAGATTTTTCGTTCCATCGCTCTTTGTGCGGTCCTTAACTTCTTCTCGAGCTTCTTTGTTAACATCCAAGTTTCTGCCCCATATGTTAGCACCGGTAGAATGCAATGATTGTACACTTTTGTTTTCAATGACAGTGGTAAGCTCCCAGTCAGGATTTGGCAATGCCTGCCGTATGCACTCCAACCCAATTTTATTCTTCCGTAAATTTCGTTCTCGTGATCAGGGTCCCCTGTGAGTAATTCAAGCTTTTAGACTGGGAAGGCTTAGGAGTGAGGATTAATGGCGAATATCTCGGCTACCTTCGGTTTGCAGCTGACATTGTCCTATTCAGCAACAATGGAGACGAATTACAGTAAATGATTGAATACCTTAATCGAGAAAGTGTAAGAGTGAGTTTGAAGATTTAATATGCAGAAGACAAAGATAATGTTAAATAGCCTGGCAAGGGAGCAAGAATTCAGGATCACCAGTTGTCCTTCAGTCGGCTAGTCAGGATCGCCAGTTGCAGCGACACTGCTGCACAAGATGGCTGCTCAAACAAGCCGCGCGATCTTCTTGCAAAATAGTCTGCTTTGTTTAAAGACAAAGACACACCGTGCCCCACTGCTCCGTAACATGTTATATGATCGGACCAGGACAGAGTCGGTGTCAGGCAAACGCCGAAGAACTGATATTGTGTGGTAGTTAATAAAGGCAGAATGGTCAATGCTGTCGGAGTACTCTGAAGTAGTAGGTTTGCAGGTAGACAATATTTTATACTTTAAAACATTTAAAGTCATGAGCCATGTACTTCACCAAGTATTAACAGCTTCGAGCTGATTTTGGAGTGCCAGGTGGTTATGAGTGCTAATGATCAGACGGTTAATAATGCAGTCATCTGTCAACACTAAAAGAGGCAAATGCGTTGTGCGGCATGTCGTCAATAAATACAAGAAAGAGTAAGGGTCCGAGGACGCCACCTTGTGGTACACCTGAACAAATGTCGGTTAAGGAAGAACAAATTATTAACCATTATGAACTGGTGGCTATTAGAAAGGAAATTGTGAAGCCATGAAGGGAGTCTAACTTGAGAGCGGAAAGTTTTGATATCAAGCGACAGTGTGCAACGCTGCTGCTTGATCTCTTTGGCGGTTATCACATAGTGATGCAGTGGAAGTACTATGGCTTCAAAATAGCAAATATGAGGCCCATCACCTGCACTTTACACATTGCAGGCTTTGTGCCCAACTAGTTCGCAGTATTACCTGCGCTCACACAGGAAATTCCAGGCCGGTTCTGCACAAGCAATATTTGGCACTGAATTGAAGAACAAGTTTATGAATGCAGAGCAAGTCAGCAGGGCCAAGGTCAACATCTGTTACGCAAAGTACCTGCCAATGTGGCAATACAGTTGTGACATTTGAGCTGAAATATATGCTTTTAGTAAAAGATGGCAAGGAAATTTTACAACATGTTGTCTTCTCTTGACAGTAACACATAGATGCCTTTTTAGACGGCTTTAACGTTTTCATATTCCAGGTTACACAGGCATACTAAACAAGCCATCCAGATATCACACAGGAGTGTTCACTACACCTAATTTGGACACTCCTTATGTCAGTGCTATGTGTCTCTCTACCAAGCACCACAAAACGTCATCAGAAAACTCACGTAAGCAGGGGGGCACTAGCGAATCGTTAAAATTCAGCTATACTGAGCACTCAACACTCTCAGTTGAGTCGAACTAGACACTTTAAATTTTCTTAAACTTCATTGCGTGCATTAAGTTCGCTCCGCTTTTTTACCTTACCTAAACAATTACCTCGTAATGAACGAAACAAGAAAACAAAAACAAGCAATTTACAGCAAGTTATGCAATGTTACTTCACACCTTGACACTGCAGGACACCTTGACACATTAAGTGATGTCTGCTGTCAGCACACAAACATGAAATAAGAACTTAAACAATGTGTTGGTTTTCCATAGAAGAATGTGTGTAATCCACTTTCTCATACTCTCTGACCAATCAGTAATGCAGTGGCTAATACTGGCACACTGAACACATGCATTCACAGGGGGAGCACTTTTTCTAATCCTCTCCTCCAAGAGGTCGTACATGGATCACCCAGGTCTTGTGCTTAAAACACAACAGCTGCTACATGTGCCACAAAAAAGTAGAACCTCCTACTGTATGGCACTGCCCACCAAAACACAGCCGAGTGCGACAAACAGCTGTGAAATTTGAGCTTGTGTTACACTGTATGCAGTAGCAACCACTGACTAGGTCACCACTGCCTCTCCATGTTTTTCCTCTGCAGCACTACTACTGCTAATGGACGAGTCACTTTGATACTTCCCTTTGTTGACACAGAAAACTTCCAATTGGCCAGGCTTGTTCCAATGGCTGGTGTTTCTGTCTTGCATCACCTCATGGAGGTGCAGTTCACTGTATCCTTTTGAAGTATTGATTCCTACTTTCCTTGCATCTACATTCTCAGTCGGCCAGCGACTCCGGGTGTGCAAACGGGTAGTTGCTCCGACTCAAAAAATGAATCGTGTTTCCGACCATCTGTTAGGGTAACATATGTGGACACAGTGGGCTTCATACGGATCAAGGGCGATGACCTTCTTGGCGTCATACAAGTTTCCCTCAGTGCACTGACTGATGCAAAGCAACCATGTATCTTCGGTTCGTGTCGGAGCCCTTGCTCTTGTATGCTGTAGCATGTTCCGCCGAAACATTCCTTTCGCTCACGTTCGATGTCGAGGATGTCATACAGCAAGTTGTCGTCGTGTGTCCTTCCCTTGAACATGGTGCACAGCTTGCGACGCTTCCGACCGGCAATGACTTGTTCACGTGAAAAATAGAGGTTCACTTCATGGGGGGGGGGGGGGGCATAGACGCACCCTTTTGAATGGGAGTAGGCTGTTGTGATTCCTTTCGGTTGTTCAAACCATTCTTGCATACTTCGCCACCGATCTGCTACTCGAGTGTGACTGATGAATATTCGACAAAATATTCGACAAAACCATGGAATGTTTAGCTTGCTCGCAAATGAATTAACAACATTCATGTAAAGGAAGCACCCTCACTGCAGATGGTTTCACCGAGTCCAGAGTGGTTTGGAACGTTGCCGCCAGCTGCGACTTCGCCGTTTCTCCAACAGTCTTTTCACTGACCTAGTCGGTACCTTTCTTGCAGTGCTTGACTGCGTCACTCAGGTAGCTGTCCGGATAAGCTCCACCAGTCAAATTAGCTGGTTCACTTGGGTTAGTTCTTCCATTTTATGCATATAGCCGCTACTCTTTCCAAGCAAGCACGCTGCACTGAATTACAGCCTTCACATTTAGATAAGCCAAACCAAATCCTGTGTACTACTAGGAACGCTACACGCCAGCAGAAAATGCGCACACAGAGGGGGCGCTAGTAAACTATTATTTTTTCTTTTCTTTGACCAAGGACGTTTCACTATGACCAGGCTATGACACTTGTTACAACAGTATATTAGCCACAAACTCTCATTATCATCATCATCACAATGTACAGCATAGCGTACAGACGTTTTGAGGCGACAACGAGAACAACTTATCACAACATACATGCTACCATGAGCACCTTAAGTTCAGTTTGTCTCGCCCGTTTTCTCAGAGCATCAAGTCTGCTTGACGGCAAGGAAATGGTCACATCACAGAGAAAGAAATTTTCTATGGTCACATGTTTTACAAACCACGCCATGAGTGCCAACGTTCTAAGAACATTGGTCGGTGCCTTCATTTAGGCCTAATTTAGCCCTTTCCAAAACAGGCCCAAACTGCAGCCCTTAATGATTCTTATTTGTGCTATTATTAAAAAAAAAAACATACAAACAAAAAAGTCCTTGCGTTAAAATGGCGACTTCGCATGTTCGGTCTACTGAAATATTGTTATCAAGGCATTTTTCACTTTGGCAATGAAGAGCACGACCGATGTATGCCTGTGATGCGGGCATACGCAGTACTGCAAACCGAGCAAACGCTAGCAGGAAACGCTAGTAGTACTATTACTAGTTGTCATACCAACCATTAAATAGGACAAAGTTATTCGCAGCTGCGCACCGACAGCCAGTGATGAAAATGGAATTATGGCCGTGCGCAGTTCCAGTTAATTTTGGACAGTTCTGATTAGAACTAGTTTGTTTCAGTTCCAATTTCAGGCCAGACACAGCCGGCCTTACTGCTCCGCCGTGTCACATTTGAAGAGATGCAAGGCCGATTTGCATAATTTGCATATAGTTGAACATTTAAATTAAGTAATTAAAAATTCACATCTTTTCTGCCAAAAAAATTATATCAATAAAACAATGACATTATGTAGTTTCGAGCTTTCATGTCTCATTTACACGTTCACGATTTTGGCTGCCGTTGATTGGCTGGAGCAGCATGTCCCTAGATAATTCATTGCTTAAGAAAAGCAGAAAATATTCAGGGACTTTAGCACATATAGGTTGGCTGAAGCGTCATGGATGAGCCATACAGCATAACCGGCCCCCAACCTCATGACGAGGTTGGCCCACGCTCACTTACTGACCTGCGGGAGCAGTGTATGGCACTAAGTCGCCCGAAGACATTGGACCACGCAAGAGGCCCAACTTTCTGCCTATGTGGTCAATGGCCAGGCATGAGCGGACCTTGGCCCATGCTTGTATGGCCGCCTAAATCAGCTACCAACTTCTTCCCGACTTGTTACCAACCGTCGGCCTGCGACCAAGTCCCATTGGAAAGTCAGGTAATCAAGAAATCTGCGGAGTACAATCAACCTCTCTATTCAGCTTTCATAGATTACGAAAAGGCATTTGATTCAGTAGAGATACCAGTAGTCATAGAGGCGTTGCATTATCAAGGAGTACAGGGGGCATATGTGAATATCTTCACAAATATCTACAAGGATTTCACAACTACCTTGGTTCTCCACAAGAAAAGTAGAAAGTTACCGATCAAGAAAGAGGTTCAGGCAAGGAGACACAATCTCTCCAATGATATTCACTGCATGCTTAGAAGAAGTATTGAAGCTCTTATACCTCTGTCACATGAGCACGCAAAAACTCTTTTACGCAAGCGGTCTTTTACCAAGTTGAAAGACTTTTGAATGACGAGGTGTTGCGCAGCGGACACACGGCGCCGATGATCTCCTTTTAGTGTTTCCTTCTGGACACGCTACCGAAAGTGTGGCGCTAGCGTTCGAAACAATATTGGCCAAAAAAATTTATGTATCTCGAAATATAAAGTGAAAACTTATCGTTTACATGTTTTTCAAATAAATTTAACATAAGAAACGGTAATATAAAGATTCATTTTAGTAGTTTAAAGAGCGTCATCACTAGAGACCGGATTTTAGGCAAATGCGTTTTATGTTCCTTGCGCTCCTATCGCCCCACTTTGATATATGAGCGTGAATTAGAGGTTAAGAAGGGCTTTTAAAGTGTTTTTATAGTGCCTATAAATGCCTATTTTGGCGTTTGTGCCTAAATGCCTATAAATGCCTATTTTCAATATCGGCGCCTATTTGAACACTATTTAGCCTGAAGTTTCGCTTTTGAGTGCAGTTAGTGCAGTTATTCATGTTACCGGGCAACATTAATTGTTCGGAACTCTATGGGGTTGAACCTAGTCATTTAGTTCAACCAACTCCCGGAAAACAACTTCTAGCAGCATCGAAATGAGACGCGCCGGCCAGCACACGCCGACGCGCTGACATTGCGCAAGCGGTTGGCGAATGCGAAACCACGGAGAGCCGTCTGGGGAAAGGAGAGTGAAGAGGAAAAGAAGAAAGAAAAATGTGATGTGCACGCAGCTTTTGTTTTACTTGTAATTTACTTTTTAGGGTGTGCACCGCTGTCTGGCGTTCCTTCTAAACGTACAAGATCATTCTCAGTGACAAGAGGCACAATTTGAATCCGAAAATCTGGAGATGGTGGTAGTTTACTATGGTTTTCACAATCTTCACAGTGATTCTTCGACTACGTTCTGCGTGCTCTCCAAGCATATTTCTTCAAACACGCACACTTCAAATGGGCGGAAGTGTATTTGGCAGTGTTGGGACGTCTGGCCTGTACAATTCGGATAATGTCATTGTAAGTGGAATCTCGATGATATGATCACGGCTAATACGAATTTCCGGATGATAGGAATTTTTCTGTGGTTCTGGCCGAGCCCCATTACTTTGCAACGTGCTAGAGAACGGTTGTTACGAATCGATTTTCGACCCGCGTCGGTTGATACGAATAAACGCCGCCCCACTGACGGCCGCGAAAGACAACAGCACGCAGTCGCGCGCTTTCTCCCTTTCTCTTTTGGTGCCAGACAGCGCGGAGGCCGTGACTGGGCACGAAGAGTTTGAAGCGGTGGTGCTGTTGTTGCTTTTGTGCTTTTCCTCCTTTTTCGCGTGCCATCGGCCGGACGAAGTGGCTGCTGTGCTTTGGGCCGCGTTCTTTGTGTTTGCGCCATTTTGCCTAGTCGCAGCGAGCTATGTCTCCCAAGATATGATCTCGGCTGAGTCGCGCGGCCGTACGCCAAGGCGCGGGAGCCTCCGTTGACGTGTCTTCCGTCGACTGCATTATCGGTGCTGATGGCACAGGGCGATTGTCTGTTTCGCTGCCGGACTCACATGGTGCAAGATAGCGCGGCACGCAATCCACGGTTCAAGGTAGCGCGGCACGTTCAGTCGGGTGCTCCTCCGCTTCTCCCGCTAATCGCCGTATTTTTCTTGCCGTAGGAGGCTTGCGCTTCCGTATTCTGAAGGCGTGCTTCGTCCAAAATTTCTTCTCTAACGAGCGACGATCCATCACTTACCTGGGAGCTCTCAGTAATCCGAATTCTGCGTGTCAAGTGAAGACGCCGACGTGGCTTACAAAGCAGACAACCGCGGTTGCCATCTTGCCCCTGTCACAGCAGAAACCAATGGAGAGACGCCTTTCAGCACGGCAGCCAATCGGAGGCCCGCTTTCACCGGAGGGCCCGTGTGACTACCTATCGCAGACTCGCGCTTCTTTTGCGTTTGTGCGTTTATTACAAGATGGCGACTACGGACGAATTGAGAAGCGAACGATACCAAGATGGCGGCGCTCGGTGGCGGGAAATACGAGATAGGACTCCGTGAACTGCGGTGATTATGTGCGATTTAAAGCTGTTTTTTTCACCCTGCGCACTGACGAATTAATCTTTTCGGGTACTTTTAGTGCGTTTTCAGCCAAACCATTTTGATACAGCGTAGATTAGGCGTTGTATATACCGAAACGCGTGGTTTTCAAAAATAGATTTTTCTCGCGATTTTCGCGATCTGATCCCCGCGTCTCCCCTTAATTCGGCGTTCTAATTGCGTTTCGATGATACGAATTTCAGCTAATACGAATATTTTTCGTGACCCCGTGAGATTCGTATCATCGAGATTCCACTGTATATGAGAAAATTGCGAAGAGTTGTAGCTAACAGTCCTCATCTAAGAACATGCTAATTTCTTAATAAATCGTAGTCTCTCTTGCATTTGTTATTCGTCTGTTTTATTGCGATAGCAATTATATGGACACTTCAACCGGATTTCTGCCGTCGGCGTTGCCGTTGTCGTCGCCGTTGCCATCAGGTTCCCTATAGATAAAATCTTCACCGTGCGCCGTATGCCCGAGCAGAAGCGTGCGGGGACGCGCGCTATCACGGAGAGCGAACGCACTCATCTCCTACGCGCAAGCAAGGAAGCAGGAAGCCAGCGCCGGAGGGAGCGGGGGGGGGGGGGGGGGAATCTGCCAACAACTGCGCGCGTCGCTCGTCCGCACCGTCTCTTATCTCCACCCGGCTCTGCCCTTTATGCGCCGTGCATTCGCCGCTCAGTTTCCATTGAAGCGATAGACCGCACGTACCTTCGCCCGCGGCGGCGTATGCTTGCTGCCAGCGTTTTGACAGTCGTCTGCAGTCATTCAGTGTGATCTATTCGTGTTTGCTTGTTCGCGCTCACACCACGCTTGTTCATTCAGTTAGTAATAGTCGGGCCACATTTTCCAACGCACGCTACACATGCAATGCTGCCCGGATCGGCAGTGCAGCGCTACAGGTGTGTCCCTTTGCACGCGCTGCGCACGGGAAGCGCTTCTCATCAACACCACCGTTTCACAAGCGCCTTCTCGTGGTCATCGAGTCTCTCTTCATGTCGGTCTACTTACGGCGCTGCACACCTGCTTACTTAATCAGCTCATGCTTACTACAATTCATATTGCTACCAAAGCCGCTCACCTTACTTCGTATGACATTGCTGTGTTGCTATCGCATTCATTGCTTCGCCCTTAAGGTGAAACTGTGACATTTTTTTGTTGTGTCTTAATTTAATTGCGTCAGGCAGACATAAAGTATCGTTTCTTTTTAATCAGTATTCCCAGCTTTCAAGTATTTTTCATGCCTGTTTCACTGTATGCGACGATCGAGTACAGTGGCCATTGAACACGAATATGAGCAGTGTGCTTATTGAATGAAGCCAATTGATCGTCATTATTCCAGCAGTTTTATGGGACAATTGCACGGCTATGTTCAACTATTGGCGCTTTTGTGCCATCATAGACAATAACATTTCTTGTTTTCCTATCGTAGATATAGGCCGCGCACGTCTTCGTTTGAAATTGTTTGCATTTATGTAAAATTTATTGTGCCTATATTTACAATGTTGGAGGCCTAAAACGTTGTTTTACCTGCCTATTTTTGCCGCCTCAAACGTGCTTTTTTAATGCCTAAATATCCGGCCTCTAGTCATCACGTGACATCCCCAGCCCGTTCGACCTGCTTACGAGAGTACAGAAGAAAATGAGCATTACTGGGTTCACTACACCTTCTGCGAGACATAAAATTATTTTTTATGATGAGTCTAGGCAACAGAAAATTGCGCATTAGATTATTTTCTTTAATATATGATAATTGCTGGTGCCCACTGGTTTCGAGGCTACTGCTTTCCGGCCGTAAAGGAGATCGGCGAACTCCTCTTTCAGAAAAGACCGCTTCTGAAAAAGAAATCGCTCCCTGTCGTGTGTCTGCGGGCGAAACTCTTTTTCGGGAGAAGTCTTTTTGCTTAGAAGACTTTCGAGTGCCCCTGTGACAAGGATATAAGACTGGAAGGGCTTAGAAGTGAGATCAACGGGGAATATCTCGGCAACCTTCGGTTTGCAGACGTTATTGTCCTATTCAGCAACAATGGGGACGAATTACAACAAATTATTGAGGACCTTAACCGAGAAAGTGTAAGAGTGGGGTTGAAGATTAATATGCAGAAGTCAAAGATAATGTTCAATAGCCTGGCAAGGGAACAAGAATTCAGGATCTCCAGTCAGCCTCTAGAGACTGTAAAGGAGTATGTTTACTAGGTCAATTACTTACGGGGACCCTGATCATGAGAAGGAAATTTACAGAATAAAATTGGATTGGAGTGCATATGGCAGGCATTGCCAAATCCTGACTGGGAGCTTACCACTGTCGTGTAAAAGAAAAGTGTACAATCATTGCATTCTACTGGTGCTAACACATGGGGCAGAAACTTGGAGGTTAACAAAGAAGCTCGAGAACAAGTTAAGGACCGCACAAATAGCGTTGGAACAAAAAATGTTAGGCGTAATATTAAGAGACAGGAAGAGAGCGGTGTGGATCAGAGAGCAAACCGATATAGCCGGTATTTCCGAACCCGGTATAGCCAATATAGCCGGTATTCCGATAGCCAATATAGCAGATATTCTAGTTGACATTAAGAAGAAAAATGGAGCTGGGCAGGCCATGTAATGCATAGGATGGATAACTGGTGTACCATTAGGGTTACAGAATGGATACCAAGAGAAGGGAAGCGCAGTCGAGGATGGCAGAAAACTAGGTGGGGTGATGAAGTTCGGAAATTTGCAGGCGCAGGTTGGAATCGGCTAACGGAAGTTAGGGGTAATTGGAGATCGCAGGGAGAGGCCTTCGTCCTGTAGTGGACATAAATATAGGCTCATGATGATACAGAAGTGAAGCTGACTGCTTGAATTGTTCATCATAAGTCGGCCGAAGAGGCCTCTTGATAACTCGACCAGACTTTCACGCAGCACTAGTCCACTTGCAGGCTCTTCCGTACAAGGTACACCAGTGTGCCTGTCTTGTCCCCTTCTGCAGACTTGAACACTTCCAGGTTGGCGTCGGTAGAAGACGTAGCTGGGCCATCCTTAATTGTTCCAAGGTCTGCATTGCAGGCCACTACACTGGGATTGCTTTCCAAGCAGTTCATACTTCGATCAATAAGGTCACTTTGCACTTGGAGATGTGCTCTAAGTTCTCTGGCATTATTTGCAAGAATGTTTGATGATCGAGGAGCTACATTCCTCAGCACCATTTCCTTTGTGCCCCATCAGGGATGGAAGTGCTGCGCCAATTGTGCCATCTTGCACCAAACCTTGAGCGGGGCTAACCTGCGCCAGGAATAAAAGCCGCGCCGAATCAGCGAGGTACAGTTTGCTCAGCATTTAGCTCATCAATTCGTTATACATTTTAGCACTCGCTTTCGCGCTCTATCGGTACATCTGCGTCGATTAATGGGCGAAGTTGTAGCCATTTCGCATGTGCACCTCGTATGGTTACCGGGATGATAGTGCGGCACACCGACAAACGACCTGCTTGCTTTCATGAAATGTCTTGGTCACAAATATCGAACGGCAACCGAAATCGTCACTCAAGTTTGTACTCAGGCTACACTACTTTTTGCTTGGCCACACCACACAAAATCGGGCTTTTGCCACCGCAGAACGCATGCCAAGGATGTAACGTTTTGTATTTAGTCAACATTAGCGGCCAAATGGTGGTCGTAAATAAAGGTTCGCAGAAAACTCTAACCTCCGATATTGCGTTCGTAGCAATAATGTTGAGTCCAAATTTTTAGATTGAGTCAAAAAATTTTAATGAACTATCGTTCGGTGCACAAAAGATCGGTTGCTGTTTTCCATTGGCTTTATGGCGCCTGTGGTGGAACCGCGAATAAGCCCGAATAATCGTGCATATTCAAAATATTGGTTGACGAAGCAGATTAGAAAGCCATTACATTTTTATCTCTTATTGTCTTAAAAAATATCTTACGCGGCTCTTAGGCGGAGGCGTAACCGAACAAACAAGCACAGTGAATGAGGAAAGTGAACGCGGATTGCAGCGGGGGATGAAAAACGCGAGGAGGAAAGCGGAGAGGAGGGTGCAGCCAACCATCAGGCAGAAAGCGGAGGAGGGTATGGCAAAAGCATAGGAAAAGCATAGTGGCCCAACTACGAAATGGCGCCACAGTAGCGCGCCTCGTTTGGTGGATTTGTCGGTGGCTGCTGCTGCGAATCGTGCCCATGCGTCACCCACACGGTAGCTCTCGCGATCTCCACATTAGCAAGGCAGTCGCGCCACACTTCGCTCCATTTGCAACGTGCCGCACGAGACCGCTTGTCTGCGCTAGCCAATATATCGTGAAATGAAAACACGTATTCAGCTGCGTCCAAATTTTGTATTAGGGAGTATCGCAATCGTAGGCAAATTTTTTTTCACAGCAAGCGATGTGAAATTCTGGCTAACGTGTAATGAAGATTATGTTATAGTTCACATTTATACTGCGGTTAACTGAAGGCCACCAAGAATTCAAAATACCAGAGGTTACAATGCGAACAGCGTTCATTGTACCTTGGTGGGTTTTCCTCATGGTGGCCAAATATGAATATTCCTTGCGTATTGTGCACAAATATGTTTAATTAGGTAAATTTATAAATATACCTAATCAATGAGATGTCAGTGAAAAAGTTGTGGGTGACTTTGAGAAATAACCGATTACCACACTTAAGGCAACCTAGGATTCGTGAAGACTTTTTTTTAACGAGAAAGAAAGCCCGTGCAATAAATAAAAAAAATTTATTAAAAAAATAGCCTCGCTGTGTTCGTGACGACGCTTCTGCGCACCAAAGATTGCATCGATATTTACGCAAGCCTCGTCAAATAGGGGCAGTGGGAATGAGTGTCCATGCTTTTTGCTTGATGCATCCGAAGTTCTTGGCATGCATTTTTGGTCCTTAAAGGGGCTCTGAACCACCCCTCGGGCTTGGTGAAATAACATAGTCCACGGGAAGCATGCGCTGTTGTCAACATCAGTCAAGTTCTGCTGTCGTATGCGGTCTGTGGAGCTCGCAAGCGGAATGCGAAGTCACCTTTCTCTCAAACGCTCTCTTTTCAAAAGGCCCCATGATCCTCGCTCTTTTCTGAGCGAGGATCGTGGTAATATTTTTTTCGTAATAAAGCACACTTCAATACACGGTTGCTATTGGCTGCTGCGGTCGGCTACATTGCGGCTGCCGCGAGGTACCGCCACGAGTCCAGTGGCAAAGCGCAGTGTGGCTCGCTGAGGACAACAACATTTGGCTTACGTTTAGCGCTTCATAGGTACCAAAATAGGAAGTCCAAAATGTAATTTGAACTGCACGCCACGGTGACGTTACGGAGGCCGAGCGTTGTGGCCCCGCCCCACTCCGCTGTAGCCTTTGCAGTGCAAGGCATTGACGGAGGAAGAGAAGCATATCGGAGGCCGTGTTTGATTGCCAATGACTCCGCTTATGCTGAACTCATTGAAGTACTTTTTGCGGTAAAGTGATTCTGAAATAGCCTATTTTCACTTCAAATGCCTTTCTCCACTTTGATAAAAAGTGGTTCAGGGCCCCTTTAAGTCCTTACCAAATGCAAGGTAGCACAATCTTGTAACGCTTCGCTTTCAGAACCCTAGTAGACCGTGGCCCAGGTTTGCACATTCATATTTCTTTTTCCAGTTTCCAATTTATACCACCACTTTATTTCCAACGCCAGTATACACTATATATATATATATATATATATTGTGGGTATTTATTGTGCACTTCTTCATCATCTGTACATTATCATCATCATGCATGTGCCCCTCATCTTCATCGCGCGTGCGGGCGCATAATCATCAGCGTGGACTGTCGAAGGCTGTTCAGGCTGGTTGTGGACGCCGCCCTTCTTCGCCGTGTCGTCTCTCGGGCTCAATAAAGGTCCGCCCTTGCTGTGATGTCACAAGTGGTGGAGGTGCTTCTTGGTTCCCCGTCCTCTACGCCCCTGGCCTACTCCCTGGAGCTTCGTTCGGGTCGCCGCTTGTGCCCACTGTCCGTCAGCATGTCGCAGGACGAGCAGCCTGGCGCTTCTACCCTAACTATCCCGCCTCCACAAGCCGCACCTTCTGTGATCATCAGCGGCCACCAGCGCAATCCCCATCTGTTCGCTGGTCTTCGCAGTGAAGACGCTGAGGACTGGCTGGATGATTACGAGCGCGTAAGCTCTGCTAATCGGTGGGATGAACCCCACAAGCTCTGCCATGTCTCGTTCTACCTGACCGGTGTGGTGAAGACCTGGTTTTTTAACCATGAGGTTGATTTCACTGATTGGACAAACTTCAAGCAGCAGCTACGGCAAGTCTTCGGCACGCTGGCGGTTCGCTCTGCCCTTGGATGCTCTGATGCTCGCAAACACTCCGGCGAGTCCTACACATCGTACATTGAGGATGTGCTTGCACTCTGTTGCCGTGTCAATGTTGCCATGGCTGAGTCAGACAAGATACGCCACATTCTTAAAGGTATTGGGACTGTGGCCTTCAACGCGCTCGCCGTCAAGAACCCGGCTACCGTCGCTGACATCGTCTTGACGTGCCAGCGCCTCGACGAGCTCGAGTCCGTACGCTTGCAGCCGGACTTCAGCGAACACCATTCTGCGGCAGACCCTGACTTGCGCATGATGATCCGGGCGATCATACGCGAAGAACTGCAATCACTTGGCTTGTCATCTCTGTTGATGATTCCTGCTCAGCCGTCTGGTGCAGCATTGCGCGACGTCATCAGAGATGAACTTGCGTCAATGACCTGCTCTGCGCATGTGGACCCTCCGGCCCCTCGCACCGTACCAACATACGCGCAGGTTGCTGCCGCGCCTCCAACTAGTGTACGTCCAACGTTGCCTCTACCCACATACACGCAGGTTGGTGTCGCTCCTCCGGCCAATTTCCCCTCAATACCAATTGAGCTGTCATCGCCCCATCTGACTGCACTATCTCACAGCGCACCGAGCGCCCCTTACTACCCGCCTTGGCGACCGTCACGTCCTACCTGTTATTACTGTGGTTATCGCGGCCATATATCACGTTTTTGCCGCAAGCGCCAACAAGATGAGCGTCGCGGGTACGACCTGTGTGAACGCGATGCGTATTCTGGTGGGGCCTCTTACCAAAGCTGTCGTTACGCTTCCCCTCCGCGCCGTTCCCCATCTCCGCCCGCAACGACCAAGACGCCGAATGGTTACTGCACCACCAGACGCCGATCACCTTCGCCCTTCCGCCGCTCCTCGTCACTGCTTCGGCCTGCCTCATTCACCTCTGACCGCCGCCCGGAAAACTAAGTAATGCAGTTTTCGGAGGAAAAACTGCATTCACCGACAGGACTACAATTCCTCCAGCGCGCCCTTGTAATATGATGTCCGTGTTTGTTGAAGGTGTGCACGTTGAAGCTTTGGTGGACACCGGTGCGACTTCATCTGCTATGCATTCCGATTTGTGTAGGCGTCTCAGGAAAGTTATGACGCCTTATGATGGACCCGCGCTTGTTGCAGCTCAAGGGAAAACAATCCGCCCTTCCGCGTTTTGTACAGTGCGTGTATCCATCGATGGTATCGTGCACTACATACAATTTGCTGTGCTGTTGCCCTGCTCCCACCAGCTCATTTTAGGATGGGATTTCCTTGCCTCTGCTTCTGCTGCTATATGTTGTGGGCAAGGCGTCGTACATATGACCGACACCGACCATTCGCTCAGCGATGAACCGTACCAGCCACTTCGTTTACTTGCTGCAAAAGATACCGAGCTACCTCCAGGCTGTTAGCAAATTCTGACCATCACGTCCGATGCCATCGACCATGGCGATGTGTTAATGTTACCTTGGCTCACAAAATGGATAGCCATTGTTTCAGGCCTAGTTAGGTTTGATAATGGTCCTGCGCTTCTCGAAGCAAGGAACACAACACCTGAGAAAATCCTACTTCCTCAAGGCACCACTTTGGCTTGCGTTGCTGATTCAGAGCCTCTCTCTGTCGTTCCCCTCAAGGCTGCTCCCTCTGAAATCCCTCCTGCTGGACATTCTGCCTCTACCTCCGCTCTTGCTGCTGTAATCAGCTCGGACTTGACCCCTTCGCAGACGCAACAGCTGCTTGCCTTGTTGAAGAAGCATGAATGTTCATTTGACGCCCATTCTTCGACATTTGGACAGACGACCGTCACAGCGCATCGGATTCAGACAGACGGCAGGTCCATCGTGCGTTGTCGGCGGCCGTATCGCGTGTCTCTAGCTGAGCGCAAAATTATTGAGCAAAACGTCGCCGACATGCTGCAACGTGAGATAATTCACCCCTCTGCTAGCCCTTGGTCGTCTCCCATTGTTTTGGTCCGAAAAAAAGATGGCTCCGTGCGTTTCTGTGTAGATTACCGAGCGCTCAACAAGATCACACGCAAGGATGTGTACCCCATGTCTCGCATTAACGATGCCCTCGATTCCCTGCAAGGTGCCGAGTACTTCTCCAGTCTTGATCTGCGTTCAAGTTACTGGCAAATTCCGATGCACGAAGCCGACAAAGAAAAAACAGCGTTTGCAACCCCAGATGGTCTTTACGAGTTCAACGTCATGCCCTTCGGCCTCTGCAATGCTCCCGCAACTTTTGAGCGCATGATTGACACCGTTCTGCGTGGCCTGAAGTGGAAGACCTGCTTGTGCTATCTGGATGATATCGTTATTTTCTTGTCGACATATGCACAGCACCTGCATCGTCTCGACGAGGTTCTCACGTGCATAGCCAACGCTGGTCTTCAGCTCAACACCAAAAAGTGTCATTTTGCAAGCAAGATGATCAAAATCTTCGGTCATATTGTAAGAAAGGATGGTATTCGACCTGGTCCTGACAAGATTTCGGCGGTGCTTCACTTTCCTCGTCCAGAAAAGACCAAGGACCTACGCAGTTTCCTCGGCATCGCTTCCTATTTTCGCTGATTTATTCGCGATTTCGCCTCTATAGCTGCACCTTTACACCACTTCGTTCTGGTGCTCCCTTCGTGTGGTCACCTGAATGTGAATCCGCCTTTGACCAGCTAAAAGGCGCCCTCACATCTGAACCTGTCCTGTGTCATTTTGATGAGACTGCACCCACACTCTTGCACACGGATGCTAACGGCCATGGCATCGGTGCTGTGCTCTTCCAGTGAGACAACTCTTCGCGTGAGAGAGTTGTTGCGTATGCCAGCCGCGTGCTCACACCTGCCGAGAAGAACTATACCATCACCGAGCAGGAGTGCCTCGCTGTCGTTTGGTCCGTCCAGAAATTTCGCCCTTATCTCCACGATCGCCGTTTTACCATTGTGACGGATCACCACGCCTTATGCTGGCTTTCCACACTCAAGAACTTGTCAGGGCATCTTGGCCACTGGATTCTTCGTCTCCAAGAATATGACTTTGAAATCATCTACAAGGCTGGTAAGAAGCACCAAGACGCAGACGCTCTTTCTCGCTGCCCGCTTCCTCCAGCCGCACTCATCAATGGTTCCGCCACCGCCTCCAGTGACGCACTCACTGACGTCTCTTCTACGGCGGTTTTGTCCTTCGCCACTCTTGATAATCTCACTTCGCACGACCATGAATCATTTTCGTCTCAACAACTCGCTGACTCGTACTGTCGCCGTATTATAGACCACCTTCGTGGAGCTTCGCGCCCGCCTAACGCCCGGCTTCGTCGACAGCTGACACAATTTATGCTTGAAAACTCCGTGCTGTACCGCTGTATCCACCATCCTGATGGACAACGCTGGTTGCCCGTGCTACCTCGTTGCCTTCGTGCGCGTGTCCTTCAGGCCTTTCATGACGATTTGACTGCTGGCCACCTTGGCATCCAGAAAACTTACGACCGCATAAGAAGTCGCTTCTACTGGCCTGGCCTGTCTACCAGTGTGGCGAGATACGTCGCTTCCTGTGCCATTTGTCAGCGTCGCAAACGTCCAACATCAGCTCCTGCCGGACAACTACTGCCAGTCTCATGTCCTGCGGAACCGTTTGAGGTTGTTGGCATCGATCTATATGGGCCACTTCCCATGACTCCCGCCGGTAGTCGATGGATAGTGACCGCCGTCGATCACCTGACGCGCTATGCCAAAACCGCCTGTGTAAGTTCAACATCGGCTTCCGAAGTCGCTGCCTTCATTCTTGAATCCATCATCCTGCGCCATGGCGCCCCTCGTGTCCTTCTGAGCGACCGCGGAAAAACATTCCTTTCCCAACTAGTAGGCGAAGTGCTCAAAGCCTCTGGCACCACTCACAAGACTACATCAAGTTATCATCCTCAGACCAATGGCCTGACTGAGCGGTTTCATCGTACGCTCTCTGACATGATAGCCGCCTATATTCAACCTGATCACAGAAACTGGGACACAATTTTGCCATTCGTCACCTTCGCCTATAACACCGCCGTTCAACGCACAACCGGTTACTCACCATTCTACCTTGTTTATGGCCGTTCACCCAGTTCCTTTCTCGATGTTTCTTTCTTCTCTGCGGCTGTCAGTCCATCTCGATCTTCCTGCGAAGAATATGTTTCCCGCCTCGTCCATTGTCGCCAGCATGCCCGCGTCAACACCGCAGCCAGACAGCGGGACCGCAAGGATCATTATGAGGCATATCATCGCGTAGTATTCTACCAGCCTGGCTATGAAGTGCTGCTCTGGACACCAGTTCGCACTCCTGGGTTGTGTGAGAAGTTTCAGTGTCAGTTTATTGGCCCCTACACGGTCCTGGAAATGACTTCTCCAGTTAATTATCGAGTGACCCCTGTTGTTTCCTCAACTGACCGCCGTTGCCGCTTTACCGAAGTGGTCCACGTTTCTCGTATGAAGCCCTTCACGCGGCGTTCCCTGTACCTTTAGGCAGCAACCAGGATGGCCGCTTTCGCGCGAGGGAAATTAGTGTGGGCATTTATTATGCACTTCTTCATCATCTGTACATTATCATCATCATGCGTGTGCCCCTCATCTTCATCGCGCGTGCGGGCGCATCATCATCAGCGTGGACTGTCGAAGGCTGTTCAGGCTGGTTGTGGACGCTGCCCTTCTTCGCCGTGTCATCTTTCGGGCTCAATAAAGGTCCGCCCTTACTGTGATGTCACAATATATATAAACATACACCATCTACTACGACATTTACCTCTGAGCACTTTTATTACTGGTGTGGGGATTAGTGATGCAATACTATCGGTAAGTTGACTATCGATAGCATCAATAGTTTTTTTTGAAACTATCGATAGTGTAAAAAGACTATCGATAGTATTACTATCCATAAACTATTGATAGTGTTACCATAGATAGTGCATTGATAGTCGTGCATAGTGCATCGATTACTATCGATAGTACCATCGGTAGTCCTTGTACAGTCACGGACAAAATATTGTGAGACACGGGAGCGCTGTTTGAAAGCCGCCTTTTGGACACTACACGGCGCAGTGCACCTGTCGAGGCTACGTCAGATGACCACTAAGTCCATGCGCGTCCTATATTCACTTGTTTGCAGGCGCGTAGCCAGGGGGGGGGCTGATGGGGCTTCAGCCCCCCCCCCGAAATTTTTTCGTGCTGGCATGCACCGCCGACCAGAACTACCACCGACGCCGACAATCATTCTGGATTTTGTCGACAATGTCCTTTTCACGCTCGAAAAGACATTTCGGCGCGAACGTTGCGAACTCGGGCTGGATTTCGTGACAACGCCCTTGCACCTGGAGTCACGTAACGCAAGGAGCCCCATCCGAGCACGAACTTTCAACGGCTTTTCGATAGCGAGCGGGCGCGTTGCGGCATCTCGCAGCGGCCGCGGAATATACGGAGCGCATGGATTTGAATTACGAAACCTTATGGGTATAAAGTTCTCATAAACTTTTGACGCGAAAGGTGCGCTGACATTTGCAAAGGCATGCTTTAAAATATTTTCAATTCTAGAACTTTATGGGGTTAATGTTCTTATAAACATGGGCCAACATGCGCGCAACAAAACGCTCGTGTCCAAGCCGTTCCATAAATGGAAGCGCGCGCTCGCAATCTCCCACACACACGAAAATACTAAATATCACCGTGACTGTCTGCTAGCAGCTGATAATTTTCTCCAAACATTTTCAGGAAGCGTGCCCAATGAGATTGATCAGCTGGACTAGGGCAGGCAAAGTAAAATATGAGAAAACAAAGGAAAGTAAATGGCCCATTATTGCGAATTTTTTTTGCGGGCGACAAGGTCTGGCTCTCCGTGGCCACAGGGACAGGGGCCCTATGGATATAAGCAATGCTCCTGCTGAAAATACAGGCATCTTCAGAGTGCTTCTTCGCATGCGAGCTGATTGTGGAGATACATATCTGAAGAACCATTTGGAAAGTTGGCCCAGTAATGCCTCGTATTTAAGCCCAGACGCACAAACAAAACCAAATTATAGAAATTTGTGGTGACATTATCAAAGAAAGCCTATATTCAAAAGCAGGTTGCTTCACCACACTTCCTGACGAAACGACGGACATCGCTGGAATCGAACAGCCTACTGTTTCTGCAAGGTACCTAAACAAGTATGCCAACGACATCAAGGAATTATTTTAGGTTTTAGCACCGGAATAGATGCCCAACTCTCATTGCGACAGCAGGTTCTATGTAACTGTGTAAATACTGCTGCAGCTTCTATAGTCACCCTTCCAGTGACCACTGCCAGCGCAGAGAGAATATTTTTTTAACAAGAGTTTACTAAAAAAATACTTGCGCTCTACAATGTCTGTGGAACGCATGGTTAGGCTGGGGCTTCTATACAGCCACAGAGACGTCGGCATCAACGTGTCCGAAGTCATTGACCGCTTCGCTTAACTTTCCCGCCGAGAGAAGTTTGTCCTTTAGATAGCGAAACAGCAAAAATCAATGCAAGTAAAAAGCACTGTTCCTTCAGGTCCATAAGTTCTTAATTATTAAAACGTATGACCGTTCATTAGCTTTTAAAACCGCAGAAATTTTCGCCGTTTATTCTAGCAGTTAGCATCATGATCACAATTATCACGCGAATACAAAAATTACGAGTATACCAATAACCAATTTTGACCGACCTTGCTCATTGAAAGCCCGGCCCACGCGGCGTTCACCAAAAATACACTCGGATATTGGGTAGTTCAACTTGCCGCATCATCTGTGGCCTTCGCTTGTCCTTTTCTTTCATTTTCAGCTACTTGCTTTTATTTCTTTTTTGAAACGAAGGAATACCCTCCTTTAATTTTGAGTGCAGAATAATTGTTGGCGTTGTGCAGGCAGGTAAATTAAACATTTTCGTACTGATTTATGCATTATTCCTCTATTATTCTACCCACATGGCGCTGTCGCGACCGCTGCATGGCCCAAGTACATATCACGATTTCTGCGATCATAGTTATGTTCTTGCCTAGATCATCTGCCTTTCTGTGCGCAAAGTTTACTATCTGTGACTGAGCAACATGTTTATTTGTCTTATTTGACGCATTATATACACTGACGTTTGCTTAAATACGTAGATTTATTGGAGACTTATACGTATTTTTAAATATCTTATTGCGAGGTTTTGTGTATACAAGCAGTGAACTTAGTTTCCAGCGACTCTTTTCTTGCCCTTTAGCGAGTTGTATCTTCGCATTTGTATATTCCATTCTATCTTCGCAATTTCTAATATATATTTTGCAGAACTCCCACTTCTTATTTGTACTCACTGCTGCGAGTATTATCTCGGTGTAATTACAATACACGACGAGTTACAGCTGCTCCTGCGCAATCGATTGCAACGAGGGATAGCGTCATTGAGGTTTCTTCCTGGCCGTTGCATATGTAGAAAAAATGTAGAAAGATTCATCAAAATGTTTGTCCTCAACTTATTCATTTCATGGCCTTTACGCTTTTCATATAACCTGCATACACTGCTTTGCTGGTTTCGAACTGATATAATGGCCCTTTTCGCGGGAATCCCGTGGGTGCTGCCATATTTGATCACGTGGTGACGCGTCCATTGCTTGCCTCAACTGCCTCCGTGGCCTCCTTGTTTACAATGGAAGTACGCCGGTGAGGCTTAGAAAACATCTGTTTTCGGAGATATCATAGACGGTGACTAGATGGACGACACGAAGCTTTGATCACAGCTTCAGAGAACATGCAAAAGCGCTTTCGGAGCTGATTAAGCTATGTCCCAATGGCATAAGCAGCGTATATGGTGCTTGTTCTAAAAGCGGGGCTAAATATGAATTCCAAGCTGTCCGATTATATATTCAGTCAGGATTAGTGTGTTTTGATCTTTGTTCTTTATTGGGCAAATATTTTGAAGCAGTGGCTTGTCAGTTTCTGACTCAGTGAAGTTCCTATCTGATTATTTTCTGCCTAATCACTTGCGGGTGTGCTCAGTTCCGGATCCGATAGATTTGTTCTTGCTGCGCACAAGGCTTCAAACGTAGCTGTTTTGTACATTGTAATACCTTGTAGCAAATATATATTGCAGTTAGTATCTTGTTTACTTTTGTGGTCTGTCACGAAACATTCACCTTTGACCATTAGTGCGCTATAGGTGTAGTCCGTCATTTATTGTGTGTATACAGTGCGCATATAATCAAGTGTAAATCCATTCACTTATTCTTGATACGTCGGCGATAGAGTGGGCGTAAGTTTTACTGCCATTTGGACAGATCTGTATAGATAACGTGCGCGAAACTTAATATGACAGGAAGGGGTGCTACTTCCTTTGTCATTGTTTAACGAGTGGTACTCATTCTTGCCGACGTTATGGGGATGAAGCCCTTTCTTTGAAGGTTAGCGATACAAGGCTGGCGGATGAGCAAATTTCTGTATCCTCGAGGAAAGCCGTACATCACGAAGTGCCGGTAACACGTTCGGACAGTTGCAGCAGCAGTCCGCGAACTTCACCACACAGATTCATTCTATTCCTTAACATGCCAGTCACTATTTTTGCAGCCAACTTCTGCACACGTCTTCAATCCACATTATTCAATCTAGCATGATTGGAGCACAGTGTGTTAGCGAAAACTCAGTTGCATTTCCGACAACTGATCGCACAGAAGCAAGGTAGAAGCGGTAATGGTTTCGTATTCGTGCGCGGTCGCTGAGGAGAGGTATGGCGCGCCGCCGTGAGCGCCATCTCGTTTCTCTAAAACAAACTGCTCCCCGAAAAGGGTCAATAGTTCTAAAGTTCACGTGATGTTTTCTTTACTTATTAATTAGACAAAAAACGCGGAAGCATTGATATCAGTTATTTCTGCCACAATTTTTGGGGCATATGAATTTATTCATTTATGACAACATACATATTTTAATGGACAGTGCATAGCGTTCAATAATTTGTTTGCAGCATCTAATATACAATGGAATTGGCAATGCAGTTATTATTCATGCATTTGATCCCTCTACAAATTTTATAAGGAGGAGGCCGAGCTGCAACCTTAGCCCCCCCCGAACAAAATTTCTGGCTACGCCACTGCTTGTTTGCCTGACCTATCGCCGATTTCGCATGAGGAGCTGCTTATGCCGCTGTCGGACGCGGGCAGTCGCTTTTCACTACTCGTGTTGCTCGAGCCTTGCGGCCGTCGTTCTCGGCCCGCTATCAGTTGACTAACACAACGGCACGTGTTCGCAGTGCCCGCTGGTTTTATCTCGCATCTTTTATGAGAGAAGTGGAGTACCAATGCACTGCGATGTCCGCGTAGTGCCCGTTTTTGACACTCGTAGAGATTACGGAAACTGTCCAAAGCTCGCGAGTTGCAAAGACCGCAAAAAGCCGAGGAGACGACGCCACCACGGAGCAAGCACCGGACCAATGGCAAACCACGATGGAGTCACGTCGCGGGCACGGCCAATCGGAGACTACGGAACGACCTTCAATCATTTGCTTTTTGTGCGGTTGTTTGTGTATGGAGTAGATAGCTGAAGCGACAGATTTGAAGACCATCCGACGAGACCAAGGTGGCGGCGCTCGGTTGCGCCCTTCCGGAGATGTTGTGGCTTGAAAAACGCTGTTCTTTCGTGATCTCGGCAAAATGTTTCGCCACCTTGGCTGATACAACTCATCTTTTAGAGCATTTCCACATGGTTTTCAGTAATGATATTTCAGAATATGATAGAAAAAGAGTTATAGAAACTGAAAATGTGATTTTCAGAAAAATTGACATTTTTGACCATTTTTGCGACACGAAAGCCGCGGCCCCTCTTAAGCTATGACCAAATGGTGCGAGCAGCGCTTGCTCTAAATGTGGGCCTAAATATGTATTCCAAGCTGTCCACTCATGAATTGAATCAGGATTAGTGTGTTTTTCTCTTTATTCTTTATTTGGCTAATATTTTGAAGCAGTAGCTTCTCATGTTTCTGACTCTAAACTTCCTTTGTGTGGTCACTAGCTGATCATTTTCTGCCTAATCGCTCGCGGGTGTGCTCAGTTCTGTTAGATGTGTTCCTGCTGCGCGCAAGGCTTGAAACGTAGCTGTTCTGTACATTGTAATACCTTGTATCAAAGACGTATTATCACTAGTAACTTGCTTACTCTTGTGGACCATCACGAAACATTTAGCTTTGACCATTTGTGCGCTCTCGGTGTAGTACCGTCATTTATTGTGCGTATATAGTGTGCATATATTCAGTTATTCTTGACATGTTGTCGAAAGAGTAAGTTTCTGTGCCAGCTGTGTGTAGATACTGTGACTACAAGCGGTGCTACTTCCTTCACCGATGTTTAACGAATGGTACTCACTCTTGCCGACATACCGGGGCTGAAGCCCCTTTTTTTTAAGGTTAGCGATACAATGCTGGCGGATGAGCAAATTTCTGTATCCGTACGTGTCGAAAAGCTGGAAACACGTACGAACATTTGCAGCAGCGGTCTGTCAACTTGGCCACACATATTCATTACATTGCTTAATATGCCAGTCACTGTTTTTGCAGCCAACTGCTGCACACGTCTTCAATGCACATGATTCAATCCAGCATGATTGGAGCACAGTGCACTACCGAAAAGTCAGTTGCATTTTCGACAGCCGATTGCACAGAAGCAAGGTAGAAGCGGTAATGGTTTCGTATTCGTGCACGGTTGCTGAGGCGACGTACGGCGCGCTGCCGGAAGCACCATCTCATTTCTCTAGAACAAACTGCTCCGTGAAAAGGGTCAATACATATAGCCTTGGCTTTGCAACAAGTTCCTTAAACAAGTGCTCGAAAAGGTTATATACGGCCATCATCCACACTGTTTCTCAGAATCCTGGAAGAACTGTACGTGACACCAAGTTTGCATTCAGTGGAAATGGGGGCCATGTTAGGGGTGATGTGTGGACAAAGTTTAACATTTTTGTATTAATTACGATTTTTGCAAATGATTACATAATACTGATTCTCTGCTTATCCTCATGCATTCCACGAAACAAATCACATCAAATTATTTTAACAGCAAGATGTATGGGGACACAGTCAAAAATCCACAATCGGCTTGACAGAGAACTGTACCCCATAAACATGGCAAGTGGGGCTTGCTAGTACATATCGCTTGAAATGTGTACATGGTAACGTACATGACACACACAGAATACACACATAATGTACATTATATGTGCAGTAATGTGTAGTAGTACGTTTCCCCAGGGTCCTCGAGAAACTGTCAGGCAATGTTTGGTGAAAATAAAGGCAAGGTTATTGGTGACGTGTGGCTCAGTTTAAAGTGTGTAGGTCAATTACAACCTTTGTAGTAAATTGTGTAAGCAAACGCTCTGCAGCTTTAAAAGTGTTTTACTAATGGCCAAGAATTTAGCTTGCTTTCCTGGCAGAAGTATAACTGCCGCTGAGAAATGTAGTGAAAATAGGGGAATATTATAGCCTATGTGCATGCGAAATTATATCTGTGTGGATATCTGCCTTTGTAAAACATGCATTCATGAAGTGCTAAAAAGCATTATATGGCCATTATTCACTACAGTCGGACGCCTTTATAACGAAGTTCTTGAGGCCTCCAAAATCATTCGTTATACCAGTCACTTTGCTGTAAAGGTCGTGCGTTGTGCACCTCACTATAAAACAGACAATTATTTCGTTGTAGAGGTGTTCGTTGGAGAGCCGCTTGACTGTATGTTTTTCCAGTATCCTGGGAAAATGCTACCTCACACCGAGTTGACATTTAATGAAAATGGGGGGCTGTAATTCTTCGAGGTCTGCACAAGTCTGCTGTCTTTATTTCTTTCCTCATGTGGTTCGTCTTGCGGTTTTCTTTTGTTATGGTAGCCTTAGCATTGATAAGCTCTGATTTTGCTGGTCCTGTCACATTCAATGCATGTCAATTGCTCCAACAAATGCATTTACTGTGCGATGGTGTGTACACTGTCTGTGCAGGTGGTGGCCAAGCGGCTGCTAGACTTTCTAGTGAACCACCCCAACTACAGCCGTCTGGTGGTGCATGGTTTCAGTGTGGGTGGCTACCAGTTTGGCGAGGTGCTGGTCAAGATACGCAAGGCAGGAGGCGATTACAATGGGGTGGTGCCCCGTTTCAAGGCACAGGTCAGTCATTTATTGCACAGCCTGCTTGTGTATTATCTCCCTAGGTAAAATTTGTCGTTTGTAGCACTATTGCGACAGTCGTAATTCGAGCCGCACAGTTTCATATGGATTCCAAAGCGCGAAATTTGATCAAGAGAACAAGATTACAGATGCGTATTCGACTTTAGTGTGCACAAAACATCTTAAATAAGTTCGCAAGCGAAATGGATCTCCTGATAAAGTCAATTGTTTTTAGAGCATCAGTGACTGTTTTTAACCCGTGATCACATCAGTTAAATGTACTATTTATTGTGACATCAAGATACCGATATGATTGGTACCAACTATTGAGTTCAGGCAATACTGAAAGCTGACATTTGAAAGTTTGCAATGAACGTGCTGTAATTTGCACTTAGACGTGTTTAGTCTTATCTGCCAGGGAGAGGTGCACATAATTACTGTGTTAGAGTTATCTTATGGGAAAGATTGTCATTCAGGGCAGTAACGCACCATTAGACAGCACAGCCATCTTCAAAAAGGCGAGTGGCCAGCTGGTAGATCATTAATGAAAATAATGAAAAGGAGAGGGTTGAGAACTGATTGTTGCAGGGCACAAGATTTTAAGGTGGCTGTAGCTGACTGCCTGTGTTTGAAAGAAAGACAATGGATAAAGCTTCAAGGGTGTGGGGTGTCACACATGCTCTTTGGACAAAGGAACGACAACAAAGTAGTGCAAACAATCAAAAGGGCATCTATTGCACCTTTCATACATCAATGCATGCCCATGTGAATGTACTATGGGTAGTAATTCAGATGACCCATAGTACATTCACATGGGCGCGCGACAAATTAATGAAGTCCGACTCACTGTGAACGGATAGCGAGCGAATATGTTCACCCCATGCTATGACACCATCACCTAGTCGTTCACGTGTACGGTCACGCGAACGGTGGCGAGTTCGAGCGATCCGTGCTTGTCCATACGGGTGTCCTGCTCCTAGCCTCGCGAGACGGTCTCGTGAAGCGGGCCGGCGCACGCGCAAAGCGTGTGCTGCTTGCCAACTCCCAAGAGGAAGTGCCTCCTTCCTTTTGCGCCCAAGTGACCATTAGGTGGTGCTAGCAGCGCAACACTCGTGCCATCTCTCGCAATATGCTGCCGCCATAACACCACGCGGCGAAGCCGGATTACAGGAGACGGGAGCCATGCAGGGAAAACATCAGAGGACGCGTGAGAGTCGCGCATCCCCACATCCCCCAACCTTAAATCACTACACATACTCTGGCGAAAGATATCACACCGTCTGAGGACGCGTGAGTCGCGAATAAAGGGTAGTACATGCGGCAGTGGCCGCCCCGAGGAAATGTCCACGCGTTGTCCACAACCTGCGTGCCGACAATGTCTCTAGGGCACACTGCTGCCATTTGTTGGTCAGAGGAGCAGCTCTGCAGACTCAACGGCACGACTCCAGGCCAGGATCTGGAAACGGCAGCGCAGAAGTTGGCCCGAGCAAGTGTCGCTCGCGCCGATGCACCCTGCTGGCGAGAGCTGTAGTAGCCGTTGGTGACTGCCGGCTCTTTTCCCAGCCGCCGAAGTCGCTGCGCCGAACTGGCCACAGGCATCTAAATCGCCTGGGGTGGCTCGATCATAGTCCGGGGCAGCAGCACAGTTAATGTGCAAGTGACAGCAAACCAGGGGTGACTCCACTCATGCTGCGTACACTCAACGCACTCGACAAACACTAATGTAGGGACAGGAATTCTGCATGCGCATCGCCCACATGGTATGATGTTCACTTCGGCTAGCAAAAGATCAGGCGGCTAAGTTCACGTGAACAAAGCTCGCTTTCTCGAGTCGAACGAGTAATTTCAATTCGTGCAAGGCGAACTAATGAGGGAAGCAATGTGCGGCACCTCAACACCACGGTCCACCAGGTTGTGTCCCTCAACGTGCGACAGGCGGCTTTGTAAAGCCTTAGGCCTAATGCGTCGCTACCCTGACAACAACTGGCATCTAAAAACAACACCTAAAATAGGCACAATAACAGGCAGCCGTGAGGAGATGTTAACTCTGTGAGGTGGTCCTACCCCACTCGGTGCACACAGCATCCGAATTGACAGCGCCCACTGTCCCAGACAGTGTTGGAGCGCCCGGCCATAATACCAGACAGCCCATAGCGGTACCCGTGGCCCGCAAACACCTGGCTCCCAGAGCCTTGACTTCCGAAGTCAGAGATAGAAGAAGCTGTTTACATAGAAATTCGGACCACCCACGGGGCTTCCGTACTCGCTTGCTTCAGGCTTGCCAATGCTCCGCGGGCGCTAGGCCTTGCTCTCCCAGGATGCAGACCACGTGGCTCTCATACTGATGAGTGTACTTCAAAACACTCGCAAAAAGGCTTAGCATGTTGAAAATTTCAAACACGCTACAGCAACCATCGCCTCGCTCAAGAAAGCATGCCGCCGACTCTAGCGATCAAAATCCACCCTAGGCTCTCCACTCTTTGGCTATCGTTCGATGCCCCAAGAGGTCCACATTGGGCAGCCAGATGTGGGGTCTCACACATGCTCTTTGGACAAAGGAACGACTACACAGTAGTGCAAACAATCAAAAGGGCATTTATTGCACCTTTCCTACACCAATGCATGCTAGCCGAATTACTACCCATAAAACATTCAGATGGGCACGTGACAAATCAAGGAAGTCCGACTCACCGTGACTCACCATGGGGCAAGCCAATATGTTTGCCCCATGCTATGACACCATCACCTACCGTAAAATTCCGAGCAAGCGCCCCCACCCGTGCAAGAGCCCCCCCCTAAATTCACTGCCAATTTCGAATTTCCGCGCCGTTCCGGAAGAAGCGCCCCCCCCCCCCCCCCCCCGCTTCCGCACCAACACTGGCCTGCCACATCCAGTTCACGAAAATAATGGCAAATTTGGCAAATCGCACCGATGCGCATTGGGGCGCCCCGATGAGCCATTTATCGAATCATAGTCGTACCCGCGCGCCCCAGTGGGCACACGAGTGCATCCGGGCGAACTGCAGCTGGCGGTCTGTAGTTCACGGACCGCCGGCCGACGGCGAGATCTGCCTCTCGCACGGCGCAGAGGAGTTCCCTGCGGCACAGCGACGTGACCATTCGGCGACAGAGGAGTGGTCGCGGCTACGCTCTGGCATCGCCGGCAGCTTCACCGCTGCTAATCACTCGCCACCGATATCGTCGCTAGGCCTTTTTCAGTTCACTTCGAATCTGTAGCAGACGGCGCTTCAGCACGAACCGCCGACGCTCCCAAGCAGCAATGTTTTGTTACCGCTGTGGCCGCTTTACCCTCTCCTCGCAATAATTTCTCACGATGAAGTAAACATGCTGATATTTGCGGCGCCACCAGCTGCGATACGAGCATGGCCGAGCCGCGGTTCGCTGTCCGCCGTCGGTACCCATGGACTGCAGCTGAGCTTCACTTGTATCGGAACTCTCATTAGCGCTAAACGTTTCACCGTGGACATATGGTTTTTAATAAAGTGAACATTACGCGTCACTTTACTCTATAGCGGATATAATTTTGCCTGGAATAGAAGCTGCATAACCAATAACCAATGTTCGTGTCGCCGGTCGCGGCAACGCGCCGGTGCAGCGTCGATGCGCTCTTTCTGTAGTTCTTTCGGTGGTTTTGAGTAACGGTGGTTTTGAGAGTGATAAACACCACTAACAAATCTTTGGCTTAATAAAGTTCATGTTCAATAAAATTTTAATGCTATTCCCACTGCGCTTCTTTTTTTTTTTTTGCGGGAAAATTTTGTCGTGGCCATCTTGAATTTTGGTGCCGTTCCGGGATAGCGCCCCCCCTAACTTTGCCGGTAATTTCGACTTGCTCGAGGGGGGGCGCTTGCTCGGAATTTTACGGTAGTCGTTCACGTGTACGGTCACGTGAACGGTGCCGAGTTCAAGCGATCCGTGTTCGTCCATACTGGTGTCCTGCCTCACGAGATGGTCTCGCGAACCGGGCCGGCGCACGCGCAAAGCGTCCGTACGTGCTGCTTGCCGACCCCAACGCCCTAGAGGAAGCGCCTTCTTCCTCTTGCGCCCGAGTGACACCGCCGATAGGTGGCGCTAGCGGCGCAGCACTCGCGCCATCTCTCGCAATACGCTGCCACCGTAATACCACGCGGCGCAGCCGGATTACAGGAGACGGGAGCCATGCGGGAAAAACAACATCAGGGGACGCATGAGAGTCGCGCATCCCCACAAGAGAAAAGCATGAAAATTAAAGTGTGGAAATGTATTTCGACATGTCAAAATAGCCAAGTATGCCGATTTGCAGAAAGGAAAAGCGCGAGTCAGTCGTGTCTTCAAATAGCTAGGTTGTGCTCTATGAGAGGCCTGCGTGGAAGCCGTGCTGATTGGGGAAAAATAAAGCGCAATGAGAGTGATGCGCTAGGTGCAAGTAGGTTATGTACTCCGTCAACTTGGTAGGCAATATAGGTTAAAGATAGGGCCAGCAATTTGAGGCGTCGCACTCATTCTGAAAACTGGAACAGCTTTGCATATACGACACAACCTGGGGTTAAAGAACCCCAGGTGGTTAAAAATAAACCGGAGCACTCCACTACGGCATGCCTCATAATCAGAACTGGTTTTGGCACGTAAAACCCCAGAAAGAAGAAGAACACTCCTTTGGAGCCAAGATAAAATGGAATACCTGTGTAAACTGCACCTATTAAGAAATCTAAAGCAGACAGGGCTGATACGCCGCTCTCATGTGTGCCACTAATATGTGGGTGGGGCGTTTGTGAAACCCTCGTAAGCATTATAACAATTTCCTGTTACTCGTATGTCTGCTTTAGTTGCTCTAACAGATGCAGTTTACAGAACTGCGATATCTTTCATCTTATAATGCATTGAATGAAATTGAATATGGCTACTAACACAGAAGACACAAAATTATTTATTTATCACAGTACGCTCAGTACCAACAAAGATCTATAGAGTGGACTACACACTGCACAATTTGAAATGATGAAATATATACAGTTAAACCTGCTTACAATGAACCTCCATATAACGAATTTCTGGATATAACGAAGTTTTTCTATTCCCCGTCATTACTCCTGTGGGGTCTCACATGTGCTCTTGGGACAAAGGAACAACAACGCAGTAGTGCAGACAATCAAAAGGGCATTTATTGCACCTTTCATACACTAATACATACTAGTCGAATTACAACCAATAGAACATTTACACGGGCGCGCGACAAATCAAGGAAGTCCGACTCACCGCGACCCGATAGCGAGCGAATACGTTCGCCCCATGCTGTGACACCATCGCCTAGTCGTTCACATGTACAGTCACGCGAACGGTGGCGCGCTCGAACGATCCGTGTTCGTCCATACCGGTGTCCTGCTCTAAGCCTCGCGCGACGGTCGCGCGAAGCGGGCCGGCGCACGCGCAAAGCGTTCGCGCGTGTTCACCGCCGATCCCCAGCCAAAAAGAGAGCGCCTCCGACCTTTTTCTCCCAAGTGACCCCGCGTTAGCATCGCGACACTAGCGCCATCTCTCGCAACGCGCCGCAACCACCGCCGGGCTTAGCCACGCAGAGAAGCCGGACTACAGGAGACATGCGGGGAAAACAACATCAGGGGACGCGTGAGAGTCGCGCATCCCCACATCCCCCAACCTTAAATCACTACACATACGCCGGCGAAACATGTCACAAGGTCTAACAACGCGCGCGTCGCGAACAAGAGTTAGTACATGCGACAGTGGCCGCCGCCGAGCAAATGTCCACATGTTATTCACAACATGCGAGCCGACATTGTCTCTGGGGTTCACCGCTGGCGTCCGTTGGTCACAGCACCAGCTCTTCAGATTCGATGGCACGACTCCAGCCCATGACTCCGGAAACGGCGACGCAGAAGGCGGCACGAGCAAGCTTCGCTCGCGCCGACGCGCCCTGCCGGCGAGAGCCGCTGTAGCCGTTGGTGACTGCCGGCTCTTTTCCCAGCCGCCGAGGGTAACGAGCCGGACACAGGCGGCCGCCGAAATCGCTGCGCCGAACTGGCCACAGGCGTCTGCATCGCCTGGGGTAGCTCGTGAGTAGGCCGGGGCAGCAGCGCAGACGATGTGCAGGTGACAGCAAACCAGGGGTGACTGCTCACGCTGCGTACACTCAACGCACTCGACAAACACCAAAGTAGTGCAAGGGAGAGGAATTCGGCACACGCAGCGCCCACGTGGTACGATGTTCAATTCGGCTAGCAAAATTTCGGACGGCATTTCAGATGCTAAGTGCACGTGAACAAAGCTTGCTTTCTTGAGTCGAACGAGTAATTTCAATTCGTGCGAGGTGAGCTAATGAAGGAAGCAATGTGCGACACCTCAACACCACGGTCCACCAGGTTGTGTCCCTCAACGTGCGACAGGCGGCTTTGGTAAGCCTTAGGCCTAATGCGTCGCTATACTTTGACAACCGGCATCCAAAAAAAAAAAACAACGCCCCAAAATGGGCACAAGAACAGGCAGCCGCGAGGAGACGTTAGCTCTGTGAGGTGGTCCTACTCCGCTCGGTGCACACAGCATCCGAGTTGACGGCGCCCACCGTCCCAGACGGTGTCGGAGCGCCCGGTCAGCCCGGCGCGGCTGTATGCTCACGCGGTACGCAACGCCACCCGGACTTGCGAATGTTCCTCGCAGTCGTCGAGTTACGCAACTAGCAGTCAGATTACTTTCGCCTGCTACGCAAATTGTAGCGCGGCTGCGGGCTCGCCGTTCGGTTCTGACTGCTCTCTCTCACCGATCGCGGTTGAGGGAGGGCCTGATCGTCATCCCACTGCTCATCACGTGGCACGTAGCGTTTCAGGTCCCATATGTGTACCGGTCCGCCGATCGGCTTTCCTTTCTTGTTCTCGAGCTGGTAAACAAGCGAGGAAACCTTCTCTCTCACTTGATACGGCCCGGTCCACTTTGGCGCCAGCGAGGCAGCGAACTGTTTGGTAGCATCGCTGAGAACGTGCTGGCGTCGACGCACCAGATTGCCCACTTCGTAGTGGACGTTCCGATGCGAGCGGTCGTACTGCGCCTTCTGCTGTGCCCTTGCAGTGCGAAGATTACAGCGTGCTTTATGTAAAGCTTCCGTCATCTTGGCACGTAGATGCGTCGCGTATTCAGCTCGTGCTGACGGCGCGACTGGCATTCCGCTGCGATCCGCGAGAACCCTATCCATCGGATTCGGCAGCTCTCTCCCCAGGTTGAGAGAAGAAGGCGCATACCCAGTCGAGCAGTTCACTGTCGATCGCAATGCAAACCCGATCTCTGGAAGGTAGGTATCCCAGTCCTTATGCCTTTCAGAGAACGCGACAAGCATGTGCTTGATGTTGCGATTGACTCGTTCAGTGGGGTTCGACTGAGCATGGTAGGTTGTCGTTTTCTTATGCTTAATGCCCAGTGCGGCGCATGAGTCAACGAACACCTTTGCAGTGAAGTAGGACGCATTGTCCGTTATCAACTGCTCTGGAAAACCAAACCTGGTGAAAACCTCCATCAACTTATCCATGATCACCCGTGCCGTCAGTTTTCGTAGGGGGAAAAGTTCTACCCATTTACTGAAGTGATCCGTGACCACCAGCAAGAATTTGTTCCTGCTCGGTGTTGTGGGATACGGTCCCATGATGTCACATGCCGCGATTTGCCAGGGAGTCTGGCTGTCGATAGGCTGCATGAAGCCGGGCGGTCGTCCGCCTCGGGGCTTGACGCTTTGGCACACATGACACGATCGGGCGTAGCGAATCACGTCCCGTTTCATGCCTGGCCAGGTAGCGAAGCGACACAACTTAACGTAAGTCTTGGGGCCGCTCGCGTGCCCAGCGATGCACGAGTCATGAAAGTAGCGTAGCAGTGCTCCTCTCAACCCGCGCGGTATCACCACTTTAAACGCCTCACTTGTGTCGTTCTCGGAGGGAATATACCTCAGCAAGACGCCATCGGAATTCAGCAGATAGGAATCCAGTGCGCTCACAGCATTACCAGCTGTTCCTGAGCGCTCCGCACCGACAGCAATACCAGCTGCCTCCATGTGCGCGGCGGCCGCGCCGCCCGGCTCTTGGAGCCCGTCGAGCACTTTTCGACAAAACGGATCCTTCTGCTGAGCCTCGAACAGCTCCTTTCTGCTGAAGACAACTCCTGCGGAACCGACAACATCTACGTGGTTCACGCTCTCGCCCAGGATCGACGGTTGTTCCGCGTCCCTTACTCGGGCTACGGCCAGGGTTTCTCCCTCGCCTCGGACTGGCGCTCGCGAAAGTGCGTCCGCTGCGGCATTGCTTTTTCCTTTGCGGTAGCGCACGGTGAAGTCGTAACGCTGCAGCAGCAGTGCCCAACGCGCCAGGCGACCACTCGGCTCACTCAAGCGCCTCAACCAAGTGAGAGCCATGTGGTCAGTCTCAATCGTGAGTGCCACTCCGTCGACATAATAGTCAAACTTTCGCAGAGCGAAAACTATCGCGAGACACTCCTTCTCTGTCACCGAGTAGTTCCTTTCCGCCGGCGTCAACGAACGGCTCGCGAACGCAACCGGTCGGAGAATGCCTCTGTGCTCCTGAAGCAAAATTGCACCTAGACCCAGGTCGCTTGCGTCTGTTTGAATCACAAACTCCCTGTTCAAGTCGGGCAGCTGCAACTCTGCCGTGTAAGCGAGCACCTTTGTGAGGCTGCGCAGTGCCGCCTCCTGCTCTGGACCCCAAGTCCAACGCTCGTCTTTCCTCAAGAGCTTCGTTAAAGGCGCTTGCACTGCCGCGCAGTCTGGAATGAATTGGCGATAAAAGTTCACCAATCCCAGAAAGTGTCTCAGTTCGCCGATGTCTTTCGGCGACGGGTAGCTAAGTATAGCCTCGAGCTTATCCTAACTCGGCAGAATGCGGCCGTTTTCCAACGTGAATCCCAACAGCGTTATTCTGTTCGCAGCTATCTGAGCTTTACTCGGGTTCAACGTGATACCCGCGGACCTCAGCCTGTCTAGGACGTCTCTCAAGTGGCGCAAGTGCTCGTCGAATGTTTTCGAATAAACCACTATGTCGTCGAGATATGCGAGAGCATGTTGCCACTTCGCATCTCCTCGAACTCGGTCCATCAACCTCTGATAAGTAGCGGGAGCTCCGATTAAGCCAAAAGACATTCTTTTGAACTGAAAGAGCCCGCGATGACAAGTGAAAGCCGTTTTCTCTTTGTCACGCTCGTCCATTTCGACCTGAAAATATCCCCGACTAGCATCGAGCGTCGTAAAGTACTTCGCCCCGCCTAGGTTAGATACTAAAGAGGAAATGGAGGGTAGAGGGTACGCATCCTTCTTCGTAACCTCATTCAGCCTGCGGTAGTCTACACAAAGGCGATAAGTATCGTCCTTCTTCGGGACTAGAACTACCGGGAAGCCCCATGGGCTGTTCGACCTTTCCACAACGCCTGTGTCGATGAGTTCGTCTAAGGCGCTGTCAAGTGCTTTCCGTTTAGTCAAGCTTATCGGCCGAGGATTACATTTCCACGGCGCAGCGTCACCCGTGTCTATCCTGTGCCTGACTAACGTCGTGAGGCCCGGCCGGTCCGTGAAAATCGCGTCGTATTCGTACAACAGCGATGACAGTCGTGCCCTTTCTCTCTCCGGCACGCTGTTGACCTCTGATAAACGTGGGTGCGCTGCCCCTTGCAACGTCGCGGCACAATGTTGTGCCACCGTCTCTCCGTTGCTTTGATCGTCTTTACCGATTACGGTTTGCTCGCTCGGCTGCGGCTGGGTATGGCCTGCTCGCGCCGCCCCCGGAGACTGGCGTGTCGCCGCAGGCACGGGCGCTTTTGCGAAACGCTTCAAAACACCCGTTCCGTTCTCTCGGTAACCTCCGCTGGCGATGTCTATCAAAATACCCGACTTGGCGAGAAAGTCTCGACCTAAAATAACAGGCACTGACAGACCGGGAAGATGTACGAGGCGTTGTCGCCTGACGCGTCTCTCCCAACGAATAACTAGTCTAGCTGCACCGCTCGATTGTGCTGTGCCGGAAGCAAGGCGGAAAGTGATGTCACTATCTCTTAAGCGGATATTGTTCTCGCGGAGATGCTGCAACACCTCGTCACCAAATAAAGAAGTGCTTGCCCCAGTATCCAATAATGCGGCAAACTTCTTTCGGGCTATCGTTAGCTCGATGAACGGCGCCTGCGAGTCCGCGACATCTCCTACGCGACAAGCCAAAGGCGCAAGTAAATCGAAATCACCGGTTGTGTTCGAGATCGCCGCCCGGGACCCAAGGTGGATCACCGGCGGCCTCGCCCGTTTCCCGAACCACGTGCTCGACCTTGGCCCGGCGTGCTTGCGCAGTCACGGGCGATGTGCCCCAGTCCGCCGCATTGGTAGCAACGGCCACCGAAGCCTCGGTGGCGTGGGCGCCCGTCGCTCCAATCCGGCGGGCCGTAGCTTCCACGCTCGGCGGTCGGCATGTGCCGCTCCTCCGTTCTCGCATTAGTCGCAAGTTCCTGCCGCGGCGCACTGCGTGCCACGTTATGGTGTGCTGTTTTCAGCGCGTAGGCGTACGGGTCCAAGGCGCGGTCTGATAATTCCCAACCACGCTGGACCTGCTCGTCGGTGAACGATGCCGACGCGTCGACCCTAGGGGAATGTGAAGCGATCCCGCCGCCGTTCCACGCGCAGCGAGGCTCGAGTGACAGCGCGGCGGGTGGAGGCGGACGGTATGCTCGCGCCGCGAGGATGTCCCCTTGGATGTGCTTTGCTTCGATGGCGAGCTCGTCTAAGTCTCGGTACCTACGTCCCCTGAAGTAGGCCGCGAAAGTCGGGTGCGCTTGCCGTGTGACGCGCTCGACTTTATCGGCGTCGGTGGCGAGAGGGCTTGCGAGACGATAAAGTTCGTCCATCGCGCGAACATACTCCAGGAGGGACTCGTCCGGATGCTGGGTACGCAACTCCAACTCTCTCCTCAAACGCCACTCGTAGTTGGCCGGAAGAAATTCCTCACGAAAGTTCGCGCGGAACTCTTCTACCGTGCGGGCTCTGTGTCCGGCCAGTCGGACCTGTTCAGTCAGTGAAGCAGGGACCACGCGCGCGAGAAGTTCAGCGTCTGAAAGCCCTGTTGCTTGCTGATAATACTGCAGATCGTCGAGGTACTCGTTTGCACTAGTGCGATCGTGGTACCCACTATAGGTAGGCAAGTCTACCTTAATTCGTGGTCGCTCGCTCTGCGACGGGGCCCGCATTGTGTTCTGCAGGGCGCCGGCTAAGCTCTGCATGAATTGCAGCGCATTCTGCAGCATTATTTCGCTTGACGGAATACTACCGCCCGAAGGTTCGGGCGCATCCGCAGCTTGCGTCGAACTATTTAGAGGCATAGGTGGCTCTGAGTCCGCGGGACGACGCGGGGAGGTGTTAGGCGTGTTAGGCCTACTTTCAGGCCTAAACCCTGCCAACGTGGCGTTTCCGCGATCCCGACTGTTCCGCGTGAAACACTCAAAATCAAAGCTACCGGTTTGTTCGGAAGCTGCCGCCGCGTTAGCACTAGGCCTCTGATTATCTGCCGCGACATCCGACAACATGAACAAATCTGGAAAGTCAGACAAGCCCGTCGCCATTGTTTAGTGCAACTTCAGTAGTCCCAGCTCCAAAAAACAGAAAAGAAAACTCGCCGTGTTGCCGAATTCGAACCACGTTGGTAGCGCCAAATGTGGGGTCTCACATGTGCTCTTGGGACAAAGGAACAACGCAGTAGTGCAGACAATCAAAAGGGCATTTATTGCACCTTTCATACACTAATACATACTAGCCGAATTACAACCAATAGAACATTTACACGGGCGCGCGACAAATCAAGGAAGTCCGACTCACCGCGACCCGATAGCGAGCGAATACGTTCGCCCCATGCTGTGACACCGTCGCCTAGTCGTTCACGTGTACAGTCACGCGAACGGTGGCGCGCTCGAACGATCCGTGTTCGTCCATACCGGTGTCCTGCTCTAAGCCTCGCGCGACGGTCGCGCGAAGCGGGCCGGCGCACGCGCGAAGCGTTCACGCGTGTTCGCCGCCGATCCCCAGCCAAAAAGAGAGCGCCTCCGACCTTTTTCTCCCAAGTGACCCCGCGTTAGCATCGCGACACTAGCGCCATCTCTCACAACGCGCCGCAACCACCGCCGGGCTTAGCCACGCAGAGAAGCCGGACTACAGGAGACATGCGGGGAAAACAACATCAGGGGACGCGTGAGAGTCGCGCATCCCCACACTCCATAGAAGCACATGTATTTGAGACCTCTACGTAACGAAGTGGCAGTGGGAGACCCCCTCGATATAATGAATTTTCCCCTCCAACAACCGAGAGATTTCGCCCCAAATTTTGTCATTTTTGCGCGAGCAGCAACCGGAAGCACCTTCTCCGCCGCGACGGAATGCGAAGCGAGCGCACGTGTGGTGCGTGCGTGTGCAAGGCAGGCCTGCATCCCTCAAACCGGCGATCTTGCCGCCGTGGGCGTGACCTTTCCCCCTCCCTTCATTCAAACCTGATCCTGCTGCTTGCTGCAGCTGGCCTAGCCCACCAAGCCGGCACTTTCTCATTTTCCAGCTGACGTTGCCGATGCGCTGGTACACGCTGTGACACATCACACTCGATGAGCGCGGACATGCGCTGTCAAACGCTGGCGGCGTGTGGAAGCGCCGCTGGAGAAGCGAGCGAAGTGACCTTCGTGTTGTCTATCGCTTCAACGCAAACTGAGCGCCGAGAACACACAGCACGCACAAAGCTACGAGCCGCCGACGCACCTACACTGCTAGACTCTGCCCCAACGCAGATCGCTTTCAACATACGGCCCGCGCGACGGGGCGCCGCTGCGCAGTATGCAGTTGATGCCAGAGTACAGTACAACGCCGCCCCGCTATCCCTCCCCCCTCGCTCCCTCGCCGGTGCCTCGAGCGTAACTCGTAATGGAAGAAGGCGCGCTTCCTCCCTGCTTTTCTTGCGTGCGCGAGATTTAGACGCGGTCGTCGGCTCCCTTCGCACGTTTTCATTCGCACATACAGCGTACGGCGCGCGGCGACTGCGTTATCGCCCTTGGACTTCATACGGAATGTCTATGAGCCAAAACCAATTTTAGGCCTACAACGCGTCATAGACACCATCTTTATATAGCAGATACGGATCTCAAGGGCCATACTTTTGCTGGCGGAAACCGAAAATATGTCATAGTTGTCGCCCCCGGCACTTTGGGCGGCCAATGCCATCGTCAAGCCACCAAGCTAAGCGACATGAAAAGTCAAAATGGCCGTTCGGGCCGGCGCGGGGTGGCAGTTCGCAACGTATGATGCGGGAACGGTCCCACAGTTGCGACGCAACAGCGGGGTTACCAATGCATTGGGTTCTATGGGAGCTGTGCCGGGACCGGCCGAAAACGACGTAACAGCCGGGAAAGCGCAGCACCCGGGAACGTAACAGCGGGGTTCTACTGTAACGCTATACGACGCTATGACGTCATTGTGACGCTCGCTCTTCGTTTCTGATGCCTCGCGCTTGTGCGAAACGACACGCGTCCACGCATCCTATACCTGGTGTGACATTCCAAGGATGAGTGCTTCGACGAAAACGGAAAACTAGTGCGCTTTACAATCGAGGGCGTGTTAGAATCGAGTAAATATGGTAAGCGTTTCTTTTTCGAATTTTCGTGCCGAACTTGCATATAACGAAATCCTCTTTATAACGAAGTTTTTCGGGAATTTGTCAATTTCGTTATGTCCAGGTTTAACTGTAGTTATTTGATACTCCCTGTCCTACCAAACACAAGAGGACAGGGTGCAAACTGCAAACCAATTTATTGTTGATGAATTGTTGGCCATATTGACATGTGTATTTGTTTACCTCTTTTTGGTGACTGCTTTTCACCGGCTAACAAATGTTAAGTGTTATCGCTCGGCACAAGACAGTCAACGTCGGAATTTTCAGACTCCCTAAAATCTGTGAAACCGTACGAAAAATTGGGCAGTCTGAAAAAATGAATGCATGGCCCTTACTGCCCTCAAGGGCTCAAATCACCACAGGCACATCCGAAATAGCTCTTCGTCACTACAACGTGACATCTGGTGGAGGTGCTTCATTGTTTACCAGAAACGCTCTGCAAGCCTAAGCCATGAAGGCAATGCCAACGTTGCCCCTAGCCGCAGGCTACAAAACCTGCTCCTGTTTCTACCTGAGACAACCAGGAAGATCGTGGCCATGAGAGCAGCCACAGCTGCAGTGTGTCTGGCGTCCATCATCCTGCAGCAGTCAAGGGAGCCTCCTGATTTCCAGGGATCCTCATTGGACGACCCCGACATCTACTGGTGAACTGGATTTCGTCGCATCTACATCAACGGCACAAGTTCCCAAACCAACTTTCGACTATATTCAAGTCTTCCCATGCGTAAACAGGAAAAACTTGAAAGTCTTTCTACACCAGTAGAAAGACTGTTTCTCGGCGCCAATAAAGATTTGACAGACGCCAATTGCTAAACATTGCATATTAACTGAAGATTGCACTCAACCCTATTCGGCACGAAAATGAGAAGCTATAAAGCCGAATAAATGCTGCGTGACGAAATCATTCAGATGTTGAAAAGCTTGTTGGCTTGGTGAAAAAGGATCTCTGTTTTCGCATGGATTATTGTCGTCTCAACAGGATCAAAAAGAAGTACGTGGATAGGCGACGCACTGGACCGACTCTGCACTGCAATATGTTTCTCGTCGATGGATTTTAAGACTGGCTACTGGCAAATCAAAGTCGACGAGAGGGACAGAAAAAAGACTGCTTTTATTACGCCGTATGACCTCTTCAAATTCAGTCTCATGCTGCTTGGCCTTAGCTTGGCACTTGTGACCACGATATGATTACAAGGCACACCGTAGTGTGGAACTGCGGATTAATTTTATCCACTTGGGGTTCGTGCATGATACACGGCTGCTTTTGTATTTCGCCCTCATCGAAATGTAGGCCACCGACTCTGGGATTTGATCCCGCTATCTCGTGCTTACTAGCACAATGTCAAAGCCACTAAGCAACCACAGCAGGTAAGGATTACAATGTGTCCTTTCTTTGCATTCCTGTCTTGTTCTCTCTTTATTGTACCTTATGGAATACTAGCATTCCCAAACTGCCACATTGGATAACATGTTTTATTAGACGGTTGAGTCGGGTTTATCATTTTTCGAGAATTGATAGTCTTGCATGTCTGTGTTCATATTGATATGGCACAGCCGTCACAGTGTGGCTGCACTGCAGAGGAGGAAGACTACGTGTTCCCGATAGATATATGGTCGCCATCTTGACCAACGTGTAAATATACTATAAATAGGCTTGTGCATCAGCTACACGTAACATTATTTGGTGGAGGTCGCCATTCCCCGTACCCGCCATGGAGCTTCGTAGCGGTCGCAATGCCGATAATGCAACTTCGGCTCCTGCTGACGGCACTTCATCTACGCAAGCCTCTATGCCTGAAGCTGCGACCTACATCACTATTTCCCCCCGTCAGGATCCTGGTGTTTTCACCGGATTCGGCAGTCCTGATGTTGACGACAGGCTCCACTTGTACGAACGTGTCAGCGGTAAATTCCTCGCTGGCATAACCTATTTCTCCTTGCCCGTACCTTCTCGCCCATACTCCTCCTCCTCCCTTTTCGTTCTCCACCCTCCCAAACTTCCAAAACTGCCCCTCCACCGCCAAGGCGCAGGGTAGGCGGGGACATGCGCTGCTCTGATTGGCGTCTCAAAACCACGGTGGTAGAATAGGAGAGGCAGCCAAACAGCGCAGCTCCGTCAATGCGCTGCGCATGATGCGATGGCTCTCGAGTTGTTGCCGCTTTGCGTAAGGGGGCAGCAGGTTAGTGTGAGCTCATTTCACTGCTCCGCCGGACTTGAAAGTACGTACAGCCGGCGGGCGTTGCGAGCATTCAAACTGTATTTTTACGTCTCTGACCTTTGAGAAAGAGTTTCACGTCGTAGTGTCGTACACCAGAGAGGCCTTCAATAACATTCAATAGTTACCACCGCTTAAAACGGACTTTTCGTGCGGATTTATGCTTGCAGCGGGATTTCAGACGCGTCATTTAATCCTCGTTTGTTTGATTGGTTTATTTCTTTATTTCGCTGGATACAGATTGGTTCTGAGAACTATATGGTGACTAACGTGTCATTGCCAAATGAACCACGTTTGAAATGAATATCATTTAGATATGTGCATGATCAAATACATAATTCTTTATTAGCATGTGCGACTATGCAGAAACAGTACAGTGTAGACCGCTTATAACGTAAGTCGCCGGAGTCGTGAATATCTGCACTATAAGCGGTACCGCACTGTAACCAAAACAATTATTTTCAAGCCTGCACGCATGCAAACATGTAGACCAAGCATGTAGACACGCTTTGTACTATCGCGCGCATCGTGATTACGTTTTCGCCAGTGAGCTGGCGAAAACATAATCACGATGTAGCCGGTGCTCTAAGTTCGACAGCTTTGCACCGAGTCAAAAGGAAACAACAGTTTGCCGCAACCGCTGTGGAAAAAAGCGTGACGGCTATCGACCCGATTATGAACGGCGACTTTGCGGTGCTGAAGGCACGCGCCCGACGCCCGCACCAAGTCTGGACGAATTAACTACCATGCGCTGCAACAACTGGTGGTCGAAACTGCGGTCGCTATCTGCGATCATCGATGGCGACTACGCAGTTCTTTAGGCACGCGGCCGACGCGCGTACCGAGTAAAAATGAAGCTACTGTTCGCCGCAAACGCTGCGGAGAAAACCGCGGCCGCTATCGACGCAATCGTGGATGACGACTGCGCAGTTACAAAAGCCCGCAGCCAACGCGGTGTTATGCGCAGCGGTAAACGCAAGAATACAGGCTTTAAAGACACAAATAGGCTTGAAGCATTCCGGCGTTGCTGTCGTTCACGTACGTTTCCAACTGATGGCTGTGGCGATGCGGACTCCGCCATGTCGTTTCGGTTGGACGCTAGCGCCGTTTTTGCTCTTTTGCGTTGCACATTTGCAGCGCTCCTCGAGCTCTGAAAGTAGTCCGAATTAACTGATGTACGGCAAAAGAAGTCCGAATTAACAAGAGTTTGATTGCATTGAATAATGCACACGCCGGCCGAGAGCACGCACCTTGTTGAAAAGCATGCTCGCTGCCACCGTTGTTGGCAAGATTTTCCCGCGGAAGCCGTATTATAACCGGTATTTCGTCTCGTGCGGCTGCATTGTAAGCGGTATGCGTATACATGGAGTGCTATGGGAAAATTAACGGGAGTCTGAAAAGACCGAACTATATCCGGTCCTGCACTATAAACGGTTACGTTATAAGTGGTCTATACTGTATTTACTGTTTTCCCAGAACAATATATATGAATATATTGATTATAGCGAAGAAGAGAGACGCTAGTGGGTCGAGCGCTCTTGATCGGCAACGGCTCTCGTGCATGGAAGCTGTTACTGTGCTACCATGCATGCTACTATACTACCCTGCCCTATCTGGCCGATCAGCCGCGTTGGAATCGATCTGTATGGACCACTTCCTTTGACATCAGCTGGTAACCGCTGGGCCATTGTTGCAATCGATCACCTCACACGATATGCTGAAACGGCTGCCCTTCCAGCAGCTACAGCGCATGACGTTGCCACATTCCTGCTTCGCCGATTCATTCTGCAGCATGGTCCACCTCAAGAACTGCTCAGCGATCGCGGACGCGTCTTCCTGTCAGAGGTAGTTGAAGCCATTCTCAAAGAGTGCCACGTTGTTCATTGCACAACTACGACGTACCACCCTCAAACAAATGGCCTCACGGAACGCTTCAACCTGTATGCTCGGTGATATGCTTTCAATGTACGTTGCCTCTGACCACACGAACTGGGACGCCATCCTACCCTTCGTAACCTATACGTATAACACCGCTACCCAGACCACCACTGGGTTTTCACCCTAATTCTTACTGTATGGTCGGCACCCTTCGCACACCATTGACACAATTCTGCCGTATCTGCCGTGGCTGGATGCATCAGAGTTCGTGCCTATTTCTGCCACGGTCAGACATGCGGAAGAGTGCCGCGACCTCGCTCGAGCCTTTACTACCGAAGATCAAGAGCGCCAGAGGAGCACTCGTGGTGACGCCACTTTCAGGGTAACCTTCGATCTGGGAGCGCTCGTGTGGCTCTCAGTCCCTTTCACTGCCCCTGGCCTCCCATCAAAACTGGTTCCGAAGTATGAAGGCCCATATCGTGTCATTGAATGCGCATCTCCTGTGAACTATCTAATAGAACCAGTAGAGCCATCTTCCGACATGCGCCGCCGTGGACGAGACATTGACCCGCTAATCATGACGAACTGTTAGGTTGCTGGATGGCTCCCTTATCACTCCCGGGGGTGATTGTGGTGAAGGAGAGAGACGCTAGTGGGTCGAGCGCTCTTGATCGGCAACGGCTCTCATGCATGGAAGCTGTTACTGCGCTGACCGCTGACGTTGCGCTGCTCCAAGCTCTGCCAAATAAACACCTTTAGAATATATACATATTGTTACTAGTGTGAGCGCTTCGGCCGCAAAGAACTTCGGCCGTTAACTACCGCGTCACTCGTGTCAGCTCAACTACTGACCGCCGCCGCCACACTACGGAAATCATTCGTGTATCTCGCCTGAAACCCTACATTCGCCGTACCTACCCTTTCTAGCTTGCGGTCTTGCTGACCGCTTTCCTGAAGGGGGGGAAGTTAGTGTGAGCGCATTTTGTGCATATCGTCATTGTTATCTGTACATACGACTCATCATCTTGTGTGAGTGCTCTTTGTGCATATCGTCGTCGTCATTTGTACATACTGTTACGCTGCGCGGTGGAGCCGAAGAAGAGGAGATCAAAGAACTGCGCGTGTGTTAGAGAATGCCTGACTGCCTGCTATCCCGTCTCTATGTCCCTCTATCATCTTGTAAATAAACCCATCTCATCCGCAACAACTTTGGGGGACGGTGCGGGGTAATCGCTCTGGACAACCTTCTTCTACGCACCCTCCGACGAAGCCGGCGCTTGGTCGGACTACCGCCTGAAGACACGGACATGAACGAACCGCAAGCAGCTGGCGGCAGCCATGACACAAGCATGCAAGATGATAGTGAGCGCCCAAGGCAAGTCATCTGCTGGATTCCTCAAAAAGAACCACGCACCTTTTCCGGCAAAGCTGATGAGGATGTCGACGACTGGCTCAAGCATTATCACAGGCTAAGCGGTCACAATGGGTGGAACTCTTCGGTGCGACTTGCTAACGTCGTTTTCTTTCTTACCGGAACCGCACTTCTCTGGTTCGATAACAACGAGAGCACGCTGACTACATGGGAAAGGTTCGTTGAGGAAATCAAGTGCTGCTTCGGGGACTCACATTGAAAAAGAAAGAAGGCTGAACATACGCTTTCGCGAAGAGCACAGTTGCCCGGGGAAACATGCACAACTTACATCGAAGAAGTATTCAAACTGTGCAGAATTGTCAACACGGGCATGTCGGGTGAAGATAAGGTTGGACATCTCCTGGAGGGCATCGCTGAAGATGTCTACAATTTTCTTATCTCCAAGGAAGACCTGCGTACTCCTTCTGATCTAAGACGTCCCTGTCGTGCTTTTGAGGCGCTGAAGACGCGACGAGTATTGCCAAAATTTGGTAGACTTGACAACGTCACCACGGTCGCAAGTGTGGACGTCTCCACCTCCCATGACATCGCTTTGTTGGTACGCCAACTCATTAAGGAAGAACTGGCGCACTTTCAAGCACCAGGTGGAGGAAGAGACACAGGACGGGAGTACCAGCAATGTACACTTGACGCACGCTGTCCTGAACAGCCGGTACTTTACCAACTGCAAACTAACAACGAAAATCGGCCTTTGCTTGATGAACGTGTCCGCGTAGACACGACGGAGTTCCGGCATCCTTCGCGTAACTTCGGACGCCGTCAGGCCGCACCACCCCAACGCATTTCACCCCTATACAACCAGCCTCAGAACCCATTTTATGACAACCCTGTGTACCACGAGCCACCCATTTGCTTTAGCTGCGGAATCCGTTCACATATCGCCAGGTATTGTTGCAGACAGCAGCAGCATGTTTCGGTCATCCCCGAGTATCAATCTGGAGTGCACTACAGTACGCCGTGGCAGACCGCTGTGCCTCTTTGACGACATCCGCGTGAACATGTATCCCGGCGTGAGTCTCCAGCTTCCGACCGCAGCCTTACTCCACCTCCGACCGGCTATCGCCGCTCGCCATCGCCTCGCCGTCGCTCACTTTCACCACCACTCCAGCTGGGAAACTAGCTGGTGCGACCGATGGAGGTGAGGTCACGGGACGGTCACGTAGTCCTCCACCTGTCGCCATGCTTAAAAACAAAGTGTGTGTCTCTGTTGATGGTTTAAGTACTCATGCCTTAGTGGATACCGGTGCTACAGTTTCAGTGATGAGTGTGTTGTTTAAAAATCGTCTTGGACACAAGGTTATGTTCGCGTGGGACCGAAAGACTACTTTTCGTGGAGTTGGGGGTGAAACCCTGCGGCCCGTTGGTGTTTGCTCTGCTCTAGTGAGTGTTGGTGGACAAGATTTTCCAACTGAATTTATTGTTTTTGAACACACCACCCACAACATCATCCTTGGGATTGACTTTCTTGGTGAATGTGGTGCATTGTTAGATTGTGGGGCTGGTGAAATTTCTCTTCGAAGTCATGTGATATCACCAATACCAGAAGTATCTGACGTGGACACGAAGGGAGTCTTTTCCGTGTCCCATGACATCCTTTTACCGGCTCAAGCTGCGGCATTTGTTCCAGTGATTTTGACGGATGGACCTCCGCATCACTGTCATGGTTTAATTGAGACTCCCTACCATGTTGAAGAAAAATATACTGGTTCCTCGATCCATTATCGAATGTGTTGATGGTCGTGCTCACGTGTGGGCGGTAAACACGTCTATGGAGCGAGTGTTACTGCCGACTAGACTCAAGCTGGCCACCTTTGACTCAGAGGTGACTGTCTCTATTGATGCCGTTAACGCTTCTACCGACGCGAGTGCCGCGAATCGCGACTACACCTTCGAATTCTCCCGGATGACGAACAAGTCGCTATCCTCTTCTGAGTGGACAGAATTGCAAAAGGTGCCCGTCCGCTATGCGCAAGTATTCGATTTCGCGCAAGACCAGCGTCCCATTTCGCTTCCTGATTCACGAACGCAACACCGCATAAACACGGGCCAAGCGACACCTATTCGCCAGAAGCCATACCGCGTCTCTCCAGCAGAACGAAAAGTAATTGACGAGCAAGTTCAAGAAATGCTACGGAAAGGTGTTGTCCAGGAGTCTTGCAGTCCTTGGGCAGCTCCAGTGATACTAGTTAAGAAAAAGGACAATTCTTGGAGGTTCTGCGTTGATTATCGAAGACTTAACGCCGCCACGAAGAAGGACGTATACCCTCTGCCACGCATCGACGAAGCTATCGATTGCCTTCATGCAGCCTCCTATTTTTCCTCCGTTGACTTACGATCGGGATACTGGCAAATACCGATGCAGCCGACTGATAAGGAGAAAACTGCCTTTGTGACCCCGGACGGACTCTTCGAGTTTAATGTCATGCCTTTCGGTTTATGCAACGCGCCAGCAACTTTTAAAAGGTTTATGGACACAGTGCTACGCGGATTAAAATGCGAGATCTGCATGTGCTATCTTGATGATGTAATCATTTTTGGAAAAACACTCGAAGAGCACAATCAGGGACTTGGCGTCGTACTGGACCGCATACAAAACGCAGGACTGGTTTTAAACTCAAACAAGTGTCACTTCGGTGAGTGCCAGACTCTCGTTCTCGGTTTTCTCATCGACAAAGATGGTCTACGACCTGACCCTGACAAGACTGCTGCAGTGCGCGATTTCAACCAACCGAAGACAGCGAAAGACCTCCGAAGTTTTCTGGGCCTTTGTTCGTATTTCCGCCGGTTTATTCAGAACTTCGCCCAACTTGCTCACCCACTCACGTGCCTCCTTCACAAAGACATTCCGTACGCATGGACTAAAGCTCTGCACGGGCCCGCGCCGGCCCGAAAGCTCGGGCCGGGCCGTCCGATGCGTTTTTTTGGCGGGCTCGGGCCGGGCCCGGGCTTAAAGCCACGGGCCCGGGCCAGGCTCGGGCTTGAGGCCGCGGGCCCGGGCCGAACTCGGGCTTGAAGCCACGGGCCCGGGCCAGACTCGGGCCCGCTCATTAAAGGACTTAAGTAGGCCTTCGAGCACACGCAACCGTTATGCATTGCATGCTTCAATGCATTCTGTGCCAAGCTGAAGTCACACGTGAAAAATGACTGTCATCATCATCATCAGCCTATATTTATGTCCACTGCAGGACGAAGGCCTCTCCCTGGGATCTCCCATTAACCCTGTCTTGCAATAGGTGATTCCAATTTGCGCCTGCGAATTTTCTTACTTCATCACCCCACCTAGTTTTCTGCCGTCCTAGACTGCACTTCCCTTCTCTTCGTATTCATTCTGTAGCTCTAATGGTCCATCGGTTATCCATCCTACGTAATACATGGCCTGCCCAGCTTCATTTTTTCCGCTTAATGTCAACTAGAATATCGGTTATCCCTGTTCTCTGATCCACACCGCTCTCTTGACTGTATATCTTATCGGATGACTGTATATCTTATCGAAGAAAATAGTAAAACAGATGATGTTCTCATTTTAACAGCCGAGCTGTTTCAGCCGGGCGCAATGTGTCTGCTGAATCCAAAAAAAAGTGTGCCGATCCTGGTAGCAGTGTAGAAAGGGTCCAAGCGCAATGGTACATACACCTGTGAACTAGCGAAGCTGAGCCTGGATAAGTCTAGCTAAGAATGGTGGGGACTACTTAAACTTATTCAGTCATCGATAGGCAATTGATAGCCAATCAATAGCTAGCCGATAATTGATCAATAACCAATAAATTCCGGAAACTTCTGTAGGTGACTTGGTAGTGCTTAGCCTAGCCCTAATACGTGGCCAATATCTTGCGATAGAAAATCGAAAGCCAATAAATAGCTAATCGATAATCAATCAATTATAAATAAATTACGGGGAATGCTGGGGATGACTTGGTAGTACTTAGCCTGGCCCAAAAGCCAGCACTAGTTAGGTGCCCATCAGGTCCGCTGTCTCTTTAGCATTGCGCCGGCAGTGCTACGCTATTTTTGTTTTCCACAAAAACAAACATTGTTTCCGCGTAAGGAAAAATAAAGAACCACTCCTCAAACCATTTCCATGTTACCGCTTTTGCGATTGCACTATTACCAGTGTCGATACTATTGCATTATTTTAGCGCTAAGGCCAGTTACTTTTTGTGCTTCAATGCATAAAACAGCATTTTCCTCAAAAAGTAAACTGGAACGCCCATTCATTTCTTCGGACACTTTGAAAATTAATATCTCGAAACTGGTTCAGTCCTGAGAATTCATTCCAAGTGGATACACCTTGCAAACGCAGCGGCTATAATTCGTAGATTGAAAGATGTGCCGTAAAATGAATAATTAAAAAGTTAATTAGCATAACCATGTTAAATATTCAATTACGCGTTTTGACCATTCATTAGGCCAGCCGCGTCAGAATTAGCTTGGAACTACATAAAACAATTATCCTCCTTAGAGCGTTGTCACATTAATGCGAACACAAGAAATCCTGAGATATGGTCAATTCCATACTTCAGGACACTCTATAAGCATCAGTCGTTAATACATAACCTACCATTCACTTTGAACAAATACAAAAATGTCGATAATTTCAGTAAGAAAGAACTCAGCCCATACGTTGGTAGCTTGTAATATATCTGATGTGATTATTATTCTGCCTTCGTGTATGACTCTGAGTATATAATGTACATCCTGTTTCGTTTTATTAGCAAATGTTAATATTGTAAAATTCAGTCTCATGCTATGTTGTATAGCTGGTGTTGCCTTGTTTTGTATAGCTAGTATTGATATTGTATACTTTATATAGGCTGATGATGATGATGATGATTGCTATTATAGTGTGGTTTAAAATGCATTCTGTTAAAACTTTTCCTAATTCTCTTAACTCGCCGTGACGGAAATATTCTGTTTTTCCGTTCATAGCTATTTCGTCCGTGAGGAATTCCAGCGACGGCTGGAAATATATGTGAATTATTGTACATGTGCGCACACTGTTTGCTGACGTACTATTGCCTTGCCTCGTGTTTCGGGTCACGTCAAGCTACATATGTAGCTTTTAGTCCAAAATGACCGTCAAGCATGTAAATTGGAGAATAAATTGATTTGATTTGATTGATTTCGTCGGACACTTTGAAAATTATTATCTCGAAACTGGTTCAGTCCTGAGAACTCGCTCCAAGTGGATACGCCTGCGAACTCAGCGGCTATAATTCGCAGATTGAAAGATGTGCCGTAAAATAATGAATGAAAAAGTTAATTAGCGTAATTATGTTAATTCTTCAATTAGGCGTTCTGTTTTCTCTTGGAAGTAATGACCGCCTCATCGAGTAGTTTAGATAAAGGATTATTATATAATTCTGCAATCTGCAACAGGCAATTTTTAAAAATTTGGAAAATGAAATACCCTGTATATTTGCATACTAAATGACATCATAGAACCATATCGTACAAATCAAGGTAAGTGCATGGGCACCAGCGGAAAAATAGCAGCACAGGCAATGGGCCGGATTACTGATGTTCCCGTGGGAGAAACAAAGATTTCGGCCTTTTATTGCTTATATACTGCAGCTGAATAAACCTCGAGAACGTGAGGCTGAAAGATACGGTACAATCTGTAAGTAAAAAAAGATTTTTTTTCTCTTACAGGCCGGGCCTGGTCACGCACACGCGGGCCCTAGCTAAGCTTAGTAATGAACGCCCGGGTCAGGCCCGGGCTGGGCCCGGGCTGGTCTCGGTGATGTACGCCCAGGCCCGGGCCGGGCTCGGGCTCTGTATTACGGGCCCGGGCTGGGCTCGGGCCTTGTAAAGCGGGCCTGGGCCGGGCTCGGGCCGAAAAATCCGGCCCATGCAGTGCTCTAGTATGGACTACAGAGTGCGAGGACGCTTTCCGTCAGCTAAAGTTCTTACTGACCTCTGGGCCAGTCTTGCGCTATTTCGATCCCGAGGCCATGACTGAGCTACACACTGATGCTAGCGGTGTGGGCGTTGGCGCCGTCCTCGTTCAACTTCACCATGGGCGCCAGCACGTCGTTGCATATGCAAGTCGGACACTGACGAGAGCGGAGCGAAATTACACTGTCACCGAATTGGAATGCCTGGCAGTAGTCTTCGCCATCCAGAAGTTTCAGCCATATCTGTACGGTCACCATTTCCAGATAGTGACGGACCATCATTCCCTTTGCTGGCTTGTTGGACTGCGGAATCCTTCTGGACGGCTGGCACGCTGGGCGTTGCGCCTTCAGGAGTACAACTTTTCTGTCGCCTACAAGAGCGGTCGGTGTCATACCGATGCCGACTCCTTGTCTCGTCTCCCGTCGCCACACTCCAACGCTAACGACGACGACTTCGACGACTATCTTGCCAGCATTACCGAGTTTCCTGACGTTGGTACCTTTAAATGTGAACAACGTCGAGATCCTACACTAATACCCTTATTGGAGGCTGCCCGCACGTCAGGTCAGACCACGCCGTTCACGCTGTGTGACGGCCTGCTTTACAAAAAGAATTACTCTGCTGACGGCGCTTCGTTGCTCCTAGTCGTTCCCGAATGCCTGCGTACTGCGATTCTTCGCGCTATGCATGACGATATCACATCAGGTCACCTGGGCTTTGCTCGCACGCTTCATCGATTACGCCAGCGCTTTTATTGGCCGAAGCTATGGAAGAGCACAAGACAATACGTTGCCAGTTGTCCAGGTTGCCAATGTCATAAGAAGCCGGCGATGCCTCCTGCAGGCTTATTGAAACCAGTGAAACCTCCTGCTTTACCCTTTGAAAAAGTTGGTATAGACTTGCTGGGCCCCTTTCCCAAGAGTTGTACTGGCCGTCGCTGGATTATTGTGTGGGTCGACTAGTTGACACGCTATACTGAGACTGCGGCGCTTACCTCTGCCACTGCCGCCGATGTGTCGTGCTTTCTCCTTCATTCTGTCATTCTGCGCCACGGCTCTCCACGTGTTGTGATAAGTGACCGTGGACGGCAATTCACCGCCGACGTTGTTGAAGATTTGCTGGGCCTTTGCGGTTCTACTTATCGCCATTCAATGCCATACCACCCACAAAAAAATGGCCTCACTGAACGCACAAATGTTGTCGCACAACATGTTGTCAATGTACGTCTCGGCTGATCAAAAGAATTGGGATGCCGTGCTGCCCTTCATCACGTACGCATACAATACAGCCAAGCACGAAGTAACCGGGTATGCGCCTTTCTATCTGCTGTATGCTCGCAGTCCCCAAAGTTTCTTGGACACAATTTTGCCATTCACACTCAACGAAGACACATCCATTGCAGAAACTTTGTGTCGTGCCGAAGAAGCACGCCGGCTTGCTCGACTACGAACACTTTCTTCGCAAGTTTCAACCAAGGCACGCTATGACGCCCGGCATATACCTGTCACTTTCGCTCCAGGCGATCACGTTTTACTGTGGACACCTCTACGGAAGAAAGGCTTGTATCGCAAGTTTATCTCAACGTACAGCGGTCCATTCGTGATACTAAACCGATTAAGTGACGTCAACTACGTCTTAGCAAAGCTGACCTCCAGTAATCGCCAGTCGTGGAAGACACAAGTGGTTCATGTGGCCCGCCTGAAGCCCTACCATCATAGGGTTCCCGAATCAAGCGGTACGAACCATGTGGTTCCATAACTCGCTCGGCGAGCTTCGTCTTTGCCGGAGGAAGATGTTACACTGCACGGTGGAGCCGAAGAAGAGGAGATCGAAGAACTGCACGTAAATAAACCCATCTCATCCGCAACAATACGACGCATCATCTTTTGTCTCGTGCGGTGCTTCGTCTCTGACTCGGGCAGCTGCTCGGAAATAAAGGCATTGCATCGGCCGACGTCTCACACTAGTATTATTAATGAAAAACTTTCACGATCAAGTACATCTGTTTCTTCTTCCTCATTACAATATTAATTCTTTAGTAGCATGCACGCCTATGCAGAAACAGTATTTACTATTTTCCCAAAACAATATATATATATATATATATGTATATATATATATATATGTACATACATATACATACATTACATTACATACATACATACATTGAGGGTGTTTAAGCGAACACTTTCAAAATTTATTTAAGGTTGCCTGTGGCAGATAGCCCAATTCTAGTTAATGAGCTGGTCTACTCGAAGAGGCGGACATTACTGGCACAAAAAATTGAAATGAATTATCGGCTAATTACTGAAAATTCACTAATTAAGTTTTTAATTAATTACCTGATGGCCCATATTGCAATTTACAAATTGTAGCCGTAGAATTCGCAAGGAGGTTCCACTTAGAATTAATTCTCAGGATGACACCAGTTTCGAGATATTAATTCCCGAACTTTGCGGAGAAATGCATTGGCGTTCCAGTTAAACTTGTGCTTCAATGCATAAAGCGACGTTTTCTTAAGAACCTAACTGGAACGCCAATGCATTTCTCCGCAAAGCTTGGGAATTAATATCTCGAAACTGGTGTCGTCATGAGAATTCGTTCCAAGTGGATCCGCCCTGCGAACTCCACGGCTACAATTTGTATATTGCAATATGGGCCATCAGGTAATTAGTTTAAAACTGAATTAGTGAATTTTTGTTAATCAGTTGATTATGCATTTCAATTTTTTCTGCAAATGATGTCCGCCTCCTCGAGTGGACCAGCTCATTCACTAGAATTGGGCTATCTGCCACAGGCAACCTTTATGAATTTTTGAAAGTGTTCGCTGCAACACCCTGTATACATACATATACATACATATACATTATTGTTACTAGTATTATTAATGAAAAACGTCAGGGTCGAGAAATCGTCAGATTAAATCACTGAGAGGACCGGCTGATTTAAAACGCAACGTTCATCGACGCTTTCTGCAACACCGTGATACTCATAGAAACTTCAGCGTGCGCGATATGTTTGCAGTGTGCATCCCAAGTGAAGTCCACTGCGCTGTGTCTACAGTGGTCACCGCGGCTTCACTTACTGCGTGTTTCATGGCATTTCTGTTCGTTGTTGCTCAGAGTGGTCGGGCATGAGTATGAAGGCGTGGCGGCGTCACTGTGTCTACACAGAACGGCGTCTACTCCCGTCGTTTGCAGTCTACAACATTTTGAAGGTGCGTGCACGTTTGCACTTGCCATCAGACGCTACAAGTGCAGGAGCCTGAAGGGCGCTGAACAATAATTAAACAATTGGTGACCGCGCAACAGTAAAATTTTGTTACCGCCAGGCAATCGTAAATCAACTACATCCATAAGCTCAAAGCAACCCACAACGACGTGAAAAGCAAATATTTCATGCTGTACACGCCGGTAAGAATTTTCACACTTCCAGAAAAACACGCGCGTCCCGTGCAATCGACGCTTTGTGTCAGTCTTGTCGAGATTACGCGCGCCGATTAGAAATTCTTAAGCTCCATAGAGCCTGGCACCCTTGTATTTGAGGGCAAGGCTAGCAGACAGCCTCTACAAGCTATTAAAGACAAACAACGCTTTAAAGCCACAAAATTTGCGATAATAACCGACCTTTTACAGCACAGCGAAAGCTTGCGATGGGCGTCCCATAAAACCCCTGCCACACACTCTGGCGACCACTGTAGAAACTCGAAAGGTGTCACAACGTGCTTGCGGCGCACCGTGGCCTTAGATACCCTGCGCCTCGGCGTTGGAGGGTACAGGAGAAGGAAAAGGGAGGAGGAGTGCAGGCGAGAAGGTACGGGCGAGGAGAAATAGTTTACGCCAGCCACGAATTTACCTGTGTCAGCACGTCAGAGGTGGGATCCGACTATTATGCTTGCAAATTTTTTTTCCACCTCGACCGCGCTTCACGGGCACGGTTCCAGACCCACAAAGAGGAGATCACGAGCTGGGATCCCCGACGTTTCTGGAAATCCGTTCGGTTGCCAACTCAATGCAAAGAAGGCCCTTGCTACACGTGTACAGACGTCACCCGAGTCCTATGTGTTGTACATTCTTGACGTCTTGGCCCTGTGTACCAAGGCCAACCTGAACATGTCGGAAGACGATAAGGTTAATAACGTCCTCAGAGGCATTGCTGACGATGCCTTCAATTTATTGGAGTTTACCAACTTTACCAGCATCGATACGATCTTGAAGGGGTGCCGCCGTCTTGAGCATGCTAAACGTCTCCAGGTATCCCAACACATCACGCAACTTCCCAACACAGCTGCTACATCATCTTGTGACGACCTCTTCCACCAGCCTTCATGATGTGGCAACTTAACCCGCATCATTCGTCGTGAGGTCGAAGCAACACAGCCGGCGGCCCCTTCATTCCTGTCATCTGATCATTCTCTGGAGATGATCTCCCTGATAGAGGCTGTCGCGTCCGTCGAGTTGTCAAACATTGACCTGCACTCCGTTCGGGCCATACGCTCGGAACCTCCTTCTCTATGCACGTTCCCAGCTCGCTCCACTTAATCCTCTTATGGACAGCGCAACCCGTCTGAATGGTGCACCGTGGACGACAGGCCATTCACGCTGTTTCACTACTGACGCATTGGACATAGTGCTCGCCACTGCCGCAGCTGCTGGAATTCTCCGACACGCTATTCTTCCGATTACCACTCACGTGCCTCCAGTTCTTCCTTTTCATTCACTCCTTCTATGCCCGACCCATCATCTGACTGCGACACCTCTGACACGACCCTGCTACGGCCCCTCACCTTCTCCCACCCGCCGTCAATCTCGTTTGCCTCCATCACGATGTGCTCCTTCTCCGACCTATGCACAGCATCCCCGACCGGAAAACTAGACAGTGCAGCTTCTGGAGGTGAAGCTGCATTGACAACATTGGCACGAAATCCTCACTTGACCTTACCCACGAACCAGAATCTTTTGTTCTGCCTGACTCACTATTGCTAAGAGACACACCGTCGTTCTCTTCACAGTCATCGAGCATTGCCCTCATGAACTCATTCTCGGTCTGGATTTTCTCGCCAGTCATTCTGCCCTCATTGACTGTTCGGCTGGCTCACGTCACCTTGACTTGCCTCTTCTTGCCGACCCTGTGGACCCGCCTCAAAGCCGTTTAGGCTGCATGGATTTTATTCGAACACTGCCTAAATCTGACACACGTCGACTTGTTTTCCACATCAGCTGTACCTGACGGTAATTACAGGTTGCACCAATTTTGGGCGTTATGCTTTTAACGTTCTGCACACTATGCTGACAATTACTGGCAGCTACACCTGCCTTCCACTTGTCAATTTCGCGCTAACCGCGCAAGTGCTGCCACAAGGGATCTCATTGGCTGTAATTAGCGCTCTGCAGGATGATCGGGTTGAGCCCTTCAGAGTTAAAGATTGTTGCAGCTCAGCCCATACGGCAACGTCATCCCACAGCAGTGGCATCGACATTGAGAAGATGGATTCCTCTGACCTTACACCTGTTCAAGCTGAAGCCCTCTACCACGTTCTTGAAGGCTATCGTGACATTTTTCACTATGACAATCGACTCATCGGTCAAATGTCTGTTGTGACCCATTGCATAAATACTGGGTATGCGAATATTATTCACCAACGTCCATATCATGTTTCTGCGTCTGAACGAGCAGTTATCCAACAGGAAGTAAAAAAGATGCTTGAAAACGACATTATCGAGCCTTCCTGTAGTCCCTGGGCTTCTCCTGTTGTACTTGTCAAAGAAAAAAAAGAATGGAATGTGGCAATTGTGTGTGGATTATTGCCACCTGAACAAAATCACATAAAAGGACGTTTACCCTTTGCTACGTATTGATGACGCTGTAGACTGCCTGTACGGTGCCACCTATTTTTATTCTATTGACTTACGGTCCGGCTACTGGCAGATATCCGTCGACGACATGGACCGAGAGAAGACTGCATTTGTTACCCCTGACGGTCTTTATCAGTTTAAGGTGATGCCTTTCGGTCTCTGTAACGGGCCTGCCACCTTTGAACGAATGATGGACTCTTTGCTTAAGGGGTTCAAGTGGTCCCCCTGTTTGTGCTGTCAGGACGTCATCGTTTATTCGGCCACATTCGACACGCTTCTAGACCGTCTTTCAGTGATTCCTGACGTGTTCCGCCGGGTCGGTCTCCAGTTGGTCTCTTTAAAATGTCACTTCGCTCACCGCCAAATCACCGTCTTTGGACACCTCGTGGAAGCGAAAGGCGTGTGACCTGATCCAGACAAAATTCGTGCCGTTACGAACTTTCTTGTCCGGAAGTCTACAAAGGACGTTCGTAGTTTCGTAGAGCTCTGCTCCTATCTCCGGCGCTTTCTAAATGATTTTGTGACAATTGCATGTCCCCTTACCGTTATAGCCTATGCCAGCCAACTTCTGTCACCCACCGAGCGCAATTATTCAATCACAGAGCGCGAGTGATTGTGTGGGTAGTTGCGAAGTGTCATCCATTCTGTGCCATCGCTGATCTCCACGCTCTCTGCTGGCTATCCTTGCTCAAGGACCCCATGGGACGACTCGCTCGCTGGGCTTGACGCCCGCAAGAATGTCCTTTCTCCGTCGTATATAAGACGCTTGCACCAGGATGCAGATTCTTTGTCCTGCTTCCCCGTGGAAGAACCGGCAGATGTGGATGCCATTGCTTCCGTTTTCTCTGTGTCTCAGTTGCTTCAAATCGGCAACAAGCAACACTGCGATCCATCGTTACGGGCCCTCATCGAACGGCTGGAGTCAATGCCTGGTGACGCCTCTCTGCGGATGTTTCTCCTCAAGGAGGGGACATTATATTGCCGCAATTTTGATCCCCATCGCTTGGACCTTCTGCTCGTCATGCCATCACGCCTGTCTTCGACTGTCCTCCACCAACTTCACGACGCTCCCTTGGCTAGGCACTTGGGAGTCTCATGCACATACTTCCGGAGGAGGTAGACAATGTGTTCCCAGTAGAAGTGTACACCGTTACTTCTTTTGGCCAGGTCTCACCATGTTTGTGCGGTGTTATGTTGCCACTTGTGAGCCCTGTCAGCGCCGGAAGAAATCCTCCAGGCTTCCAGCTGGATGTCTCCAGCCAATTGATGTCCCGCCTGAGCCTTTTTTCTCGAGTTGGTCTACACCCACTTGGGCCGTTTCCTCTCTCGCGCTCCATAAATAAATCGATCACCATCACTACCAAATATGCCACGCGGTACGCCATCACCAGAGCCCTCCCGACAAGCTGCGCAACTGACGTCGCTGACTTTCTACTCTACATCATTTTAGTGCACGGTGCTCCACGCCAAATTACCAACTGATCGTGGTTGTAGCTTTCTCTCGGCAGTCGTTGAAGACATCCTCCGCTCCTGCTCGACAAAGCACAAATTCAGCACTTCTTGCCACCCACTGACCAACGGCCTCATGAAGTGCCTCAACCAGACCATCACCGACATGCTTTCGTTGCAGTCGACCACCACGACTGGGATCTTCATTTACCATGTGCTGTTTGCTCATAATTTATCGCGTCACAACAGCGCCGGCTGTTCACCATTCCATCTTCTATATGGCCAAGAACCCATGTTGCCCTTGGACACCTTGCTGCACTTGCCTGCATATTCAGCCACTGAATACGCCCACGACGTGATCGCACGCGTGGCCGCCCGCACTTGTCTAGAGGCCTCACAGGAATATCAGAGATGCCTCTATGATTGCCACCATCGTGATGTGCACTTTTCTCCACATTATCTGGTGCTTCTGTGGTATCACGCTGTCTCTGCTGTCACGTTACACTGGTGCATATCGTGGTGCAATAAGTGACCGATGTCACATATGAAATCATCCCCTCAGTGTCGTCGTCAGCTGCAAGTGACGTCGTTCATGTAGCGAGACTCAAGCCCTACCACACACCTTTCACCACGGATGTGTTGCTTAAGCACCGGGACGGTGCTTCTACTGCCGGGGGTGATGATACAAAGCAGCCGCGCCACTGTGGCTGCACTGAAGAGGAGGAAGATGATGTGTAACAATCAATTTATTTGCTTGGTGGCACAATTTTCAAGCTTGACACGCTGAAAAGGTATGTTCCCCGAGCTCGACATACAGCTGCGCACAGAATAGGATCTGCATTAAGGTTTGTTGTTGTTGGCGGCAGGGTGTGGCCTATTGCGACAAACACATTGCTTTGTGCAGGTTTACGACAGCCTGGTGGACTACGAGGGCATCCCCAAGGGCTTCCCAACGGCACTCACCCGGAACCAGGTGCTGCGCAAGGTGCTGGAGCTGATGATCCGCCTGCAGCGGTTCGTGCTCTATCCTGTGTCCACGGTGCACTGGAAGGCATCGTCGCGCGCCTTTCACGAGAACCTGCTCACCTGCCCGGCGCTGATGATCAACTCGAAGCGTGACCAGGTGGCCTCCATTGAGGACAATCTGCGGGTGGCCAACCAGTGGCGCCAGAGGGGCACGGACGTCACCTTCTGCACGTTTGACGACTCCAAGCACGTGCAGCACATGGGCCGCTACCCGGACCTGTATTGCAGCGAGGTGCTGCGCCTGCTTCGCAAAGCCCAGCTGATAGCCTGAGTGTGAAATAAAACGTTTTTGTTTCTTCGATCGCTTGCACCGGCCAAAGGTTTGTCCTATTCAATGAAATCAAATACGGGACTTCCTTCGTCACTTTCTCTCTTAGAACTCTAGGACTGGCATTACTCTGACCAATGGCGTACTCAGAGGGGAGGGGCGCGCCAGGGGCTGGCACACTGTCCACGTGCTCCCCCCCGAAGTTTCAGTGCTGGTGTGCGGACTTCCCCTCCTCCTTTCCGCCCAGTCTCCGGTCAGGCAGGAGTGTCAGGACAGTGGCTACAGGCACTGTATAGTAGATGGGCAGTGGCAGTGACTCCAGGCACTGGAGTGTCACTGCCTCTGGCATTCTAGTGTAGCTTAAGTTGGTAAACCCAGAAAGACGAGCTTCCCATGGGGTTCTTCGTGGCATCGCAAGATTTCGACGGCGTTAGCTCATTACTAGTTAAGAGTGTCACATTGTCATGAGAGCATAGAATCAAAAGCCTGACTTCAAAACATTAACTCTTTATTGGGCAAACCTGTGCCCAGCAAAACAAGTGGCACTTGAAGCACAACGATAGCGGCAAACACAGTCGGCAATCGTCGAAATCTAATCTGCGGGTCAAGTGCATCGGCTTGACATGACTGACACGACATGACTCGTTGAACATATCTTCATAATCACTGGTGCGTGCGTGCGTGCCTTCCAGAAAGTACAGTTGAACCCACTTATAACAATATTCAAGTGCCACGAAAATTCCATTGTTATAACTGGGTTGCATGAAAAAAAATCAAAATAGGGGGATGGCAGAGCTATTGTGAGATAACTATAATGGCAGGGAAGCCCCTCCCCACCACCTTCCTCCATCAGGCTGTGTTGACTCGTTTAGCTCTCTGCTTCGTGCGCGCTCTGATCGCGTGTAACAAGTCGCGGCTGTCGGCGTTCAACAATGGCACTGCTACGTTAATTCGGATTTCACGGGACCATAAACAAATGCTTTATACGTCAACACGCTTTTATTTACGAAATGAATCGGCATAATCCTGTTTCTATTTTGCACTAAAACAGTGCGGAAACTGCAATTCTCGTCATCTCGTGACTGATTAGCGCTCGCAGCGGCGAAGGCCTCGCGACTTCTGTCACAGCGCGGCCGCGGCGCGCGTCTTCATCTGCGACACGCTTTTCACTACCGCGCGCACATCCCGATTATTTCGCCCCCAGTGTCGCCAGGTCGCTGCCTATCGCGATGTGGACGGTGCTTTTAATCCTCGACAGCTTTGCACCGAGTAAAAACGAAACTATTGTTTGCCGCGGCCGCTGTCGACGCGATTATGGACGGCGACCTTGCGGTTCTGAAGGCGCACGGCCAACGCACGCGGAGTCTAAACGAAACTACCCTTTGCTGCAACTGCGGCCGAAACTGCGGTTGCCGACATGATCATGGATGGCGACTACGCAGCACGGTGTAAGAACATTTAGGTGTTAATACTGCGCGCGCGAGAGCGTCCAGAATATGTTGGGCAGTGCGCGGGCGCACCGAGTAGCTCTGCTGCGAACTAAAACCCCTTGATCTAGGGACTTTACTGCGAACCGATAGATAGCGCCGCGGTCAGCGGTCGTGGCCGAATGGATCTCAGCGCAGCAGGAGCAGCATACCAAAGAATAAGTTCAATTTTTGTTTATTTTTATTTGGTTGATAGAAGTGTTAGGTTAACCGAGCTATCTATATCATATCACCTGTAGTAGTGGGAATAGGGCAAGCTCAGAGGCGCAAGAAGAAAGAAGTGCGCGTGCTAACCGCCCCGCTCGATAGTTATCTCTCACCGCCGTTTTCGCCAGAGCCCAGCCGCTCTCAATAAACGTCGTCAGCCCCCTTTTGAAGCCGCGTGGCAATATATATTGTTTTTCATGCTTTTTTAGTTTCTTGGTTATTTTGGTAGGACGTTAGTGGGTAACGAATAGTATTTTTGGAAGCGGGTTGTGGCGCACGTGTTGCACGGTGAAAGCAGTGAAAAGCGGCAGTTTTAAACCGTGTTAAGGGAAGCTAGCGGAGGTAGCCGGATAGCGAGATTGCCGTACGGCTTACCGTGGGGCTTTGTTCAGGTATTTTGGTGGGCTTTCTCGTTAAGTGGTCGGGCGGACGATGGTGCGGCAGGCTAGGAAGGACAGGGGTGATGGCGAGCTGGTGCAGTGCGAGGAGTGCAAACGTTGGTGTTATTTGGACGAGACGCACTACGCCAGTTCAGCCGACGCTGAGGAGGCTAGCTTCGCGTGCAGGTCGTGTGAAGGATTTAAGGAGGCTGTGCGGCGGATGGAAGGGGAATGGGCAGCTAGGGTGGAGGAGCTCAAAGGGGAGCTGAAGGTGGAGCGAGAGCGGCGGATTGAGCTCGAAACTCGGATCGGCGAGTTGCTTGACAGGGAGGGGGCCGAGGCCATCCTGGTAAAGCGAATAGCTGGCGAGCTGCAAGAAGAACGGGAAAAGCGGGCCGTGCTGGAAGAGCGGGTGGAGGCGCTAATGGCACAGGCGGCGCGTAATCCCGGGTCAGCTCAGGCGGGCGGCGGGGACAGCGCGGAGACTCGGGCAGAGGCATGCTATTAGAGCAGGGAGGGACGCCTAGGGGCCGTAAAACAGCAGGTGAGAGCCGGCGGCAACACGGCGGTTCCACAACGCTACAGCTAGGTAGCGCGGCACGCTTCGGGTGGGACAGGACGAACGGCAGGGAGCCCGTCGCCGCGTGTCAGTGGCGCACGGCGGGTGGAGAACCAGCTAGCGCGAACTGGAGGACGGCAATCGCAGGCGGGAGGCAAACGTGTAGAGCGAAGGGTCCTAGTGGTGGGGGACTCCAACGTAGCGCGGGTTGAGGAGGGCGTCCTTACAAAAGTGAAGGCAGACGGGCGGGTGAGGGTGGAGGCCCAGTCAGGGAAGTGCATGGTTGACGTAATGGCAAAAGCTCAGAAGCTGGTATGGGACAACATGGAGCACGAAAATCTGGTCGTTATCCATTGTGCTGAAGGGAAGGAGCCAGAACCTAAACAGACAGAGGTTGGGTTGCGTAAACTCTGCGAATGTGCATGTGACCATATGCACAATCCCAGAGGTCCAGGGCCAGGCTAGCGGGATGGAACGGAGTGTGGTTGAGGCTAACCGGGTCAATGGACGTAAACCGGAAAGTGTACGAGTCTGGCTCCCACCCCTTTGCACAGGATGGCATTCACTACAGCGGTGCCACGGGCGAGAGGATAAGGCGCCAAGCTACGTTTTTTTTTTTTTTGGGGGGGGGGGGGGCAGAGCCCTAACGCCACCAGGGGCCGTATTCTGAAACGTTCACCTAGGCGAAATTGTTTTTTTTTTCGCTTTCAGGCGTGCGCGCTGATTGGCTGGTTGAATGAAATTGAATGACGTCGGGCTCAACCACCCAATCAGCTCATCCAATTTTGCTAAAACAGCCAATCAGCGCATGCCTGAAAGCGAAAAAAGAAATTTCGCCTAGGCGAACGTTTCAGAATACGGCCCCAGTGTAGACGAAGACGGACCCAGAGAGGCCCCAAGATTCAAGAAACGTAGAATCGGTAGGAGAAGAAATAGACGTAAGCACCAGGGGCAAGGTCATTCTGACATAGGGTACACTAACATGCAAGGTGGCAGGAATAGGCTGAAGTGAGAGGAGATAGGCGAGCAACTGAGGCAGGAAAAGCTGATGGTATACGGGTTTGTGGAGACACATCTTAGGTACATGGAGCATGCTGCATGTACCTAAGATGTGTCAGGATTACAGGGTGGTTGCAACCACCCTGTAATCCTGACTATGCATGGGAATATTGCAATAGAGCAGAGGGCAGCAGAAAAGGGGGTGGAATTGGTGCATTCATTCATAAAAGTATGAATTGGCAAAAGATCAAACAGGAATGCAAGGAGCATTTATGGCTAAAAGGGAAAGTTGCAGGATAGCAGACACTCTTTGGCTCTGTATACCTGTGGACAGGAGCAAATGCCAAAGAGGAAAACAGAAAAAAATGCGGGAATGCATATCAAGTGACATTAGTAAGCTAGGAGGAGAGTGCGAGATTATTATACTAGGAGATATGAACGCACACATACAAGACATGGACGGGTACACAGACTCAACAGGCAATATGATGCTGAATATGTGTGAAATGCATGACTTAGTTGTATGCAACAGTACTGAGAAAAATGGGAGGCAGGGAGACTGCAGTCGACGATAGATTATGCACTAATGTCACATAGGATGCACGACAGGCTAAAGGTAATGAACATAGATGAATATGGCTCCAGAAGTCTAGGTAGTGATCACAAATGTATTGAGGTGAGTTTTAGAAGAGAAATGAAAGTAGAACGAGAATGAAGGCAAGATGAACAACCAGGTGGGATATTTTACTCGGAAAAGCAGCTTGAAATAGCTACCCAACAAATTGAGGAAGTAATTTCAGAGGATACAAAAACAGAATGGACCTATGCAAGTTTAACAGGGATATTTGAGCTAGAGCTTGCTAAGGTACGAGTCAGGCCAAAAGGGAACAGAAGACGTAAACCGAAGAGCTGATGGGATGAGGAGGTTAAGAAGGCCGTAGAGAAACGTCAGGAAGCATCCAGGGAACACAGATATTCAAAGCGGAGGGGTGAACCAGAAGCTGATGTAGGCAGAAAATGGAATAACTTCTTAAACTGTAGAAGGGGAGCATCTCATTTCATCAATGAGAAGATTAGAAGAAAGGGGACCCAATGGTTGTCAGAAGTAAACAAAAAGGATAGAAAAGCAGCGAAGAAATTAACTCCTTGAGTAATAAGACTAGCCTAGAGCAGAGGTTTATAGTTACAGCTCAAGGTGTTCGGCTAGAAGGAGATAGGGCAATGGGCATATAAGAACAATGATGACAGAAAAATTTAAAGAACGAAACATAGCATGTACTCAATCAGGTGAGGATAGACTAGTTAGTGCAGTGGCTCCACTTGCACAAAGCGAGTGGGAAAGGGCAGAGAAGAGGGTTCCTAGTAGCACGTCGACAGGTCCTGATGGCATCCCAATTATGTTAATAAAGACATTGGGTCCAAAATCTAAGGAAGCATTAAGAGAGGCAGTGAGCAAAATGATAATAGACGGTAAAGCCCCCGAAGGGTGGAGACTGAGCAGGATGAGCATGATATATAAGGGAAAGGGGGACAAAGCCGACATAAACAACTACCGTCCCATAACAGTGACGTCAGTGGTTTACAGGGTGGTGATGCAGATGATAAAGGACAGACTGCAGGCATGGGTGGAGAGTGAGGAGGTGCTGGGGGAACTACAAAATGGCTTCCGGAAACAAAGAAGGTTAGAAGATAATCTGTTCTCATTGACGCAGTGTATTGAAATAGCAGAAAAGGAACACAGGCCCCTATGGCTCGCATTTCTGGATATCAAGGGAGCTTATGACAGTGTAATCCAAAAGGATTTGTGGGACATACTGGACACTCTAGATGTGGAAGATGGAGTAAGTAAGCTTTTAAAAGGTATCTATAAAAGTAGCAAGGTGCTTATAAACTGGGAAAACAAGGTATCTGTACAGCAGGGGCTTAGGCAGGGGTGCCCTCTGTCACCTCTGTTGTTCATGCTGTATTTAAAAGGATTAGAGAAAAAATGAGAGAGGAGTGTACTTGGCTTCACCCTTTCCTTTTTCAAGCAAGAACAATGGATTAAACAGTCATTACCAAGACTCATGTACGCGGATGACATTGCATTTATGGCTGACAGCAAGGAAGACTTGCAGAGATTAATGGACATCTGTGGTAAAGAGGGAGATAGCTTAGGTTCGAAGTTTAGTAAAGAAAAATTGGCAGTCATGATTTTTAATGATAATCAGGGCAGCGAGCATAGGATACAGGAGGTTACGTTGGAGGTGGTGGATAATTACAAATATCTTGGAGTGTGGATAAACAATGGGGCTGAGTACCTAACGGAAGATGAAAAATATGTAACGGCGAAAGGTAGCAGAAATGCAGCTGTGATGAAAAATAGGGCACTGTGAAAGTGGTGAGAGGGATTTCGGAAAGGGATGATGGTCCCTAGTTTGACTTTCGGCAATGCGGTCCTGCGCATGAGATCAGAGGTTCGAGCAAGGTTGGAAGTTAAGCAGCGAGGGGTAGGTAGACTTGCTCTGGGAGCACACGGAAATACACCAAATCAGGGGGGGGGGGGGGCAGGGTGACATGGGATGGACGTCATTTGAGGGCAGGGAAGCCAGCAGCAAGATAGAATTTGAGGAGCGATTGAGAGAAATGGCAGAAAAGCGGTGGGCAAGGAGAGTTTTCAGTTATTTGTACATGAGGAATGTTGACACAAAATGGAGGAAGCTGACCAGACAATTGTCAGGATTGCAGGAGGGGTGCGAACCAGGAAGCAGCAGTTAAGAAGAAGTTTAAAGAACCAGAGAGGGGTCTGTGGAAAACAGGGATGCAGACGAAATCGGCACTGGGAACATACAGAACTTTCAAGCAAGACATTGACCGTGCCGAAAAATGTTGTTTTTGATGCTTATCGCTGCTTCCATTCACACTCAGAAAACCGTTCAAGCATCGTTGCGCGAATCCAGAGTGGCCACTGGCCGTGATATAAATTTGGAAATGAAACTGCGCAAGCTTGCGATATGCAACGCAGTAGAGCAAAGTGGCTGTTCATGGCTAGAACTTATGAGAATGCACATCAGTTATGTAAAAACTCTTTCAAATGGGAATTTATTAGGCGGAAGGAAGGCATGCGTCTTAACTTGGATTAAAGCATCATTAATACAGTTTACTGGTGAAAAACTGAGCAGATGCATATTTTATTAGAATTCCACTTAACATAGACCGTGTATATTGTCACGTAGTGTCACGAAGCTTCCGATGCAGGCGCGTCCTGCGCCGAGCGATAACGTTTAACACTTGTTAGCCGGTGAAAAGCGGCCACCGGTGAAAGATAAACATGTATACGTGTCAATATAATTAATTTGGCTTTCGCCCAGGACTGAGTGACTCTTGCCGGATCTAAAATAAAGAGGAGACTCCACAATATTTTAATAAAGTTTATTCTCTCTCTCTAAAAAGAAGAGGTGACTTTCTTTTTTCTTAAATTGCATATGAGAATGTGCCAATGTAAGCGTATTTGACAATGCATCCTGTCCACAGACAATGCAGCCTGTCCACAAATACTCTTACACCCACCACACAATTATCATATAGGCTTTTTTCATTATTTTGCAAAGACACAAAAGAAAAAAATGTAAGCGTATTTGACAATGCATGCTACAGCCTGTCCACAAATACTCGTATACACCCACCACACAATTATCATGTAGACTTTTTTCATTATTTTGCAAAGACACAATAAGAAAAAATTGTGCATGAAGCAGCTGGATAATTTTAATGGGGGATAACCATCCCAGAAATTTACGCTTTCATACACTCTCACAATGCAAAAATGTTGCATACAAAATCCACAAACTGCTTTAGCACACAGCAGTTTTTGTGGCACACAGGAGGTTCTTTCTTCCGCAGCAGCTTTCGAGGTTTATTTGACCGTGTGAGGTTCTTTGGACAGTTCGGAAATGAGGTAGGAACTGCATCACACGCGCATTGTAAAAAAAAAAAAAACAGAAGTCAGTAGCCAGGATGGAACAAATTTGAAAAATATAATATACTGCAAAAAACTGCAGTATATTATACCAGGGTGCAGAAAGATTTAAAAATATGCAAATGTCATGTAGCTGGGCAGAACCAAGGTAATGTTTGCCGTCCCTTCGAGGTACTCCGATTGTTTTTTACATTCCGCCTAATTGCATAATTGGTCTTAATAAATAATCCACTTCTCAAATATTATAATTATATTAAAAGTGTCAATGAAAAAATTGTAGAGCAACATGAAAGACTCCCGATACAGCTTTCTGTTGCTCAATACGCGCTACGTAGAAGCGTTTTTCGGAGCGTGAAAGAAGCCCACGAATACACGCCAGGTACCTCGAGCGGTCAGTCGCGCGGCAATTTTGCATGTATTCGTGGGTTTCTTTCACGCACGAAAAACACTTTTATGTATCACGTATGGAGCAACAGAAAGCTGTATCGGGAGTTTTCCATGTCGCTGTGCAATTCTCTCGTTCACACCTTTTATCTAATTATAGCATTAGAAAAATTGGCTAATCAATTATGAAAATACCTAGGTCATTAGGCGGAATGCAAAAAAAAATATTCTCAGTATCTCCAAGCGACGACAAACATTACCTTGGTTCTGCCCAGCTACGTGACATTTGCATATTTTGCACAAACTGCTTTAGCACACAACAGTTTTTGTGGCACAGAGGAGGTTCTTTCTTCCGCAGCGGCTTTCGAGGTTTATTTCACCGTGTGAGGTTCTTTGGACAGGTCGGAAATAAGGTGGGAACTGCATTTGCATACAGAACAGGGCTCTTTGGCGCGGCAAGTAGCACCCTTTCATCGAGTTCCGCGTAATGTGCCGTGGATATCTGAAAATGCTTGGCGCAGACATGGTCGGTAGGCATTCAGTTCGGTCTGCTATCAGATTTGCACGGCGCCACTGCTCTAGACGAGCGCTGTCGGACGGCGCTTTGAATAAAGGCACGCGCTCCGCCCCAGTCCGGTATCCAGAATTGCAGTTCTGAACGAAGCACTTTCTACCCATTTCAAACGCCCCGCAGAAGGCAGCTGCCACTTCTGTCGAGGGCCCGTGGCGACAGTACCCAATCACAAGCTCATGAAACGCATGCGAACAAAAATTTGGCTGTGGCTTAACTCTGTTATGCCTGGGTGTGCGTAGCAAAGGGTACGGTTAATCTTATTGTTTAGCTTGGTTCTCTCTACGGTTACATCTTTATCGTTTAGCTTCGTACGTCTGAGTGTTTAGGCTTGGTTGTTACTTCTCGTTAAGTTATGGTTACATTAAAGACTAGAAATTTTTAAAGTGTAACGCATTTATTTTGAAAGCCTTCATCTTACCCGAGCTTATACCCGACTGATGCGTGTAAAGCGTGCGGCCACAGAGCAACGCTGCGTCACATGCTCTGGGAATGTGCCGGCAACAACGGTACTGAAACCGCCGCCGTTCGCGACGCGTCCATAACGACAACCGTTAAAGGAAGCCTCGAGCTCGCTCATTCCCGCCGTTGCCCCGGCTGCTGGGGCCGCCGGGGACCTTCTCCGTCGGCGTCGCCGCCGCTGGGAGCCGGCCGTGAAAAGTTGGGAGCTGGAAGACCAGCTCTGGGCCACCCGGCAAGCCGAAGATGCCGCCAGAGTCGAAGGACTTGGATGCGACACCTGAGGCCACTAAAAGCAAAGTGAGGGCTCTTTAAATAAAGTGTATTTCTTCATCTTGTTTCTCAATTGCCACAAAAACGGCCCGATGGTCGGTGAGGCGGGAGGATAAGGGGTTGTCGTCCAGTGACTTGCAACACGTTTCGGGTGCTATTCTGATCTGAATCCACTCGCCTGGCCGCTTCGTACTTACGACGCTTCTCGAGGCGTGCGGCTCGTTCTTCCTCCATCTCCTCGGCTCACTGCCTCCTCTTAGTTTTGTTCCGACGACCAAGCCTGGCTTCTTTCAGTCTCTCCGATCCACTTTCCATATCTGCCGACGAATCCCACCGAGCCGCCCCTTCTATAAATACGATGCAACGCCGGCTCCTCCTCTGTTGTTGCAACTAAAGCCATTCGATGTCTGGAAAATGTGTCAGTACATAATTGGGCTCTAATGCGGCAGGCTTTTTACCCCCCAATGTACGGGTGCTTGTTCACCGCGGAAAAAAATACACAGCCATAGGCATGAGATAATGCGGACATGAATGACACTATGCTAATCTTAACAAAGGCAACGTGAATTAGAGCAGCTGCTTAGTTGCACATGAAAACACCCGGTTCCCGAAAGCAACATTTTTTGCGCAACTCCTGCAGCGCGCAGACAGGGTGCTTACCACCGAAAAGGTCTTCGATGGACATCTTGTCGGTTATTTGGATGGCACACCCCAAAACTTTGGGCCAGTCCTCGTAACGGACAACGAAAATGGCTAGTGCTGCGCAACGCTTGCAGTCTCCCCGTGCGCCCTGCACTTATCTCATGGCCTGGGCCGGTCAGCTGCAGCAAGTGTGAAATAATGACACGTATACATGTTTATCTTTCACCGGTGGCCGCTTTCCATCGGCTAACAAATGTTAAACGTTATCGCTCCGCGCAGGACGCGCCTGTATCGGAAGTTTCTAGAACGTTATCGATGCTTCTTTCCGTTGCCTGTTTTCACCGACGCTTATGTTATCTGATTGTATGACCGACGAGAATTGTCTAGAACTTTCTGGAAGACACGCGGGTATCAGGGATTAATCTGGAACCTTCGATGACTCAGGTATAAAAGCCGACGCGTTCCGCCGCTGATCAGATTTTCGACGATCGCTGACTGTGTTCGCCGCTATTGTTGTGCTTTGAGGGTAGCTTGCTTTTGTGGGCACAGGTTCGCCAAATAAAGAATCAGTTTCGTCATACACAGTTTTACGACTGTTTTCTTCAGCGTCACTACTACGTGACATCTGGTGGAGGTGCTAGTTCTTTCATTCACCGAACGCCCCCGCAAAGCCGCGACGCAAGCCCGAAACCGGAGGATGAGACCAACGTCGCCAAGGACCAGTGAGCTAGCCATAGGCAGCAAGCACTTCTGCCGGAGTACGGACTTCTTCCCGAAAAGACCACTGCAATCAAGGCCAAGTCATCGACCAGAATGGCAGCACCAGCGTCCCCCATCCTGCTGCAACAACCTCGGGAGGCTGGAGCCACCGACCTTTCGTGGATAATCGGCTGGAGACCCTGAAAACTGGCTGGAGACATATGAGAGGACCGCGACGTTCAACAAATGGAGCGACGACGACAAGCTGCGCCATGTTTATTTGTCATTGGATGACGCTGCTCGGACCTGGTTTGAGAACAGAGAGCGCCCTGGTGACGTGGGACCTATTTCGTGAGAACTTCGTGAGGACCTTCACGAATGTTGTGCGAAAGGAAAGGGCCGAAGTTTTATTAGAAACCAGAGTGCAATTGCCGAACGAGAACATCGCGATCTTCACGGAGGAGATGACTCGCCTCTTCCGTCACGCCGACCCCGATATGTCTGGGGAAAAGAAAGTTCAGTTTTTGATGCGGGGCGTCAAAGAGCATCTATTCACCGGATTGATGCGCAACCCGCCCAAGACTGTGGCAGAATTTGTTTCGGAGGCCACAACGATCGAGAAGACGCTTGAAATGCGAGCCAGGCAATACAACCGCCGTGCACTGACAAACTACGCCGAAGCTCAAGCGTTAGGCGCCGACGACCTGCGCGAGATGATCAGAGCGGTTGTACGGGAAGAGCTGCAGAAATCATTCCCAAGGTCGCAGCCTCAGGTAACTTCGATCGCTGACATAGTTAAAGAAGAGATTCAGCGGTCACTGGAAGTGCCAGAAGTTCCGGCATCACCTCAACCACAGCCGCAAGCGATGACCTACGCGCCGTCGCCCATCGTCAAGGCCCCCCACCGCGCTCGCGCCAGGGCCCCGTAACGCCGCAGTTCCGTCGTCCACCGCCGCCGCCGCCAGCACGACCGCCCGTCACCCAGCGCAGCTACCAGAGGAAGACGGACATTTGGCGCGCGCCCGACCACCGCCCGCTCTACTATCACTGCGGGGAAGCCGGCCATGTCTACCGCCGATGCCCATACCGCCAGATGGGCCTACGAGGGTTCGCCGTCAATGCGCCACGTCCACAGCTTGGCGAGCGACCACGCGACATCGCTGACTACCTCGCCCGAGCCCAGTGGCAACCACGACGACCCTCACGCTCGCCGTCACCAGGACGTTACCTGTCGCCGCAGCGCCGACCATACACTGGCCCAGCCCGGGGCCCGTCCGTGAGCCCCTATCCGGGAAACTAAAGGCAGCAACCGATGGAGGTGCGGTTGCTGTACGACGCAATTCCGAAGATCCTCCGCCGCCGACGAAGAAGATTCGCGAATCATCACGACCAATTATCAGCACGCCGCCTGGCAAGAGCCTTGACGACAACACTTCGCCGCCGAAAGAATACCTGCCGACGCGACGTAGCAGCAGCGGAGAAAGCCGACGCAGCCGTGATCCGACGCCACGACTTAACCGCAACGCCAGACGACGGTCTACCGACTTAGACGTGCTAATCGATGGTCATAACATCACCGCTCTCGTCGACACTGGAGCCCACTATTCCGTCTTCAGTGGCCCGTTCGCCGCCGTGTTGAAGAAGGTGAAAACAGCCTGGCAGGGACCCGATATCCGGACAGCGGGAGGCCACCTAATAACGCTGACTGGAATCTGCACAGCGTGAGTCACGGTAAACAACCGCACTTACCCGGCGAGCTTCGTAATCCTGCAGCACTGCTCCAGGGATGTCATCCTAGGCATGAACTTTCTAAATCAACACGGTGCAGTCATCGACTTAAGGTTCAAGTCGATAACGCTTTCAACGCACAACGCGATACCACCGGATACAAGCATAAGTTACCATGCCTTGAATGTGCTTAAAGAACAAGTCATCGTTCCGCCTCGCTCCAGCGTAATGATTTCCGTCGGTACCGAAGTGCCTGCAGACATGGAGGGCGTCATGGAGGGCGATCATCACTTACTGCTCGACCGTGAAATTTGCGTCGCTAGAGGCATAGCTGAGCTACGTGCAGGGAAAGCAAGGGTGATGCTCACGAACTTCAGCCCCGAATACAAGCACATTAACAAAGGCACCACGGTCGCCTACATCGACGGAATAGTACAAGCCAGCAGTGCTTTCGCCTTCACGGATTCCAGTGCACCTGCAACGACGACTATAGTACCTGAACCAACTTTCGACTTCAATCAGAACCTTAATTCCCAGGCATAAGAAAGAACAACTAAATGCTCTGCTCCTGCAATACAAGGACTGCTTCTCGTCGTCGTCAAAAATTCGACAAACCCCTGTCGCCAAGCACCGCATCATAACCGACGAATATGCCCGCCCACTCCGTCAGAGCCCGTACCGAGTCTCGGCGCGTGAACGCGCGGCCATAAGGGAACAAGTCGACGAAATGCTACGCGACGACATCATCCAGCCGTGCAAGAGTCCGTGGGCGTCCCCCGTGGTGTTAGTGAAGAAGAAGGATGGAACCCTACGTTTCTGCGTCGATTATCGTCGCCTCAACAAGATCACGAAGAAGGACGTATACCCCCTCCCACGGATTGACGACGCCTTGGATCGACTCTTCAACGCAAAGTATTTTTCGTCGATGGACCTCAAAATCGGCTACTGGCAAATCGAAGTCGACGAGAGGGACCGCGAGAAGACTGCCTTTATAACACCAGACGGACTGTTCGAGTTCAAGGTCATGCCGTTTGGTCCTTGCTCGGCACCTGCGACTTTCCAACGCGTCATGGATACAGTACTGGCAGGCTTGAAGTGGCAGACTTGCCTCGTCTATTTGGACGACGTCGTTGCGTTCGCCTCAAGCCTCGAATAACACCTGCGGCGCCTTGAAACAGTTCTTCAAGCAATCAAAACCTCCGGACTCACGTTAAAGCTAGAAAAATGCCGCTTCGCATATGAGGAGCTCTTGTTTTTGGGCCACGTCATCAACAAGTCTGGAGTGCGCCCAGACCTTCAGAAAACTGCGGCCATCTCCAACTTTCCTCCGCCCGCTGACAAGAAGGCAGTGCAGATTTCTTGGACTGTGCGCCTATTACAGGCGCTTCGTCAAGAATTTTTCGCGGATCGCTGAGCCACTGACGTATCTCACGAAGGCCGACTTCGAGTTCAAGTGGGAGACGCCGCAAGTCGAAGCATTTGAAGAACTGAAGCGACGCCTGCAATCACCGCCAATACTTGCGCATTTCGACGAAAACGCCGATACCGAAGTCCACACCGACGCAAGCAGCGTAGGACTCGGCGCCGTGCTTGTGCAGAGGACTGACGGACTAGAAAGGGTTGTAAGTTACGCTAGCCGGTCGTTATCGAAGGCGGTAGCAAATTATTCCACAACAGAAAAGGAGTGCCTCGCCATCATCTGGGCTACATCAAAGTTTCGTCCCTACCTCTGTGGCAGGCCCTTTAAAGTTGTGAGCGACCACCACGCCTTGTGTTGGCTAGCTAACTTGAAGGATCCTTCAGGTCGCCTCGCATGATGGAGTCTGAGACTTCAAGCATTCGACATCACCTTCGTTTACAAGTCCGGGCGAAAGCACTCTGACGTCGACTGCTTGTCTCGCGCCCCCGGCGAAGCGCTGCCACAGGACGACCAGGATGACGACACTTTCTTGGGCCCCCGCAGGGGCGTCTGCGTAAGCAGGCGTTTGGTGTGTGGCGACACCACGGACCCGAGCACATGAGGGTTGGCCCCTCCCACGTTTAACCGTACGTGGCTTAGCCGTGTCCGGGGAAAAGGGGATCCTGGGGGTTGAGCCGAAGCCGGGTGTTTGGACCTTCATGGCCCCTCGGTGGAGGCAACACACCTCTTTGGCCTCCGCTTCACGTAGACGGCACCCCCGGACTGACCCACCCGGGGGAAAACGGTAGTTGCCTTTTCCTGTCTCTCTCTCTCCAATCTTCGCCTTTCCCTCTCACCTTCAATCTTTCCTGTCTTCTTCTCTCTTCCATTTACTTCCAACATTCCTGGCAGCAAGGGTTAACCTTGTGTGCTATGATCTACCTTGATTATAACATATGCGGTTATAGTAACAATGTACAGTTGGCATGGCAGTGCTTGCTTCATAACAATCTCTGCCGTGTCCCCTCGTTGGGCTCGGTGGTGGGTGACTGGCATTGATACCGAACAAACAACTCATTCCATGGGACCCTCGAAACCCTTCTCACCTGATCGTCCCCCGAAAAGGGGGCGCACCGACGCAACCTTTGAATTATTTTTGAAGAAACGAGGCACATTCCCTAAGTATCATGTGATTCACTGTGAAAACACTGATAAAAAAGCAACAAACATTTCACCCTTCTTGGTGTCAAAATGTCTCACGGAGGTAATTGGAAGTGGCTACAAAGCCACCAAGATGGCAAGTGGGGACCTTCTGATTGAGGTAAAAGACAAAATGCAGTGCGAGAAACTAACAAACCTGGTGGCATTTGGCGATAAAACCATATCTGTTAGTCCACACCGAACAATGAACACCGTCAAGGGTGTGGTTTCAGACGACGACCTCATGGATTTGACTGATGAACTCCTGAATGGATGGAAAGAAGAAAATGTTATAAATGTACAACGCATAAAAATCAGGCGTGATAACAAAGAACTACCAACCAAACACATAGTACTTACTTTTGGCTCTAGCACACACCCGGATGCAATAGAAACAGGCTACCTCAAACTGCGTGTAAGACCCTACATTCCAAATCCACGACGCTGCTACAGGTGTCAGAGGTTTGGTCATGCCTCTCAAAGCTGCCGAGGACGACTAACTTGTGCGAAATGTGCTACAAAAGATCACTCTGCTGATGACTGTACTGCTGAGGCCCATTGCGCGAACTGCGATGGCAGCCACCCTGCATATTCCAGATCTTCCGTAGCCTGGAAGAAAGAAAAGGAGATCATTACTATCAAAGTCAAAGAAAATATCAGTTTCCGGGAAGCACGACAGCGTCTTTCACCTGCATTTTCGATGAAAACTTCTTTTGCCGAAGTGGTGCAACAGGGGGCAGCACCACGACGGACCCCGGCGGTCGCCCAAGGCACGCGCAGCGTATTGAGGCGACTGCCACCCGCCCCCATGGTGGCAGTAGCTGAGGCTGCCCTGCCTCCCTCGAAATCGGCCACACCAGAGGCCTCTACTAGCGCTGGCAGCAGCCATCGCAGCTCAGAGGCTAAGGAGTTCGGCCTCCGGGCTGGTGAGGCCACAGCCTTCGTCCCTCGAGGCGAAGGCTACACGACGTACACATCGCTCGTTAGAGCGAGTGTACAGCGCTTCACAAGAGGCTATGGACACTACCCCAAGCAAGGTGGTGCAACCAGCACCTAAAGAGCGGCCAAACTCTTTGGACCGCTCTAGAAAAGACAAAACCAAAATTACAGGGCCGCAAACGGCTCTGTAGGCTAAAACACGTTCTTTTTCATACACACAGCACCAATTTAACTTCATTATGGACACACAAATTATGCAATGGAACGTCAGAGGCCTTCTTAGGAACCTCGACGATATCCAGGAACTTCTTTACCAACACAATCCAAAAGTGCTGTGTGTACAGGAAACCCATCTTAAATCCATACACACTAACTTTCTTCGTCATTATGTTACTTTCCGTAGAGATCGTGATGATGCCATCGCATCTGGTGGTGTAGCCATTATACTCCACAAAGGTATAGCGTGTCAACATCTACAACTTTAAACGCCCCTGGAGGCAGTGGCCGTTCAAGTTGTGCTTCTAAACAAGCTTATTACCATCTGCTCTTTGTACATACCCCCGCACTATCAGCTCCATAAACAAGAATTCCAAACATTAATTGATCAGCTACCTGAACCCTATCTTCTGCTTGGAGATTTAAATGCACACAACAACCTATGAGGCGACTCACGCTGCGATACGAGAGGTCGCTTGATTGAACAGTTCCTTTTTTCTTCAGGTGCATGTCTTTTGAATGGGAAAGAGCCCACGTATTATAATCTGGCAAACAAAACATACTCCTCAATAGACCTTAGTATAGCATCTCCTACTCTTCTACCTTACTTTAAATGGAAAGTTATTAAAAACCCTTATGGGAGTGACCATTTCCCGGTAGTTCTATGCTGTTGCGACTCGGGGTCCGGGGACGAGAGACGGAGTCTTGAAGCAGGCGAAGAGGAGACGAAAGCTTTATACAATATGTACGAATATGTACAGATATAGCAGGAATAGCAGGTAATAGCTGCCGTTAGCTGGTGATAGCTGGTAAAAGCAGCAAAAGCTGGTAAGAGCGCACCAGACCGACGGGGCGGCCGGTGGCGACTCTCTGGCTTAACAATGGGCCGGTTCCTCCTTAAATCCCCTTGGCGGCGGCTCCTCGTCGACAGGAACCAGAGGGGACGGTTGCTGACGTCGCCCGCGCCGTATTGTGTCGTCGCGTCCCCTTGGCGACTCGTCGACAGGACCCAGACGGGCGGTTTCTGGCGATGATGGCCGGGGCTGCTTGCACGTCGGCAGGACACAGACGGGGCAGTTGCCTAGGTCCCCCCGCGCCGTATTGTTCTTTCCACGGGGGGGGAAGACCTGGTGCCGCTTGAAATGGCACGCGTCTATTGCTTCGCCGCGGCAAAGATGGGTGCTTTTTGAAGTCTCCCCGCGCGTTGAATTCTTGATTTGTCGCGCAGAGGTAGGAGCTCCCGTCGCCTCGATCATAGGCACGTAGCACGGCACAACAGCACCCCCGCCGCCAGACAATGCATCCAGAGGTCGAGCTGTCCGACGCAGCTCGGAAGATTGGATGCGCCGGTTGAGCTACGTCGTCGATGGAGGTACAGGCTTTGCTGATTTTCCCGCCGGTGGTCTTTCCTGCTGCTCGGCCCTGATTATGTCCACTGGAACGACCGAGAATCAACAACGCCAAACCACTCCGGCCAAAGCAAGCACCCTCCGAATGCTCCCCAAACCGCCAGACCAAAATCATCGAACAAAGCATTTTTCGAGATCTGGCTACGCTAAACAAAACAAAACAAAACAACAACAACAAAAAATTCCGAACAACACGAGACACGTATCTGAAAGAGAAATTCGAGATACGGACCTTTTCTTTTTTTTCTTTAATTGTTAATGCGCGAGTCTTAATCAAAACAGAATTGCGTCGCAAGCGATTCTCAACTGTAATGCGGGCGGGTTGGCAAAGGTCAAGGTTGCCGAAGATGACTTAATTTTGCCCCCGAAAGCCATGACGCAAAGGCTGAACGCAGCTAATCTGTGTGCTCGGGCGCCACTTCGCAAAATACGGAACGAAATCCGATAACCACAAGAGCCAACCGAAAAAGCCCGCCGCTTTGTGCTGTCTAAATGCACTCGGCAAAACGAGCGCCACATTCTTACAGCACAGAAGCGGTCCTAACAAAACAAACAAAAAAGATACTAAAACTCACACTAATGACACGAAAGCAAAGGTGAATCAAAATTATACACTGACACTTACAACTAACGCGTACAATACAAAAACAAGTCATAATCTAAATTAAGCATTTAGGCTTTGTCTAGCCTAGGTAAACGTAAAAACAACAAAACATGAAAACACTGACGCTTTCGCTACTCAAGCGTCCAGCAATCAGGTAATCAGTACAAAATAATCAACAACTAAACTGTCGTGTCTCGCGAAAAGAAAGGCCCAAAACATAAAACAAGGCGCTCTTAACATCTCAAAAAAACACACACAGAAAATGTAATACTAAAATGACATAGAACGGAATCGGCGCTCAAAGTACGATTTTCTCAATCACTTGGTGTTCACAACCACACCCTTTGAGACGCGCTCGAGCCGGTCGACCATTCTCGGGTCTACAAGTTGTCCACTCGCGACACCAGAACAAAGCGGATTTGCACGAAGTACCTATAGTAGCCGTGACATTCACACTACTGCCTCCAAACACTCGGGGAGCGGCGCATCCACGGGCCCGCGGGCGCGCTGTCCCTTTGTCCGCTAGACAGTCGCCTTTCTTTCTCCCACGAAGGGGGCGACCATTGCAGCAGACTATCGAGCATACCTGATGCTTCGCTACGTTACTCTGCTTACAATTCATTGATATCGCTGAGAACCGGCGGCATTTGCGGCGTCTAAATTTCCGCGATATCCTTTCTTTACAGACGCGCGTCACGCCTATTATAGACCTCAGCAGTCGCCTAAGGCTCGGGTTCACCCTACTGTGCTTTTTCCCAACTTGTTGGCGGTTGGCGCGCTTGACCCGGCTCGTACCGCCGCCCGAGTTCGACTTTCTCGGCTTGCGCCTTCGTCGTTTGCCCTCGGCGCGGCTCACAAAACTCGCGGTCTCAGCACTCGTACTTGCAGGTACGCTGCCTTCTCTACGCAACGTTATCGCTAGGGGCGGCAAGACCAAGCTAGGCTCGTGGTCGTCGCTAGATGTCTGTACCTCTGACAGAACATGACTGCATCCGACGCCATCTGAGCTAGCCGGCTCGCCCTGCGGTCTATCGTTGACTAGCCTGAGTGTGTCGCTGCCATCAAAAGAGCGCAGAATTTCTTTCTGGCCTTCGTCGTCGGCCACAATTTCCAAAGCGGCTTCTTTAGACGGCGACACAACAATGTGTTCCCGCTGGTCGATAAGCGTGTGCAACAATGGCACCATAGCATTTCCCTGGCGTACTGAGCTAGTAGCCTTCTCAATACGCGGTCTCTCCTTGACAGGCTCGGCATTGTGGCTATCAAATTGGTTCTGGCAGTCGGCCTGACTTACAGCATCAAAATGACTCAACAAAGCCTTCTTAGCTTCATCGTAGTCACGCTTCTCCTCATCAAGCAGGCTTTCCAAAACGCACGCGAGACTACAAGGGAGCAACAGGATCAACCGCTCGGACCAGAGGTCCCGGTTGACACCTTCTCCTTCGCACACTTTTTCAAAACCAGCAAGAAATTTAACCATATTCTCGCCCGCCCTGAAGGTGTGGAGATGATATCGTGCTGTGCGCCATATCCATGTTTGATTCTGTCGACGGCTCTCTCGCCTTGCCTTTTCCTTGGGACTTACGTGCTCTTTCGCTTCTAGCTCGCGCCTCTCACGTCTCTCGCGTTCTTTTGCCTCTAGCCTTCGCTCCACAATCATCTCCCAAGCCTCTTCGGCTTCCTCGGTCGTCACGTCCTCTGCTCGCATAACGTCGAGAATCGCTTTCCTTGCTTTTTCGGAGCCGGCGGAAATGCCCAACTCCTCGCAAATTTGAATGAGGTCCTGAACTTGGAATTCCTCCATCGCGATCTCGTTCCTCGTGTTGCTGCCCACAAAATTTACCTTACTTTAAACTAAAATCGACTGTTTAAAGAAGGCAAATTAATAATCCATAGCCTACCAAAACAACAAAACACTCAAATAATAGCCTACCAAAACAAAAGACTCTACTAACATCTGCCTGTGCTAGAGAGGTCTGGCGACATGAAAAGCAAACATCGGGCACTCACCGAGCCAAAGTGGTTGACGCCGGTCGATCTGGTAGCTGCCATCGAGCGGTGTAGCAGGCGTCTTCGGTCCTCGTATCTCGCAGCTTGCCATCCGCTGTTCAGATACTGGTTCGCCAATCCCACCGCTGCCACCACTGTTGCGACTCGGGGTCCGGGGACGAGAGACGGAGTCTTGAAGCAGGCGAAGAGGAGACGAAAGCTTTATACAATATGTACGAATATGTACAGATATAGCAGGAATAGCAGGTAATAGCTGCCATTAGCTGGTGATAGCTAGTAAAAGCAGCAAAAGCTGGTAAGAGCGCACCAGACCGACGGGGCGGCCGGTGGCGACTCTCTGGCTTAACAATGGGCCGGTTCCTCCTTAAATCCCCTTGGCGGCGGCTCCTCGTCGACAGGAGCCAGAAAGGACGGTTGCTGACGTCGCCCGCGCCGTATTGTGTCGTCGCGTCCCCTTGGCGACTCGTCGACAGGACCCAGACGGGCGGTTTCTGGCGATGATGGCCGGGGCTGCTTGCACGTCGGCAGGACATAGACGGGGCAGTTGCCTAGGTCCCCCCGCGCCGTATTGTTCTTTCCACGGGGGGGGGGGGGGGGAAGACCTGGTGCCGCTTGAAATGGCACGCGTCTATTGCTTCGCCGCGGCAAAGATGGGTGCTTTTTGAAGTCTCCCCGCGCGTTGAATTCTTGATTTGTCGCGCAGAGGTGGGAGCTCCCGTCGCCTCGATCATAGGCACGTAGCACGGCACAACAATGCGCACCAATGTCTAATGAATGTCCTCCAGAATTCCCTCGCTGGAAAACTGACTCAGCTGACTGGGAAAAGTTCAAAAATCTTGCTTCTTTATCCTGGGACGACATGCGTGCTTTAAGCATAGACGCTGCGGTTAAATATTTTACGGTTTTTCTCCTTGACACCTCCTCCAAATGTATCCCTGTAACAAGTGGATTGTCCACAAAACGCCGTGTTCCGTGGTGGAACAATGAGTGTCGAATAGCGCGTAAGAAGCAGAACAAGGCATGGAGTTTACTTCGGGATTCTCCGACGGCAGAAAATTTAGTTAATTTCCAGCAGGTCAAATCCCAGGGTCGGAGAACGCGGCGACAAGCTAGAAGAGAGAGTTGGAGAAAGTATGTATCGGGCATTAACTCTTACACTGATGAAGCAAAAGCCTGGAATAGAGTGAAGAGAATAAAGGGTCGACAGCCTTACTCGCTGCCTTTGGTGAATACTCAGCGCGACAGCATGGAAGATCAGGCGAACTGTCTTGGCGCACACTTCGAACAGATATCCAGCTCGTCGCACTACTCTGAAACATTTCAAAGGTACAAAAGGCAAATAGAAGGACAACCATTAGAACGGAAAGGCACAAGATGCGAGACATACAATAGACCTTTTTGCATGGCAGAGCTTCAGGCAGCACTAAACAGCTGTAACAGATCTGCCCCAGGTTCTGACCGCATCCTATATGAAGTGCTGAAACACTTGCCGTATGAAACACAAAAAACCCTTCTTTGCCTCTACAATTCTATCTGCTCTTCCGGCCACATTCCCTCTGCTTGGAAAGAGGCCATCGTAATTCCCATTTTGAAACAGGGTAAGGACCCTTCTTTGGCTAATAGTTATAGGCCTATAGCATTGACGAGCTGCTTATGCAAACTTTTCGAGAAGATGCTAAACAGGCGCCTGGTCCACTATCTAGAAATAAACAAGAAATTAGACCCATATCAATGTGGTTTCAGAGAGGGCAGATCGACGACAGATCAGCTTGTGCGCATGGAAACGTACATCAGGGATGCCTTCGTCCACAAATAGCTTGTATTATCAGTCTTTCTTGACATGGAGAAGGCGTATGATACTACGTGGCGCTTCGGGATCCTTCGGGATCTTTCTGCAATGGGCATTCGCGGCAACTTGCTGAGAATAATTGAAAGCTATCTCTCTGACAGGACATTTCGTGTTAGAGTTGGCAATGTGCAGTCTCGACCATTCATACAGGAGAGAGGTGTACCGCAGGGTGGAGTACTGAGATGTACGCTATTTATTGTTAAAATGAACTCCCTACACACCATATTACCTCGCACACTCTTTTACTCCCTCTATGTGGACGATGTACAGATAGGGTTCAGGTCGTGCAATCTTAGCATTTGCGAGAGGCAGCTACAGCTTGGCTTGAATAGATTCTCAAAGTGGGCGGACGAGAATGGTTTTAGATTGAACCCTCAAAAAAATGTCACAGTTTCGCCCTAAGGGCGAAGCAATGAATGCGATAGCAACACAGCAATGTCATACGAAGTAAGGTGAGCGGCTTTGGTAGCAATATGAATTGTAGTAAACATGAGCTGATTAAGTAAGCAGGTGCACGTGCTGCGGCGTAAGTAGACCGACATGAAGAGAGACTCGATGACCTCGAGAAGGCGCGTGTGAAACGGTGGTGTTGATGAGAAGCGCTTCCCGTGGGCAGCGCGTGCGAAGGGACACACCTGTAGCGCTGCACTGCCGATCCGGGCAGCATTACATGTGTAGCGTGCGTTGGAAAATGTGGCCCGACTATTACTAACTGAATGAACAAGCGTGGTGTGAGCGCGCACAAACAAACATGAATCACACTGAATGACTGCAGACAACAACTGTCAAAACGCTGGCAGCAAGCGCATATGCCGCAGCAACGGGCGAAGGTACGTGCGGTCTATCGCTTCAACAGAAACTCAGCGGCAAATGCACAGTGCATAAATGTCAGAGCCGTGTGGAGATTAGAGACGGTCGAGTGACGAGCGCGGTTGTTGGCAGAGTAGAAGTGCCCCCCCCCCCCCCGCTCCCTCTGGCGCTGGCTTTCCTTCCTTGCTTGCGCGTGGGAGATTGAGTGCGTTCGCTCTCCGTGATAGCGCGCGTCCCCGCACGCTTCCGCTCGGGCATACGGCGCGCGGCGAAGATTTTATCTATACGGAACCTCACGGCGACGGCGACGGCAACGGCGACGCCGACGGCAGAAATCCGGTTGAAGTGTCTATATAATTGCTATCGCAATAAAAAATCGACATGACGGCTCCACTCAAGAGAGAGATGGCAGAAGACGACGACGGGGAGATTAGCCAGCACTTGAAAATATCTGTTCAGCCACACTTTACTGGGGAAAGAAGATACAGAACGAAGTTTAATGAAAATGACGGCTCGGTAGCCTAATCAGGGGTGAAGGTCAATGGTAGGGACCATAAAGTTAACAAAAAAGTTGTCGCAGTTTCACCCGAAAGGCGAAGCATCAATTGCGATAGCAACTTAGTAGAGCGCTATACGGAGTAAGGATAGTAGTTTTATCCGCTGTACAAACTTGGACATGCAGCAGCACCGGCAACACACAGCACTGTTGTCGACGCCGTCGGCGTTTTGCCCGCGTTCGCACAAAATGCGTGCGGCGTTGGTGACTGTTGCCTGAGCCTCTGCTATAAATAGGCACTTAGTGCCGCAGCTAAACGTCGCCTCCCTGCCCTGCCCCTCCCCCCCCACGGGCTTTCGTGCGTCAGAAGAAGCCGCGTTTGCTCTACATATATGCTGGTTGTAAAGGAGGAAAGAGACGCCTACTTCTGCAGCCCTTAAGGGAGCACGGCACAGAACGCGCGTTTGTTCTCCGCCGTGCGTTCACTCCCCGTGAAAGCGCGCGTCCCTCGTCCCCTTTCACTCGCACATACAGCGTTCGGCGGCGCGCGGCGACGATTTCATCTCCATTGACGTCATACGGAACCTCACGGCGACGGCTACGGCGACGGCGACGCCGACGGCAGAAATCTGCTTTTGAGTGTCCATATAATTGCTATCGCAATAAAAGCACATGTGTCCTGTTCTCAAACAAGAGAGGTGTACTACCAGAACCAGATATTAACCTTAATGGAGAAAGACTTACTGTCAGCCCTGAATACAAATTTTTAGGTGTTATCCTGGACACAAAACTTTACTTTATCCCCCACTTAAAATATCTTAAAGTGCCTGAAGACCATGAACCTCCTCAAGCTGCTCTCTCGAACAACCTGGGGCAGTGACAGGAAGTGTTTGCTTAGACTGTATAAGGGTCTCGTACAATCACGCCTCGACTACGGAGCCGTGGTGTACCATTCCGCAACTCAGAGTGCGCTAAAGATGCTCGACCCAGTCCACAACCTCGGTATAAGACTCGCAACAGGTGCCTTTAGAACGAGCCCTGTTGAAAGTCTGTACGTCGAGTCCAACGAATGGTCCTTACACCTACGCAGAACATTCTTAAGTTTTTCATACAACACTAAGGTAAAATCAGACACCGAGCACCCATGTCATTCCATCGTTAGCGACCTGTCCGCTGCCAGACTTTACCACAACCGCTCACTTATTAGAACTCCTTTGAGCCTGCGCTTGGAAGCAATGGCACAAGAAACAGATATTCACCTCCAAGAAAATATTCTAATGCCTCCCACTCGCCTACCACCGCCTTGGGAATGGCAGACCATGGAGTGCGATATCGCTTTTGTCAAAATAACGAAACATGCACCTGAGACACACATACAATCGCATTTCCTCGAACTCCAAGCGAAGTATTGCTGTGCCGAGTTTTATACAGATGCTTCCAAATCATCTGCTGGTGTCGCGTATGCAGCTCTTGGGCCATTTTTTCCCACCTCCGGTTCTCTAAATCCCAACACAAGTATTTTCACGGCTGAAGCGTACGCGATACTCACAGCTGTAAAGCACATCAAACAAAGCAATTTAAATAAAGCCATCATCTTCACAGATTCATTAAGCGTAGTAAGGGCCTTAATGAGTTTTCGAAAACATAAGAACCCCGTTTTTAATGAACTATACACAGAACTATGCTTAGCCTTAATGTACAACCAAAATATCGTCATATGTTGGGTACCTGGTCATAGGGGCATAAAAGGTAATGTAGCTGCTGACGAAAATGCAACGTCAGTCGCTTTTAATGAAACGGATATGAATAAACCCATACCAGCAACAGAACGTAAGCCCTTCTTACGCCATAAACTGAGGAAGTACTGGCAGGACCAATGGGATAATGCAGTAGTGAATAAGCTACACGTTATCAAACCAAAATTAGGGAACTGGATATCTGAAAGAACAGCAAGACATAAGGAAGTGCTTCTTTGTAGATTAAGAATAGGACATACTTACGCCACTCATTCCTACCTCCTGACAGGAAGCGAACCTCCGACATGTACCAAATGTGGCAACAGGCTTACAGTTATTCATGTCCTTATCCAGTGCACTGAAATAGAGACAGAAAGGAAAAAGTACTTCCCCTCCGCTTATCTCCAACACATACCGTTACACCCAGCATTCTTTCTGAGCAACGAACCCCTTTTTACTTTTCAGACAGTACTAGACTTTTTAACTGAAACTGACACCTTAACTGTAATTTGGCCAGGCTACTTGTAGCATGGCCTCCACCTGGAGGTCGTAGCTGCAATGAAACCATTTTCTAAAGCACGTGCCTCCCAGCCCTTGCCTTCAAGGCCTTGCTGAGGCACTAGTGCTAGTCACTACATATTTTACTGATCATTCCTATGTCGTGAAACATCTATTGTCATCGCAGACACGATCAATCACTGTCATTTTAATATGTATATACCTGTATTTTACGCACTTTAGAGCGAGTAAGCTTGAGGCCCTTTTACAGCCACATTGCATCATATCTATATTTTAAACTTTTCAGCGAATGTTTTTAGGCCTTTATACAGCCATGTATTATATACTCCTCGCATTTAACTCGTATATCATTGAGAAGCACAGATCATCGACTTGGCGCTCTTTGGCCACATCTGGCCCTTGCGCCAATAAACCCTACAAATCATCACTTTCTTGGGACCCATCAGTACCGAGGAATTCGCCGAACAGCGAGCCGACCCGGAACTAAGGAGCCTTGTAGACTACCTGGAAGGCAAGACCGTCATTGTGCCGAAGGTGTTCAGGCGAGGATTGGCGTCGTTTTTCTTGCAAAACGACATTCTTCTAAAGAAGAACTTCTCGCCTCTCCGAGCCAACTACCTCCTCGTGGTACCCTCAGCATTGCGTCCAGAGGTTCTGCAAGCTCTCCATGACGACCCAACGGCTGGACACCTCGGTTTTTCCCGCACGCTCGCGAGGATACAAGAAAAATACTACTGGCCTCGCCTCTCTGCCGACGTCGCCCATTACGTAAGGACATGCCGAGGCTGTCAGCGACACAATACACCGGAGAAAAGGCCAGCCGGACTTCTACAGCCGATCGAGCCACCTCGCCGATCGTTCCAGCAGATCGGGATGGACTTACTGGGGCCTTTTCCGACGTCTACGTCCGGGAATAAATGGATCGTCGTAGCTACGGACTACCTCACCCGCTACGCCGAAACAAAAGCCTTGCCCAAAGGCAGTGCTGCCGAGGTAGCCCGATTCTTCATTGAGAACATCCTCCTGCGTTACGGTGCCCCAGAAGTCCTCATCACCGACAGAGGTACGGCCTTCACGGCTGAAGTAGCTCAAGCCATCCTGCGCTACAGCCAGACAAGCCATCGCCGGACCACCGCCTACCACCCGCAGACGAATGGCCTCACCGAGCGCCTAAATAAGACCATCGCTGACATGCTGGCAATGTACGTCCACGTCGAACACAAGACGTGGGATGTCATCCTTCCGTACGTGACCTTCGCATACAACACGGCCATGCAAGAAACGACGCACATGGTGCCGTTCAACCTGGTCTACGGAAGGAACCCGGCAACGACGCTTAACGCCATGCTACCGGATGTCTCCGACGAAGAAAATCTCGACGTTGCCACCTATTTGCAGCGTGCCGAAGAAGGTCGACAGCTCGCCCGCCTGCGAATCAAGAACCAGCAGAGAACCGACAGCCGACACTACAATCTTCGACGACGCTACGTCGAGTACCAGCCCGGAGATCGTGTTTGGGTCTGGACTCCGATACGCCGACGAGGACTTAGCGAGAAACTCTTACGTCGCTATTTCGGACCATATAAGATCATCCGACGTATTGGCGCACTGGACACGAGGTCGTGCCAGACAGTATTTCGCAATCACAGCGGCGCCGCGCACGACCTGAAGTCATCCACGTGGTGAGTCTTAAGCCTTTCTACGCCCGCTGACGAACTTAGGTCCTTTGTTGCTTTGTTATTTTTGTCCCTTTCTGTACACGCGGTTTTGTTTTCGCTTTCGTGTTTGTAGCATCGGGACGATGCTTTTTAAGGGCAGGGTATTGACACGAATACATGTTTATCTTACACCGGTGGCCGCTTTCCACCGGCTAACAAATGTTAAACGTTATCGCTCCGCGCAGGACGCGCCTGTATCGGAAGTTTCTAGAACGTTATCGATGCTTCTTTCCGTTGCCTGTTTTCACCGACGCTTATGTTATCTGATTGTATGACCGGCGCGAATCGTCTAGAACTTTCGGGAAGACACGCGGGTATCACGGATTAATCTGGAACCTTCGATGACTCAGGTATAAAAGCCGACGCGTTCCGCCGCTGATCAGATTTTCGACGATCGCCGACTGTGTTCGCCGCTATCGTTGTGCTTAGAGTGTAGCTTGCTTTTGTGGGCACAGGTTCGCCAAATAAAGAATCAGTTTCATCATACACAGTTTTACGACTGTTTTCTTCATCGTCACTACTACGTGACAATAAGATGGCCTTAGTTATGTGAGCGAATACGTAGTTGTCACGTCACATTGCGGAACAGACGCTTCGAGAGGAGACAAAAATGTGACCAAAGAGCGCCGCTAAATAATTTTTGCGAAAACGGAGTAGCAGATACGTGTGCATCGCTCTGTATATCAAAGGAAGCTACCTACAACTACAGGATCTTCAGACGTTAGGTATCGCCAAGAATAGAAGTAAATTTGTTCACCTGAACGCCTGATCACACGGTGCGGCTGCAGTAGCCAATAAAGGAAAAAATCTACACCTAGAAAAGCTTCAAACATTTATTTATTTACAAAAATGAGTTACTGCGCACGTCGGCCGCGAAATGAACGAAATACTGTAAATAGCAGAGCTGCAGTTGGACATTTCTGTGACCACACGCCGGAATACCTGGCAACGTAGCAAAAACGACGTGAAATCACCAAATGCCCATTTGAGTGTGTTCTCATTCAAAAAAAAAAAAAGAAACGTCGCGGTAGCATAATCTTCGTTTGAGCTAGTTATGCGCCGCAAAGGTTCGTATTCGCTCCCGTCCTGTCTGTGTGTTCTTCGTCTTCGTTAACTTTCACCGCAAATTTTCCTCCAATAAGTCGTGGTAGCGTGTGCGCTTTTATTAGTCGAAACCAGTTGGCGATATAAAAATGCTTGCATGTTCTCCTTACCTGCAAGGAAACGCCGTACACTTGTTTCCCTTGTTGCGAGTGACACTTGACCCTCAAGTCGGTGCTGTCGGTCTCCTTCACTATGTAAACGTGGCCCGCCACATACAGCTTCTTTCCTTTGTCGAGTATAGGCGTACGAAAGTAATTTTCGATACAGCTTATCGGCTTGAAGCCGCAAAACAACACACGCGACATTTTGAACGTCACGCGCGCGTTGGAACACGTTCAGTCACTGCCGCGGGGGTCGCAGCGGCCTTCTCATTGTTTCACATTCCTACCACCATTGGCGCTGCAGGCTAGGTGGCGTATGCCACCACCCGGTTTAAAGGGTTCAGCCTCATCCATACATCCATCCATCCATCACGGAAATACACCAAATTGGGGGGTACAGGGTGACATGGGATGGACGTCATTCGAGGGCAGGGAAGCTAGCAGCTAGATAGAACTTGAGGAGCGATTGAGAGAAATGGCAGAAAAGCGGTGGGCAAGGAGAGTTTTCAGTTATTTGTACATGAGGAATGTTGACACAAAATGGAGGAAGCTGACCAGAAAATTGTCAATCAAATATTTGGACTGCAGGAGGGGTGCAAACCAGGAAACAGCGGTTAAGGAAAAGGTTAACGAAACAGAGAGGGGTCTATGGAAAACAGGGATGCTGACGAAATTAGCACTGGAAACATACAGAACTTTCAAGCACGAAATTGCCAAAGAAAATATCTATGATAATTCTAGGGGAAGCTCTTTGTTGTTTGAAGCCAGGACGGGAGTATTGCGGACCAAGATGTACGGAGTCAAGTACCAAGACACGTTGTGCGGTGCGTGTGGAGAGGAAGAGGAAACGACTGAACACCTCTTACTTTTCTGTAAAGGGCTTAACCCTACATTGCAAAGCAACGGGGCTGATTTTTTCAAAGCATTGGGGTTTAGGGACAGTGAAGGCAAAGTAGACTTTAAACGGGTAGAAATAACCAAACGGAGCTTATCTGATTGGTGGCTAAAATCAAGGCAGCGGTGAGATTTCACCCACCACAAAGTTGTTCATAGTCGCGGCTAGGTGGAGTATGCCCGATTTAAAGGGCCTCATCCATCCATTTTGCCGTATTCGGTTGTAGCGCCCTTTGTTCACTGGACGGAGCGTATCGGTTCGTTTGACATCTTTGCAGCCTGCCCGAAGTCACCTGCTCCGCTATTGAGGTGTGACAACTATCTCAATTTGAGCCATTGGACTATCGAACGTGTTTTGTTCACAGGTGCCAACAGGCCCTAAAGGGAGGGGAACACGCGAAAGAAAGCGTCACTGCAAACAGAGGCCACATTTGCGAAGGATCTCGTGCCGGCAGCTAGTAGTCAATGGCCGTGAAAGTCGAGGATGGCGCAGCGGTGAATGCACGCCGCACACATGCGTTAACATGTGTTGTCGTCCGTGCGAATGTTTCTGTGCCTTGCGGTGTTTGCTTCTGTACAGAGGCAACATTGGTTGCAAATGGTTGTTGCACGATCGACGTACGCGAACCTCGGGCTCAGCGGCATTATGCTCTATAACCGCTCACTAGCGCAGCGGGTATTAAATATCCTGATAGCATTAAACTGAATGTATTTATGTTTAATGAGGTAAAAATCATTCAGTATTCTGCGGTCGCCAAGTGCATGTACTGTATTTGCTATACTGTTATAAAAATTCATTTGTGGTGGAAATTTCCGCATGTAGTTATGGATATGTGTAATGGCTGTTTGGATATATCGTTCTTGTAGCCAAAGCACTAAAAGTTCGCAATTTCAAGTGTCATGCACATAATTTTTTTTCTTACTAAGCTTCTGAAGGAAAAAAGAAAAGTGCTCCTTGTATGCATAATAGTAAATTTTATACATTCTTAAACAATACATACGTTCCTCAAACTAGCAGAAATGGCAGTGCTTTCTGTGTTAAAACTTTCCATCGCAATGAGCTTGCAGGTGCGTCCCATTTTATGTTTTTCATATCTTTGAAAATGCGTTCTATTTCTGACGGGTTGTATATAATTGTTTGATATCTTACATTACACTGTGTAGACCATCCTTTGCCTATTTTAAGTAACCTTGTTTAATCAGCGCAAAACGAGACAGAGGACGGCAAAGAATTAAAGTGGGCCGAAGACTGTGTTGGCCTTCGTACCACCTTTTTTGCCGCCCTTTGCCTAGCCTGTTCTCATACCTTACTTTATTAGGTAAGCCTTAATACTTCCACTACGCATTGTGCTTTCTTTGGTTTCCGCCACACGTTTATTCTTGCTTGTGAGTTTTTTTTTGTTCTTTGTTCCAAAACATGTACCTGTAAGGAAGTAAAATATTTATTGTATTTTGAAGCTGGTGTGGGCCCATTGCTTTGGTTTATTTGCAGCAGAGTGGCGACAGTGATATGCACTGAAGCACCCGACCGGTTGTTGTATAGCATTGGTTGGGTGCTGCAATGCATTCCACTATCGCTGCTTCAAGGTGTGTGTGTGTGTGTGCACGCAGACACACACACACACACGCACACACACACACACACACAAACACACACACACACACACACACACACACACACACACACACACACACACACACACACACACACACACACACACACACACACACACACACACACACACACACACACACACACACACACACACACACACACACACACACACACACACACACACACACACACACACACACACACACACACACACACACACACACACATATACACGACACTATACACGTCATATATACCGTCGTAAACGCGTCCGCCACAGGATTCCATTTCGGATGTCTAGTGGATGTACGAATTTGTTTTTTGGACATCCATCGGACGTCCGATGGACGTCTGTTGGAGATTTACGGACGTCCATCTGATGTCCGTTATATCGGAAATGGATATCCATAGGACGTCCAGCCGGATATCCGTGGTTGCTTGGGAAGGTTATGGTGCGGAGGTGGAGCACTCGCAAAGAAAACATGCGGTCGCCCGCTCGTTCACAGGCTGGTTTAGTCGCTCATTTTGTCGTTTGCTCGTTCGTTTAGTCGTTCGCTTGCTTGTTCGTTCAACTTTTAGTTCGTACGGCCACCATGTCCCTGAGACGCACTTACTGTTAGGACACTAAGGCTGGTGCGTCCGTGCCGTCCTTTAGCCTTTGAGCGTCATAGCTTAGCCACGCCGCAATTCAAGTGGCAAGGACGGCGCGGATTATTTAGGTTACTGGGCGTTTGCTGCAGGCCAGGATGTTGGCATTCGATCGTAAACGTGTTAATTGCAACGATTCGCAACAAGCCCTTGCGACACGCACTTAACAAATGTTGTAGTGCACGCGATACATTCGGAGCAGTGTTGCCAGGTTTGGCTATATATAGCCAAATTGGGCTACAGGAAAAAATGTTTGGCGTCGACATGGATGAGTTGGCTATGTGGCTATATTTGGGCTACTGAAAGTCTGCGACTTGGCTTTGTTTGGGCTATAAGTGGCGCCTTAATCCACGCTCCAGAGGTCGCTTTGATCGGGTAGAAGCAAATATCGAAGGCTTTGTTTTAGCTGGCTGAGCCGGCAGCGCATGTGTGCGTGCGCGAAATGACCGCCCCACCCCTTCCCTTCCCTCTCTGCGCCGTTGTCTGAGCCGGTGGCTTTGATCTTTGATACACTTAAACTTACACCCCGCTTGACCGTTATGCACCCGATCCCCGGGCATGGGGATGAACCTGGGAGTAGTGGGTTTTTCACAGTACACTGTACTAACATGGGTATGCTCAGGAAGGGAGAGCCGTCGGCCCGACCCTATGCTCGGGGCGCCGACATAAAAGAATGGTGGATGACACGCCCCAGTGTGTTCATGGCCATGTCTTAATTCTGGATGAAGTATCGCGCCGGGCACAGCTTTCGACCTACTCCACGTATCTCGCGCGAAGCTTTACATCCATTTTCCTTCACCTGCTAGATGAATTTTTGTTCGTGCTTACATTCGAGATTCATTTCGATAGGTTGGACGTAAGATCGGATCCTCCTCAGAGAGGAGAATCCAAACATGGGGAAGTGGGCCAAGTATGCAAGAACGTATAAAAAATAATGGGAGCAAGACCATGAACCAAAGGTGGGTTCTGGTGCTTTTACTTCTAGATGGTTTGCCCGTAATGTCACGGATGCAGATACTCATTTTGAACATTGAAACATGTTTTCCACGACGACATCAGTGCACCACGTCACATGAACTTCACCCACCGTGTTAGCTTAGCAGGTGAGGTGTCGCGCTGCTGGCTGGATGACGCGGGTTTGATTCCCGGCCACGACGGCCGCATTTCGATCAAGGCGAAATGCAGGAACACCCGTGTACTAAGATTTAGGTGTACGTTAAAGGAACAGAGGTGGCCAAAATTAATCCGGAGTCCCCAGGTGCGTCATGCCTCCCTAACATATCGTGGTTTTGGCACGTAAAACCCCAGCAATTATTAGAGAGATTTAGAATAGGGGCCTCAAACTTTTGGGGGCGCCAAAGAAATAGTGCCGAAGCCACTGCGCATGCGCAAGACGCATACTGTGCTTGGATTTTGCGTCAGGCACGCTATTTCAGCGATTTAGCAGGCGCCCCAAAAGATGCCCCAAAAGATGCCCCAAAAGCTTTTGACAACAAACATGGCGGCGCCCATTGAAGCGACGACTATAACCTAGCAACCAACTGGGCTCAATTCGTGGTAACGCGTGAAGTTCGTAAACTAGGAGAAGTGATGGCGGTTATCGCTTTCTCTCAACTAACATGTGTAATGAGGATTGATTCATTAGACACCGGTGATTCCAAATTCATGGCTCGTAGGCCTAACACGGATAGACTTGGCTGCGTGAAGGTACGTAAAGTTTGTCACTCAAAACTAACCGCAAGAAGTTGCTTGCTGCTAATAGAATTAGTTCTAAATTGTTATTAAACACGTAAATCTAAATTACTCTAATTATAAAATGCTATATTTTATTTTAATATTTATGACCCAACGCTAACACCCGCAAAGCTCTTTGGGCCGCAAACGTGGGGGGCCCCTGTTCTAAAACTTAATTAGCACATCAACATGATTTGCTTTTTGACAGTAACCGGTTTTCGCAGCATAAACACTGTTATCAATTTGTTGTTTACCTTTGCTCTTTGCGTGCTGTCGCGGCTTTTACCATTTCGAGCGAGTTATGTTCGGGACGTGCTCGTCGCCGAAAACGACTGCGCGCTTCTTACACTGGTGTGCCGTTTTGCGCAGTAATCTCTTAAAGCTTCGCTTATACCGATTCAGAGAGCGAGTGGCATCTGTTGTGAGACACTTTATTTTAACGCATGTTCTTGCCGTGCTAGAGACCTAAGATGGCAGCCAGGTTGATGTAAATGAACATTGTATTGATCGTGTACCAGCTAACCCGGGCCAAGCTAATTAAAAAAAGTGAAAACAAGATAGGACGATGAGCCAAATAACACGAGATATCATAGCACGATAGACTTGTTTTAGCTCATAAAAATGTCACAGTTTCACCCTAAGGGCGAAGCAATGAATGCGATAGCAACACAGCAATGTCATACGAAGTAAGGTGAGCGGCTTTGGTAGCAATATGAATTGTAGTAAACATGAGCTGATTAAGTAAGCAGGTGTGCTGCGGCGTAAGAAGGCCGACATGAAGAGAGACTCGATGACCACGAGAAGGCGCGTGTGAAACGGTGGTGTTGATGAGAAGCGCTTCCTGTGGGCAGCGCATGCGAAGGGACACACCTGTAGTGCTGCATTGCCGATCCGGGCAGCATTGCATGTGTAGCGTGCGTTGGGAAATGTGGCCCGACTATTACTAACTGAATGAACAATCGTGGTGTGAGCGCGCACAAACAAACATGAATAGATCACACTGAATGACTGCAGACAACGACTGTCAAAACGCTGGCAGCGAGCCCATACGCCGCAGCGGGCGAAGGTAGGTGCGGTCTATCGCTTCAACGGAAACTGAGCGGCGAATGCATGGCGCATAAAGGTCAGAGCCGTGTGGAGATAAGATACGGTGCGGGCGAGCGACGAGCGCGGTTGTTGGCAGAGTAGAAGTGTGCGCCCCCCCCCGCGCTCCCTCCGGCGCTGGCTTCCCGCTTCCTTGCTTGCGCGTGGGTGATTGAGTGCGTTCGCTCTCCGTGATAGCGCGCGTCCCCGCACGCTTCCGCTCGGGCATACGGCGCGCGGCGAAGATTTTATCTGTAGGGAACCTCACGGCGACGGCAGAAATCCGGTTGAAGTGTCCATATAATTGCTATCGCAATAAAAAGAAGCCGTGAGCACGTCGCAGACCGCTGGACAACTGAACTTTTACGCCGTAGGCAAAGATGACGTGAGAGATCGATGATGGTAAACATTATTTTGCGTTCATGACAGCTAAAAAGCAGAGTTTGTAGTTAATATTATTGCTGTAAATAACTGTAAATAACTAAAAATAATAACTTAGTACTATCTGTCATAAAATAAAAGCACTGATTTCGCCCTCTGCAGCGATTCGCTGGAACTTAAGAGCTTCCGGGCCCAAGAAAAAAGTGTTCTGTGCAAGCATGATGTCGCTGATGTTGATGTCAAGGGCCGACCGTAATGGCGGCATGGACATTTTGTTACACCGGGTTGTGCAAAAAAAAAGGATTGCCGTAGTCGAATGTGAAAATGTACACTCAAATAAAACTGCAAATAATAATGGCTATATTTGGCCACGAAATTTTTTTTCGCTTTTTTGTGTTTGGTTACATTTGGGCTACAACTTCTCTAGTATTTGGCTACGTCGCCTCGTCGGACCTGGCAACACTGATTCGGAGTCGTCATGATACGACGTTAGCGCTCGTTTAGATACTTATAAAAATAGTTATCAAAACAGGAAAAAGAAGCTGCCGTCACTGAACTTGTATACGAGGTCTGTTAGAAAAGTATCCGACCTTTGGCCGAAGAAAAAAAAACTGGCATAACTGGAGCGTTGGAAACTTAATCACCCTCAAAGCAGTCTCCTTGGGACTCCACACACTTCTCCCAGCGGTGCTGCCATTGTTGAAAGCATTCCGAGAAGGCCTCTTTCGGAATGGAGTTTAGCTCAGCTGTTGTTGCAGCCATAATGTCCTCTCTTGTCTGAAATCTCGGTCCCTTCAATGACCTCTTCATTTTGGGAAACAGCCAGAAGTCGCAGGGGGCCATATCAGGAGAGTAAGGAGCCTGTTGAATTACAGGAGTCTGGTTTTTGTCGCCAAAAAGTCTGAATAAAGCGCGAGGAATGTGCAGGAGCATTGTCGTGATGGATGTGCCAATTTGCTGTTAACCACAACTCCAGTCTCTTGCGCCGCACGACATCACGTAGGTGACGGAGGACATCCAGGTGATTTCCTCTTTGGTGATTGTTTGACCCTGTGGTGCGTACTCGTGGTGTAACACACCGCGGGAGTCAAAGAAAGCAGTCAGCACCACTTTGACGTTGCTGCGCACTTGGCGGGCTTTCTTTGGTCTTGGTGACGGGGAATGCTTCCACTGTGACGGGTCGTACCCGTACACCCGACTCGTCACCAGTGATTAGGGGGTTCATGAAGTCGGGGTCACTGTTTGTAGTATCCAGCATGCATCTTCGGTCATAATCGAATGTTCAGAAAACGTGCTGATGCCCACCTCTTCCGCAATTTTTAGGATAGTCACTGTTGCGTCCCGAATCGGCCGGGCGCATTCTTTGATTGTTTCCCATCGAGGCAGGCCCTTTCATGAGCGTCGCCCAGCTGGCGACAGTGCCAGACACCGACGAGACGGGCAAACAAGCGCCCCAACTAGGCAGTGCACATTCTTTAGGTGCTTCCCCCGATGCCACCCCCTTCATCAGCAGCCGCCTACTTGGCGACGCGGCGCGACACCGGCTGGGACGCGATGACAAAGAAGCTCACGAAGCTTGCCCCCCTTCGTTAGACGCGGGGATTAGTGCAAAGGCCATTCTCCCGACCCGGGCAAGATGACCGTCGGAGGGCAAGAAACAGGTCACCGACTTTCGTGGAAGGAGTGTCAACCCCCTGTTTCCGGATTGCCTCGTCCTTGCTTCGAGGGTGCAACATTGGAGGCGGAGTTCAGCGAACAGTTCAGTCTGATTGGCCGCATCAAGGTCATCTGATTCCCTAGTCGGGTCAACTAGGGAAGACCGATGTTTTATAAGGGGACACCTTGCGTGTAGTGGTGTGTCCTGACGAGTTCTGATATGTGCTCAGACATGTAGTGAGCTGAGACTTTCAAAGTGCTCCCCCATGGAGTGGGCTTCCTTATTCGGAGCCACTGTAAATATGTAGAATAAACCCTTTTTTCTCTCGCTCTTACTCCCGGACGTACTCATCCCTTTGGCTGAAGGATCACCGGCCTAAACGCTACCCGAGTCTCAACAAACTGGCAGCAGCGGCTGAATAATCTCCGACTGGTCGAAGCGGTGGGATAAATCCTCACCCCCGTTCATAACATCACACGACGGTCCCGCATCACCACAGTGTTCACTTCGGCAATGACCTGGTCATTCCAGCATGATGATGGCCGACCGGAGCGTGGCTCGCTCTCCACCCATGTGCGGCCGTCTTTAAACCGGTTGTACCACTCCTTAATCTGTGTGCTGCTCATAGGATCGTCACCGAAAGCTGTCTGAATCTACCGAATGGTTTTCACCTGGCTGTCGCCCAGTTTTTGACAAACTTTGATGCAGTAGCGCTGCTCCAGTCACTCCGCCATTTTCCTTGCAATAAAAACACCGACGAGAGCACTGCTCACTAACTCACTCAAACGCTGCGTCCCAGTGACTGACGCTATCGGAAGGCGGGAGAAAATTCGCACGTCTTCCCGAGTGGTGAAGTGCTCAGCCTGCCGACGCAATGTCCGAGAAGTGGGAGCAGAAGTCCGGCCAGACTGGAAGTCTAGAATGGAAGCCACCCACGGGTCCTCGCGCTGCTCAGATGGCATGTCAGAGATGGCAAGAGCGGTGGTATTGCAGGTAGTATTTGTGAAGCAGACAGGGTCGGGAGGCAGGGGTGAACGGGAGAGGGCGTCTGCATCCGAATGTTTCCGACGAGAGCGATACACGACGCGGATGTCGTATTCCTGGAGGCGCAATGCCCATCGAGCGAGGCGACCACTTGGATCTTTCAGTGACGACAACCTGCACAGGGCGTGGTGGTCGGAGAGCTATATATATATATATATATATATATATATATATATATATATATATATATTGTAGTGGGGAAGAGAGTCCGCAGCCATTGAGAGAGGATGACGAAGCCCAGCCGCCCGGAGAGCGCGAGACAGTGACCGACGCTCTTGTACCAAGGCTGTTGTACGTATAGTCCCTGCTTGTAAATAAACCGTAAGTAAACCCCTGCTTGTAAACCCCCTTACAGTTTGGTGGAAAGGTGCTGCGTATCTTCTAGTCTCCCAACCTGGAACTACGTAGCCGTACCCTGCCTCCAGCGCCAGCGATGGCTGAAGAAACCACCACCCAAGGTCCTTCTCAGACTCAACCCACCGTCTGTCCCGGCGTGCTGCCTCAGCGTCACCCGCCGATATTCAGCGGGACTGACGACCAAGACGTCGAGGACTGGTTGGCAACTTACCAGAGGGTGAGCGCAGTCAACAAATGGGACGATGCGACTAGGCTGACCAATGTCATATTTTACTTGACTGGCGTCGCCAGTCTCTGGTTCCGCAATCACGAAGCGGAGATTCATAACTGGGCCTCGTTCAAGACCACTTTTTCGGAAATCTTCGGCCGCCCTGCAGTACGCAAGCTCCGCGCAGAACAGCGACTTCGTGAACTCGCTCAACAACCCGGTGAGAACTTCACCAGTTATATTGAAGACGTCGTCGACTTGTGTAAGCGTATCAACCCGTCGATGCACGAGTCGGATAAGATCAAGCAAATCCTGAAAGGAATTGCCGATGACGCGTTTCAAATGTTATTGGCCAAAGACCCTCAAACCGTCGCAGATGTCATCTTGTGCCAGAGTTTCGACGAATTGCGCAAACAACGTGCCCAAACTCGACGCCTTCTGGAACAGAACGACTCGATCGCGGCCTTGACTCTGGGTGACCAGAATGCACTGTTGATTCAGATAAAGCAGTTCGTGCGTGAGGAGGTCGCCAGACAACTCTCTATTTTATCGAGCACGCCCGAGCCAGCACAGGCACAACATCTGGCCCCAGTCATATGCCAAGCTATCCAGGAAGAGGTCACTGACGCTTTGCCTTTCGCTCGTCCGCTACCTCCGGAGCCTGCGCCCTTGTCGTATGCGCAAGTCGTCGCTGCCGGGCCGCCTCGTCAACCGACCTATTCTTCCGCGTCGGCACCCGTTCGGCCCCCACCAGTTCCGTTCAGCCGACCAGTCCCCACAAATCCATGGCGCACTGCGGACAATCGCCCTATCTGTTATTCTTGCGGCTATGCAGGACAGGTGGCGCGCTTCTGTCGCCGTCGCCCTCCTGTTCGAATAGATGTCATGCGACCGTCTGCTTACGATCCTGGGCCCTTTGGCGGCACAGCGCAGCCCCAACAATCCTCTTCGCCCGAGCGCATGCCCTCAGCTACCCGCCGATCTCCATCCCCCCGCCGTCGCTCTCTGTCACCTATGCGCCGTCGACCCTGCCCTTCTGACGCGGAAAACTAAACGTCGCAGTTCCCGAGACACGAACTGCGTCGTCGTCGAAAAATTCAAGTCCTCGAATTTCTCCAGCGAACCTCATTGACGTTATTGTGAATGGTTTTCGTACCCTTGCGCTTGTAGACACTGGTGCTGCCGTTTCAGTGATTGATGTAAAACTTTGCCGCTTGCTTCGGAAGGTTACGCCGCAGTCAACGGGATTATCCCTCCGTACCGCGACCGCACACCATATTCAGCCGTTAGCCGCCTGCACAGCCCGCGTCATAATTCAAGATGTTGTTTATCCCATTGAGTTTCTTGTGCTACCAGCCTGTTCGCATGATGTCATCCTTGGTTGGGATTTTCTTTCTCGCCATCATGCTGTTATTGACTGTGCTCGTGCCGAGGTGGCGTTCTCTGCGTTGTGTTCCGCGTCGTCTGCACCTACAATGGAAAAGTTGTTTGTCGCTGAGGATACGAACATACCACCCAGTAGTACAGTCCTTGTCCCCGTGTCCTGTGCCGCTGTTCGTGAGTCTGCAGTTCTCTTTTCACCCTCCGAGACCGTTCAACACCGCAGGAATATCACGTTGCCTTTTGCCGTTCTCGACATGACCAACGGTGCCGCATCCTTATTTGTTACGAATACGTTGCCGGTTCCCTCAACCTTACTCCGTGGAGAGTGTATCGGCACAATTCTGGCGTTCGACGTATCCTCTATCTTCTTCCTCGACGACGTGGACAACTTCCACCTTAGTGCCTTGACGCCTTCTGCTAGTACGCCTGATCGACCGCCTTTAAGTATGTTCGGCTCCGCCATCGACGACGAACTTGCAGAGGTGCATCGTGCGAAACTTCTTGCACTCCTCAACCAGTTTCGAGGCTCGTTTGATTGCCAGAAGACGTCATTAGGCCGCACGCATACTGTTCTCCATCCGATTGACACCGGCTCACAAGCGCCTCTGCGCCAGCGCCCTTACCGCGTATCCCCTGCTGAGCGTCATGTGATCGCCGAACCAGTCGACGAGATGCTTCAGCGCGGCATCATTCAGCCGTCCTGCAGCCCCTGGTCGTCGCCTGTTGTTCTTGTGAAGAAAAAAGATGGCTCAATTCGCTTCTGCGTCGACTACCGCTGATTGAACAAAGTTACGCGAAAAGATGTGTATCCCCTGCCACGCATCGATGATGCCCTCGACTGCTTGCAAGGAGCCGAATTCTTTTCATCACTAGACTTACGGTCCGGTTATTGGCAGGTCCCTATGGCACCATCCGATCGCCCGAAAACTGCCTTCGTAACTCCCGATGGGCTGTACGAATTCGATGTTGTGCCCTTCGGCCTATGTAATGCCCCAGCTACATTCGAAAGGATGATGGACAGTGTCTTGCGTGGGTTGAAATGGAAGACGTGCCTGTGCTACCTGGACGACGTCGTCGTTTTCTCCCCTGATTTCGACAGTCACCTCCGTCGACTTCACGAGGTACTGAGCTGTTTGACGCGCGCATGCCTTCAGCTTAACATCAAGAAGTGCCGATTCGGAGCTCGCAAACTCACCATCCTGGGCCACGTAGTCTCTAAGGACGGCGTCCTAACCGATCCGCAGAAACTTCGTGCTGTTGCTGAATTCCCGAAGCCTACCACCGTGAAAGCGCTTCGCAGCTTCCTTGGTCTATGCTCATACTTTCGCCGCTTTGTGCAGAACTTTGCTTCTATAATAGCACCACTGACGAAGCTGCTCACCGGCGATAGCTATCTGTCTCGTTGGTTGCCGGCGTGTGATGAGGTTTTCGCAACATTACGCCGTCTCTTGACTTCACCGCCCATCCTACGTCACTTCGACCCTGCCGCTCCGACCGAGGTACAGAAGGATGCTAGTGGGATCGGCCTTGGCGCTGTCCTTGCCCAACGTAAGCCGGGCTTCTCTGAGTACGTTGTTTCCTATGCGAGTCGTGCCCTTACCAAGGCAGAGCGCAAGTACTCGGTTACCGAGAAGGAATGTTTGGCAATTGTTTGGGCGTTGCAGAAATTTCGCCCTTACTTGTATGGCAATTCGTTTGATGTCGTCACCGATCATCATTCGCTCTGTTGGCTGGCTTCACTGAAGGATCCGTCGGGTCGACTTGGACGTTGGGCGCTTCGTTTGCAAGAATTCGATATTCGCGTTCTTTACCGCTCTGGACGCAAGCATGCCGACGCCGACGCACTTTCCCGCTCGCCAGTGTCTTCTGACGTTGCGCCTGTTTCCCTTTCCGCAACTTCCTTCGCCAGCATCAATATCACTGACATGCCTTCCGAACAGCGCAAGGATCCCTGGATCGCCTCGCTGATCGACGTTCTCTCTATGCCTTCAACGACACCAGCCCCACAGCTCTCTCGTGCCCTTCGTCGCCAAGTACCTCATTATGCGCTCCGGGACGACATGTTGTACCGCCGCAACTACCAGCCCGATGGTCGAAAGTGGCTTCTTGTTATACCTCGTCATTTGCGCTCCGATCTGTGCACGGACTTTCACGCAGACCCACAAAACGCGCATGCTGGCGTTTTGAAAACGTGTGATAGACTTCGCCAGCGATTCTACTGGCGTGGAATGTACACATACGTCCGCAAGTACATTCGTTCCTGCATTGAGTGTCAACGCCGGAAAACAACTTGTCACACACCTGGCCCATTACAACCTTTGCCGTGTCCCGCTCGCCTGTTTGATAGAATCGGCATAGACCTGTACGGACCCCTTCCTTCCACCCCTGCGGGCAATCTGTGGATTATTGTGGCCGTCGACCATCTTACTCGATATGCCGAAACCGCCGCTCTTGCAACAGCTTCAGCTCGCGATGTTGCCTTGTTCGTCTTGCGCCGCTTCGTTCTTCGCCATGGTGCGCCACGCGAGCTGCTTAGTGACCGAGGGCGTGTGTTTCTTTCTCAAATCATCCAAGAGCTTCTCAGTGAGTGCAATATCATTCATCGCACCATTACAAGTTATCATCCGCAAACTAATGGCTTGACGGAGCGCTTTAACCGAATACTCGGTGATATGCTATCCATGTACATAGCCTCCGACCATTCTAATTGGGACTTGGTGCTTCCTTTTGTGACATATGCATACAACACAGCCACGCAAGCCACCACTGGATTTTCGCCTTTCTTTTTACTATACGGACGTGAGCCATCTTCCACACTGGACACTATACTTCCGTACCGCCCGGTTGCATCCGAATACCGCCCAGTCTCAGAACTTGCTCAATGTGCCGAAGAGTGCCGCCAACTCGCACGCTCATTTACATCCGTGAGCCAGGGTCTTCAAAAAGAGCGCCTTGACCCGGCTGAACCTACCCCTACCTTCCCTGTTGGCTCGTTCGTGTGGCTTTCAATCCCGTGCCCCACCCCTGGTCTCTCCCGCAAGTTTGCCGCGAAGTATCACGGTCCCTACCGGATCGTTGAATGCACATCGGCGGTGAACTACGTCGTCGAGCCTGTGACACCTCCCACCGACAGACGCTGCCGTGGTCGTGAAACAGTCCACGTGGGCCGCTTAAAGCCCTACTACGACCCTCTGGTGCTTGCCTCACCTTGAGTCGCCAGGATGGCTTCTCTTCGTCGCCGGGGCCAATGTAGTGGGGAAGAGAGTCCGCAGCCATTGAGAGAGGATGACGAAGCCCAGCCGCCCGGAGAGCGCGAGACAGTGACCGACGCTCTTGGACCAAGGCTGTTGTACGTATAGTCCCTGCTTGTAAATAAACCCCCTTACAATATATATATATATATATATATATATATATATATATATAGCTCTCCGTATAGAAATCCTATGCTATACGCGCAGTCACTCGGAGCTAGAACGCCAACGCGAACGCTTAAAGCGCACCGCATTACTATGCGTGAATTACCTCTGCGCAAGGTCGTCTGCTACGCTCAAGCGATGTAGGCGGCGCCACGGTAGAGAAAGGAGCGTGAATGAGAGGGGAAACAAGGAGGTGTGAAGGCGGAGGAAGAGAGTGTCGCTACTTTACGAAGTTTAAGGGGTTTTAGTTGCAACGCGGTTTCACCGGGCCCTCCTCTGACGTCATGCCAGATGGCGCGGCGAGCGGCGCTGCCAGCTGCGGCAGTTACTAGGCAACGGCTCAGCTCGTGGTGCGGCCACCGGCCACAGCGAAACGGCGAGAATACGGCCAATGTAGCTCTCGTTACAAAAGCGTGCCTTCAAAACAGCGCGGCCGCACATGCAAGCAGGAAGACGCAGCAGTGGCAGCATGCGCCTTGCCGCTGAGGCTGGGACCGCATTCCGCAGCGCCCTCTACGACGGCACCGAGCCGAACATAAGCCCATAGAGAAAGAAATTCAACAAGAGGGGACACTCGAGAAAAACTGGCAACAGGAAACACGTCGCCATACGTCACGCTATAGTATTGATGCCGACCGTTAGCTGCCTCGAGCATGAAAAAAAAAGAAAGTGAAATTAAGTTGATTGATTTATTTTTAAATTCCTTGCCGCGAAAACTAAAACGTTTTGCGTATAAATGAACTTAAACTTTGCGACTTATTTTCCTTGCCTTACCTAGCCACAGGCCAATGACGCGTCAGATGCATACGTCATCCGCCAGACACTTCCGCGAGGCGAGCGAGGGCGGCCGCGCGCGCGTTTGAACGGTCGCCCGCGGCAACCCGTCTGTCTCCTTTTTTTTTAAATGTAGCCATGGTTTCTTGGGCTCCCGGCGTATTCTAGCGTTCCTTCTGCACTGGGAGAAGACACCGCTGCACTATTGGACTACGGCAAGGTGAGAAATTTTGTTTCACAATCTACGACGCAATTAGGCTTACGGCATGGGACCGAGACTTAAGACGCAGTTAGCGAAAAACAGCTCGGCCGTTCTGGCGCAGTTAATTCGAGTTAACGAATAGTGCTGGGACATGGTTCCGACGCTTCCTAGGAGATTATTGTAACTTAAAATTTCGGTTCTGTTTACAGTGTACTAGAAGAGTACACTGTAGTTCTGTTGAAGCCCACTGGCCGCACAGGGCGCTGTGACGCAGTTAGCGAGAACCAACTCGGTCGTGGTGCGCAGTGTAGTGCATATTACCAGAAGTTGGTGCCGCTTTCTCGGACGCCAGACATTGCTGAAAAGTAATTTCGTTACTTATTGGGCTACTTTTGAGGCACGCTGACCGCACAGTGCGCTGTGCCTGTGTGTTAGCGATAAGCAGCTCGGCCGTGGTGACAGTTTGACCTGTAATGAATCTTAGAGGGACAAGTTTGTGACGTTTTTTGTGGCCACGCAACAACATATGCCTTCTTTCGGTACTCACGCCTGTCGAAAACACGATGGGCGATTGCCAAGAGTGATAACATGGGAGTGTGTTGCTGGCGCCGGCAGAACGCGCGAAAGATAACGCCGAGGAACTTATCAGAAAATTATAATTCGAAAATTCCGTCGTTTAAAGGACTGAAAACAGTCTTTGCACCCACGCATTTGTCTTGAGTGCGAGTAGAAGGCATTCTGCGAACGTCTTGCATGGTCCGGCTGGGGGCCTCTGTTGCGTTCGTCTTTGTGTATGTAGCGTATACCGTCGCATTGCCCGAGGCCAAGTTTTGGAAACGCGAAGTCGCCCGTGTATTTGTGCTGCTAATGTGCAGGAAACAATGCCCAGAAATGGGGGAATGCTTGCATGGAAATCAGATGTTTTTATATTTTATATGGTATTGTTTGGTAATGTGCAGGAAATAATGCCCAGAAATGGGGGAATGCTTGCATGGAAATCAGATGTTTTTATATTTTATGGTATTGTTTGGGATGAGTCGGGTATTTTCTACGATGTGTATGTAAAGGCGAATTTCTTTCTTTTTTATTTTTTGTAACGCCGCCCATTCACCGATTTCGCACGTTTCGCCTCTACACGCAGTATTCCTATATCTAAATACCAAATGACACATGCTTGTAACATGCTTGTAATTTACTTTTTTTTCAGCTGATGCTGTCCGGTGGAGCTTCATACGGGAACTACTGCTTACCTGGGGTCACAACGTTGGATGAAAGCACAAAAAGCGCGGAACGAGCTTTTATATAGAGCAAAATAAATATTTCCTCATTTCGCAAGGAGTGTTGCGCGTCTCCTTTGTGAAATTGCAAGTGGCACAGATTCGATGGGACTTGAAAAGATCGTTCGGAATCATTTTTACCAAATAATAAACCGATTCCGCGCGAAGAACGTGCGCGGTCGGGCAAAAAAAAAAAGAAAAAGTTGTCGCAGTTTCACCTGAAAGGCGAAGCATCAATTGCGATAGCAAATTTGAAGAGAGCTATACGGAGTAATGATAGCACCTTTATCAGCTGTATAAACTTGGACATGCAGCAGCACCGGCAACACGCAGAACTGTTGTCGACGCCGCCGGCGTTTTGCCCGCGTTCGCTCAAAATGCGTGCGGCGTTGGTGACTGTTGCCGGAGCCTCTGATATAAATAGGCACTTGGTGCCGCAGCTAAATGTCGCCTCCCTTCCCTGCCCCTCCCCCCTCCCCTCCCCCACAGCCTTTCGCGGGTCGGAAGAAGGTACGTTTACTCTACATATATGGTGATTGTAGAGGAGGAAAGAGACGCCTACTTCTGCAGCCCTTAAGGGAGCACAGCGCAGAACGCGCGTTTGTTCTCCGCCGTGCGTTCACTCCCCGTGAAAGCGCGCGTCCCTCGCGCTCTTTCACTCGCACATACAGCGTTCGGCGGCGCGCGGCGACGATTTCATCTCCATTGACGTCATACGGAACCTCACGGCGACGGCGACGGCGATGGCAGAAATCTGCTTTGAGTGTCCATATAATTGCTATCGCAATAAAAAGAAACGCAGCCGGCGTGCTAGCTATAGCGTTCAAAATACACGCGCCCAAAACCGACACCGGAAGCGATCTATGCCGACCGTTTGGCGCGCTGCTGTCAATTCGGCCGCTCGGCCCTATGGGAGTGTCCCCTCTTGTTGAATTTCTTTCTCTATGATAAGCCGCTATTCTGGACATTCCGTCATTTTCTTCGAGGTGTGACTTCAGCACGACGCTTACAAAATGGCACTGATGGTTCCGATTTGCTTTCGTAACGTGACGCAAATTTGACGTTTCGCCTAAGAAACTGTAATGTAGGCATTGAACCTAGCGTTCGTTGATAAAGAAACGCAGTTTTCCTCCCCAGTAAAAATAAAGCAGCTAGCTCAAAGCGTACTATTATTCCATCAAAATCGTTTCTCGCTTCCGTCGTCTGCGTGCGCGCAGGCTGTCGTCTGCATCATTAGCTAGGATGCGTGTCCTCGGGAAACGGAATGAGTCATCGTATATTGGCGTCCACGCGCTTGCTTTGTACCTTGAGACAACATAAGCGACCTACCAGTAATGGTGAGCGCGCGCTCTAGGCCGCGTTATCGCTATCTTGTGAAACGCAAGTGACTTAGCCCGGCTGAGAAGCGGACGAATATCATCACAAGCGCCGTCGCCGCCTTGTGATGCATCCGCCGGGGGCCGCTCGCACTCGTTTATACGTCGAGCTGCGCGCCCGATACGAATTGGTCTGCGAGTTTCTCCCGCGTTTTGTTGGAAATTCTTGTGCGAAGTTATGTTTCGTGCGGTGCTGACAAGTGCTCAGGGATGACCCGCCGTAAATGTCGCTGTTTTGTGTCTGGCTGCATGACTGGTTAGAAATGGTGCAAAAAGAAGAGCGAGCATCCACAAGAGAGAAAAAAAGTACTTGAAACTTCGCAGGACGACATGAGAACTATGAAAGGGAATGTGCATTGTGTTCAGTTACACCCCTTCGTGTGAAATATTAAGTACAGTGGCTATAGTAGTTTTAAGTGTGTTAATTGACTTAGTGTGTATGCTTTCCTTGCTTTACAAGGATGTTGCTTAAAATATTTTATTCTTAGTTCTTCACTCACGTTTTCTCTCAGTTGTGCACAGTTGTTACTGTTTCTCTTTTGTGTATGAGCTACGTCGAAATAGGTATTTCTACCTTTGCTTCAGGCGCATTACCATTACATGAGGGCTGCAGTAATTTTGCCTGTATTGTTGATCCCACATGCTACTGCTTTGCAATGTAAGGAGCGAGAACCTATCAAATTGAACACTTAATTTTTGTCTCTTTGTTATCCCCATTGAAACTGGACAAGCAAACGAAATAAGAATTCAAATGTTCTCATTATTACTTTTAAATGCACCGTCAGCCTTTTTCGGTGTTCTCGTCAAATGTGTTCTGTTCATTTATGTTCCTTCAACCAAACCTGCTTTTTTTTATTCTGGTCAAGTATATGGTGTTCTGTTTGTTCGAAACGAATTGAAATTAAAAGTTTGTTATGAGGGACGAGCTTGAAGCTAATTATTTTTCCTAATAACATTTATTGAAGCGACACTTGACAGTACACAGCAACACAGTGATCTATAAAAATTACCAATAATTGCACCATATTTTGCTTATAACATCCCAGTTTCCATGAAATCGCGCAAACGTGAAAATATTGAGCGAGCCAAGGCAAATTTCTATGTAACATAATCATCGGTGCATGCCAATTAAGCACAGTTACATATACTTAAGTGAAATCTAATTGCATCTTTCTTTACCGAACAACTCTTTGCAATCTTTGCAAGCAAGAACAGTTGTTTTCGTTCAAGCGTGCGTTTATAGACAGTAATTTGCGCGTAAAATAAGACCGCAGTGAAGCAAAACTGGAGGCGTGCCTGCGCGGCCTCCTAAGCAAACATGCCAAGATCTCGCAAGCAAATGACGTGTTATGTGCGAATTTATAGGCCCCATGTGTCGCTATAATGTTGCTGCGATATTTGCGAACACGAGCGGCTGAGCAAGATGTAACATTCGAGGTAAAGAAAAGAAAATTCGCATCGCGAATCGGGCCGCTTATCCGGCTAGTCGATCGTCTGGCCTGGCCGGGCGACGTTGATGATGATGAAGATTTATTGGCATCCCCTTTGAAACGGGGCGGGGACAAATAGTCACCTAGCCTGCTTGATTTAATCAGGTATACTATACATGTTCTTTATCCAGCATTTTTGTATACCTCTCATTATTATTTTTCTTTTGAAAAAATTTACCTTGCGCCGCTGCCTATGATTTTAAGAGATCAGGTCGTATCCATCTTTTCCCTGCTTTTTTTCCACCAGTACTCCAATCGTCTCTTGCTGATCTCTACGGCTGATCTGTTTATGTTTCCTTCCACTTTGAAACCAAGCGCTTCTGGGAGTTGCACGTTACCTAGGGTTCTCGCTGGGTGGATCCCGTCGCATTCCATCAGGATGTGCTGAGTGGTTTCTGGATCTTTACTGCAGCATACACATGTCTCATCTAGTTCCGAATATTTGTTCCGATATGTTTTCGTCCTTAGGCAAACGGCTCGAGCCTCAAATAGCAAGGCACTGCCCTTTGTGTTATCGTACAGATTTTCCATTCTAATTTCTTTCTTCTCATTCTTGTAAATCTCCATTGTCCTTTTTGTTTTCATTCTTTGCATCCAATCCACGGTCTCTATTTCTCTCACTTTCTTTCTGATGACTCCTGGTTTTCTATTTGCAGTTTCGATTATCCTGTACTTGGTTGCCAACTTCCTTGACCTCTTCCTCCATTCTGTGTCCACGCTTTTCATGTAGAGATACTTGTGCACTTTAGCCGCCCATTTTTTTTCATCCATGTTCCTGAGCCTTTCTTCAAAACAAATTTTGCTCTGTGCTTCTCTGACTTCAAAAGAGGCCCAACCCATGTCACCCTGCACTGCCTCATTTGTGGTATTACCGTGGGCTCCCAAAGCCAACCGGCCTACTGATCTTTGGTTAACTTCCAAACCCGCCAATATATCCGATTTTAATCATATAATGGCATTTGCGAATGTTAGCGCTGGCACCATTACTCCTTTCCAGATTCCACGCACCACCTCATACTTATTGTGGCCCCACAGTGCTCTGTGTTTCATTATTGCTGCATTCCGCTTCCCCTTTATTTTCAGATTATCTTGGTGGTTGTTTGAGTAATTCTTTCCTTCGTTTATGTGTACGCCGAGGTGCTTATATTGCTTCACTATGGGTATTACTTGCTGTTGAATTGACACCGCGAAGTTACTCGTGTGTTCATTAAAGATCATAATCCCTGATTTCTCTGTGCTAAACTTAAGGCCTAGATTTGTCGCTGCGTTCCCACAGATATTCGCAAGTATCTGTAAATCTTTTTTATTGTCCGCTAGTAGCACAATGTCGTCTGCGTACATCAGTCCGGGGACCTTCTGTTGCACCATTTGTCCATTACGCATGTAGGATAAATCAAAACCTAATTCGCGGTTTTCCAGTCGTCTTTCTATACCCTTGACGTAAAGCATGAACAACAATGGTGACAGAGGGCATCCTTGCTTCAATCCTTTGGTGAATTCCCACCATTTCATTTCCTTTTCTACCTTCCCATACCACTTGTACTTGGTTGTCTCTATATATCTCCCTCAGCAGCTCCACGAAATCGTCATCTATGCCTTCGTATTGAAGAATATCCCACAACAATTCCCTGTCTACGTTGTCATATGCTCCTTTAATATCTAGAAATGCTATCCATAAAGGTCTTTTCTGAGCTACTGAAATCTCTATGCACTGAGTTATTACAAATATATTGTCTTCTAAGCGTCTGCCTGGCCTGAACCCATTCTGTAGTTCCCCCAATACATCGTTTTTCTCCACCCACTTCGACAGTTCTAATTTTATGGCTTGCATTGCCATTCTATATATCACCGACGTTACTGTAACTGGCCTGTACGAGCTCGTCTTATCCTTATCTCCTTTGCCTTTGTAGATGAGATTCATCTTGCTTTCACGCCATCCAACGGGAATTTTCTTTGTTCTAATCACTTGCTCTATGGCATTAGTCAGCAGTGCCTTGCTTTTTGGACCGAGGTTTTTGATTAGCTGTATTGGGATTTCATCGGGTCCTGCTACCGTGTTTTAGGGACATTTTCTGCTGCCTTTTTCCAATAAAAGCTTTCTATGCGAAATTTTTATCTCTCTGGCCTCTCTGCTGTTGCTGGATCTGTTGTCTGAACTACGCTTTTTCTCGTGCCGAAGTTATCGCTAATAACGTCTGTGATGTACCGCATCGCATCATCTCCTTCGTAGATGTTACCGTCTTCGTCCCTTATAGCCGTTTGCGAGTTTTTAGTTGAAGCTCCGAGTGCTTTTATATGGTTCCAGAATCTTTTTGGAGCGCCTTTGTCTCTTTTGTGAATGTTATGCACCCAAGGTTCACTTGCGCATTTAATTTTCTCTTGCACGAGCTCACCGGCACCCTTTTCTTTTCTCGGTATGTATTCCAGCTAAGGAGCACCTCTTCTTCTTGTAATCCCAACTTTTTGGCTTCTCGACGTGAATGCTAGCGTGAGCGCCGCCTTGCGGCTGCATCTGAAACGCTGGCGCGAGCGGCGGGGCCTTCGGCACACTTCCCGATTCGCGACTCCAGCAATTCATGCGACACCTAGCGGCGAGCGCCGGAAACCTCGTACGGAGGTCGGAGCCGGAGTCCGTCCGTAGCCTTCGCACTGCGATCGGGTGCGCGTCACCATCAACGAAACTCCGCACGGTCGTGGAATTATGCTGCGTTTTGCAGTTTTGCGGCGTCGAAGAGCCACGTGGATTGCGAATCTTATCATAAGCTGCGACAATGGCAATTGTTATGTTCGCAACATCTTGCTCGAGAAAGTTCCTTTTTTTTGTTTTCAGGCGAGTTTCGGTTTGTTGTTTGTATGAAGAGAACGCGATACTGTTGCTTGTACTATGTTTGTAGTAAAGAGCTACAGCGAAATTCAGCAAGTTTGCGTTGAGGTTGTTACTGCCATCGTGATAACGTTCAGCGTATGCGTGCTGCAACATGCAGTTTCATGTGATAGCCGGCGTGGTAATGCAGTTTATGATGCAAATGTCGCCGCGGTACTCAAGCTTTCCTTCATTAAAGCTGCTATATCGGATACATGCGGCGCACAACGTGGAACTACCGAGTATGGTACATCAGCGAAAATCGTTACATCGGAGTTTCAGTTACACCCGGGTAACGTCGGTAAATCGTTCTATGTAAACACACCATGTACGCGCCAGCGTGCAAAATAACTATACGGTGGCATAGCGGTACGCCTTCCTTGCGACCTGGACACGCTACCCGTGTAACTAGTGCAAATTAGTAGTCGCTCATTTGAAAATGCGTAATTATCAAAGCAATTGTATCTCTTATCAGTGTCTGAAGGAAATTGGCAGTCAGAGGCGAACACAGTTTTGGCCACTTAAAGTGCAGGCTACGTAAATTATAGAATAACATGAAAAATTAATTAGATTCATAATGCAGTAGCTTAGTTAACATTAATTCACACAGATACATTCGTTTTATTTCATTAGTACACAGCAGCCATAAGCGACATGTTCGTAGACAGCGGGGAGTAATCAATCATGGTCAGGCCACGCAGCAGAAGCCATACATGTACATGGTGTGCAAATGTGTTTTTATTGTAGTAAGCAGATCTTTCAGTTTCTTGTTTATCGTTTTGTTCTCTACGAGAGAAAAAATGGTTCGCCACAGATTCGTAGTGCATGCTGGCGATAAAGTGCAAAGCTTGATTTTAGGTTCGCTTGCTCTCTGGACTGAAAAGAGCGTTCAGAGTTTGCGCCTTCGCCGAACGAAAATGTGGCAACAACAATGAGAAAGTGCGCGCCGGCTGCGCATTTATCCGCATTTACAGCGGCAACAGCTGATCGAGGAAGTCGGTGCGCTGCTGCGGGCCATATTAGACGTACCAAACTGAGCAGGTTGTAATATTTCGGCAATCCTGGTGAGGCCAGCGTGACGTATCCAACTTCGCCGGCCGCTGTCTCGCACGCTCGAAACATTGGACTATCTATCCACGCCTTAACAGTGACTCAAAGCAGCAGAAACGTGCTTGTAATTTTCCGGCCATCCAACAGTGCACGAGTACTTCGGTTCCACGACCAGTGGGTTCAAGAATACATTCGTGATTTTCATCAGAATCTCGCGCGGGTCCGCTGTCACGCCAGATGTTTGCACACACCGTACGACCACTTCAGCCTCATTACCCACTGTGCCTCTCTCAGATCGGCTAAAATGATTTGGCCGGCGTAAGCTACTCGCTTTCCTTCCACAAAATAGCGCAAACCGGCTTCACACTGCACGAACTACAGTGTACTGTACATCAAACACAGCGGTTTCGGCGACGCGGGGACCTCCGTATAACCGCCATGTTGCACAGTGTAGCCAGACGCGGACAGTTTTCGCAGCGCCCCCTGCAGTTCATTTGAGTAGCGAATTCTAGCCACTGTACTCGCGCCGCGAGAGGATCAAATCCCTATATATAAAAAATAGCGCCATTCATAGATCTTGCCACCACCGCGCTCACCCCGGCGTTTCTTCCTCGCCGCCTCCTGTGGCCCCAGCCTCCTCCGCTCGCCCATTGGCCAATCCGTGTCACGTGGAAGCAGGCGTTGCGCTTTTGTATATATATTTTTTCTTTCCAGCGCGCTCCGACAGTCATTCTCGCGCCTGTGCGACGAAAGTGCTGTACGCACAAACGGATCAAAGGCGCAACCACAAGGTAGAAATCTTCGATGGATTTTCGGCGAAAATATAAATATAAATAAAAAGAAAATATAAAGAAGTGAAAAGCGCGCGCTATCATCGCCCAATCGGAGATACAGGAGAGAGAGAAGCGGCGTTTATCAAAGACTGGTGGTACTTTTCTTATACAGGGATTTTAAGCAGTCTTAGGGTGCCTCGATGCCCAGCGCCGCCGTCTAGGGTGGAGACAACCCCGCTGGCGCCGCCATAATGAGTCACACGAGCTGAGACTCAGCTACGCTTGCGTTCAGAAATAGTGTTACTCGCGGCGCACTTCCAAGTGCTTTGCCTTGATGAGGATTTTTTTATCGGTATCGCATCTGCACATCTTTATAACCAATAGCCGTTAACTCGTCGAAGGTCCAAGACGTAAATGTATGGCGCCGGGAACATGCCCAAAGTTGCCTAATTCAATTTACATTTAACATGCCGTGTGTATGTTTCAAATACGCACCGTTTTTTTTGCGCTTCGATGCTTGGTATATAAGGTTTGCGACTCCCTGTGTGTGGAAGTTTTTCTTTTTCGCTGTTGTATTTTGGTTTACACGTCACGCCTCCTTTACCGTAGCCAGCCACTCGCGCACGGCGGTTAGTTTCCCGTGCGTTGCGCGTGCTCTTCGCGTTCGTTGCAATTATTTGACGATATCTACGCGCAATTTCGCTTTTTTTTGCCCACAAAACTGTGTGCTGACAGGATTAAGCTGGTGTAAAAATAACTGCGATGTGAAAATAAGGTTTAGTTAGTGCTGTAGAGAAACATGTAACGTAACTTGTCTGTGTCTATCTTGCGTAGTACACACGAGAAACCAAACGATGCACAAAATACATTTACTGATAATGTCTAGTACAATCAATCATGAAAGAGATATGTACATGAAAAATTATATGTACTGTGTGGCGCCTGGAGGTTATGTTGAAAGACGAGATAAAAAAAAAATTCGCAAGGTAGGCTCGACACACAATTCGGGATAGTGAGAGTTTTTTTTTAATTTATTCATTACATGGGGGGGTTCAAGTGAGTACATCAACCTTATTACACACAATATAAATCGAAAACAAGAATGCAAACAAGAAAACGCAACCGCGGGTAATATTAATCAAGATATCCAGCCAGAACACATCAGCTACCATCAAATACGTCGCATCAGCCAAACACATCGATGGCGAGTACAGAACATTTTATAAATAACCATTAGAACACTGATAACTACATTGACAAAATAAACAACACTGCATACATATCGCGTACAAAAACCGTAAATGAAATAAGACAGTCGAATACAGATTAGCAATGTTTTTCACTTCGAAAATATAGTCCATGATGATGTAGGGCTGTTCACTTTAAAAGACGGCGCCCGTCCTGTCGATTTCCCTCGTACTGGTCCTCTTCAAAGTGTTTCTAAGTACAAGTAAAACAACAAAAGTGATTATTGATATGAAAAGTTGCCTTGTAAATACAGAGAACCCATTACAGTGCTTAAAAATAAATTTTCGCAGGAATAATGCTGTATTACCTCGCTTCACACGTTTCGAAGAAATGCACAGGCTACAACAGACACCATGCCAGAAAGCGCCGAAACATTTTGGTCCCATGATGCCCCTTAACTCTACTACACCTGGGCATACAGTGCACAGGCATTTAAAGACCGTCACAGTACCCACTACGATCGGGAAAGAGCACGAATGACCATCGGCTTACGAGCACCACGCTACAAATATAGTCGTCTAAAAAATCAGCTATATAACGTAACAACCTGAGATCCGCAAGATATCTGCTGAGAATAGAGAAAATCACAATGCTTCGCTTGCCACGTACACAACAGCCGCTCTCCCCAGAAGAAGCACTGCGTTCTTTAGTCCCAAATAAGCAGTAGCGAAAAAAGAAACTGAGGGAAAAAAAAGAAACAAGAGACACACGATGTGTTCTTCCCGTGAAAAAGTAAAATAGGTGGTTTACATGACGATTTGTAGCTAATGTAAGGCTATTTCGCGGCGATGCATTTTCGTCAGTTCTTAAAATAGGGGTACTACTCGCATAGACTGCGCTGATCAAAACGGCAAAAGCCTATGCGACGTGTGCTCGCAAACCATAGGCTACTCAACATCGGTGCAGTGCTTAGTTCGTGAGCGAACGTAGGTACGTGAGCGAGGATCAGAGAATACTTTCTTATTTATGAAAAACACGATGCGATAGTCTAAACTTTATTGACACTTACCTCGCAAATGTAGGAGCTATCCGGTGCACTTGGGAACACAACAGCCCGTCATGTCGACTCGATGCACTTGACAAGCTTGTCATTCATGCGGCTGAACACTGTCGAGCAAGTAGAAGCGTCAGCGAAGCATCTGCGCGCACTGTGTCTCGAACTAAGCACCGGCACCAAGCACTCGCAACCGCTCGCTGGCATCGAGGCACCCGCCGTTCAGGGTGGTGCCATCCTTTGACCGCACCCGCGCCGCCGCCTGCTCGCTGCGACGCCATCTTGAATCACAGCGAGTGGTTGCGAGTGCTTGGTGCCGGTGCTTAGTTCGAGACACAGTGCGCGCGGATGCTTCGCTGACGCTTCTACTTGCTGGACAGTGTTCAGCCGCATGAATGACAAGCTTGTAAAGTGCATCGAGTCGACATGACGGGCTGTTGTGTTCCCAAGTGCACCGGATCGACGCGTAAAGGGCTTCGTTGTTTACGCTTCCCCCGGGACCCAGAGCGAAGGAAGAGATGGGAAGCCCAAGTAAAGCGTGTGGGGATTGAGGGTTGCGCCGGCATGATTCCGCGCGCTTCGCCTGCTCTGCCATCCCTCGCCATCGTTCCCCGCTGGCCTCCTTCTCCGCCCGCGCCGCCTAACCGGTTCCCGCGGTGGCGCTGCGCACGCGGCGGTTGGCGGTGAGGGCGGAGCGCTGACGTCACTACGCGGCCGGTTGTCGGCCGCTAGCGGGAAAGCGTGGACTTCTCTCCGGGACCAGCGCACGGTACGTTCATGCTTTCCTCTCGTCCGCCGACACCTTTGTGACTAGGACTGAGCTCGCGCACGGTGCCTTTGCTCGTGCGGGGAGCGCGTACTTTGTGCTGATCCTTTCCCGACGCTAAGCCGACGAGCGGTGCCATTAGTGCTCGCGCGAGGTCGTACCTCGCCGAGCCGCACTTGCCGAAAGCCTAAGCCGAAGGATATTGCCCGTGCTCTCGCGAGTTGACCCAATGGTTATCGCCAGAGCAAGTAGCATAGCCGCCGGGACTTTTCCTAGCGGCGTGTCCCAGCTTGAGCCTGTGCTCTCGCCGCGACGTGCTATAGGCGCCTGTTATTGTATTTTCGCCCTGGTGCGGGACCCCTTTGGCTCCCCTCCGTGCGGGCGTTTGTGCAGTGCTGGTGCCGACGGTTTCAGTAAACGGTTTCCGTCAACTCAGGGCTTTACTGTGTTTTTGCGTGCGTCGCTCGGTAGCCCCTTGCGGCCTCTGAGCTCGCGCGCGAGCGGTGCTGGAGGCGACGGCTGACGCGGCCCTGTGGCTCGCTAAGCTCGAACCCGCGGTGGTTGGTCTCCTGTGAGACACCAGGAACCCACACTGGCGCCCAACGCGGATTCAAAGGCTCATTAAGCCTTTGTCTGTGCTTAGCCGAGTCAATACGCCTTAGCGAATTGGACTCGCCGCGTTATGTCTGCTAGGCGTAGTGACCTTTGTCCTTTGTTAGTGCTAGCAGACGCCGCGTTGCTCGAGAACGGGGCCAGGGCCCCCCTTGAGCAGCGCACTCCTGCACCCTCGCTTGTAACGACCCCCTGTGGGGACGGCAACGTGAGGCGCTACGTACCAGCTCCCTTTGGAGCAGTAGCGTTGTTTGAAAACGGGGCCAGAGCCCTCTCCGAACAGTGCACACGGGCACATTCATCTGCCACGGCTCCCTTTGGAATGCCAAGCAGTGCGATGTCGCAGCGCTCCCGATCATTGACTCCTTCGGGAGTAAACGGAGCGCAGCGTGGAAACGGGGCCTTAGCCCTCTCCGACTTTTGCCCGTTGGCTGCTTCTCAATTGAACAGCCAAAACCAGTGGTATGCCGCGGCCCCCTGTGGGGAACCTTCAATCACGGCGACCACGAATTCTGCTCATACGTCTCCCTTTGGAGTACACTCGGTGGCGCCCAGTGGCACACCGATCGAGCACACACCTGTTGTATCGACACTGGCTGCTTCTCAATTGAACAGCCAAAACCAGTGGTATGCCGCGGCCCCCTGTGAGGAACCTTCAATCACGGCGACCACGAATTCCGCTCATACGTCTCCCTTTGGAGTACACTCGGTGGCGCCCAGTGGCACACCGATCGAGCACGCGCCTGTTGTATCAACACTGGCTGCTTCTCAATTGAACAGCCAAAACCAGTGGTATGCCGCGGCCCCCTGTGGGGAACCTTCAATCACGGCGACCACGAATTCCGCTCATACGTCTCCCTTTGGAGTACATTCGGTGGCGCCCAGTGGCACACCGATCGAGCACGCGCCTGTTTTGTCAACGCTGGCTGCAAGCGGCCTAAGCAATTCACGTATAGCTGCCTCAAGTGGCAGCTGTGAACGACAGCAGGCGTACCCCGCTAGGAGCCCTTTTTGCTCTGGGGACGGCGGCGCGCCGGCCGGTATCCCTGTGGAAACCGCGCCACTGATCGAGCTGGACGTCAGTTCATCCTTGCTCGATCGCGCCGCTAACGCGCCAACGGCTCCCTTTGGAGCAGGCGCACAGACGCTGTTGCATAACGCCGCCGAAATGATCCAGGCGCTCTCTGGGGCAGTTAAAACGCTGTCGGCTGTTCCGAAATGCGCTCACCCCGCTGTACGGTTGGCAGTCCCGACCTACAGCGGATACGGTGACCTGCTTAGTGCCAGGGACTACTGTTACTCCCTCGCACGCTACCAGAGAGCTCTGGGTTTGAACGATCAGGATGTACTCGGACGCGTCGTCCCTGTTGCACTCACTGACTCGGCGGCTAGGTGGTACACCCAGGTAGCACAAACCCATCTAGAAGACGTCTACATTTGGGCTTGTTCAAGCCAAGAGGTTGTCTACTATCCGTTATCTACAAGCCGAGTAATAGCCTTAGAACTCCACAAGCACTCCTGAAGCCAAGCTAATGCTCCCTCCGTATTCGTCTTGGGGAAGTCTTGGCAAGCTTTTCGTTAGACTATCTGTAGAACTTTCGTATAAAAGATTATTTTGCTTGCCGGAGAAATTATGCAATCCACCTTGCAAAAAAAAAGGTTAACTAATGCATATGTTAACCATGCACTAATGCAGATCGCTGGTCCTGATATGCTTTTCTTCTAACCAGTCTTGTGATCCAGGATTTCTAGGAAATGTAGATATATTGAATGTGACTAGCTTTAACTTCAAAACTAGAACACACCAAGGCTACTAAGCTTAAAAAGTTCAGTATAATGGTCTAAATGCATGCTTTTGCAAAGGAATAAATATTAAAAGGAGCCACATAGATTTCACAGTTTGTAATAAAATCTGTGAAGGTATAATGTTGAGAGGCCGTGTGCGACATGCAATTTCTACAGTGCTGTTCACTTGCAAAGTGTATTAATGTTCTTGCGAGTCTATTCATTTCGGAAGAATGTTATTTCAGTGCATAAATGACATTGTTGGCATATGTATGTATACATGTTTGCATGTCACAGATGGGCTCTCACTATTATACCTTGACAGATTTCATTACCCAACTATGGAATATATGCAGCCTTTAATATTTATGCCTTTGGAAAAGCATGCATTTAGCACATAATAATGAACTTTTTTTCAGCTTAGTGGCTTTGCGTGTTTTTATTTTGAAGTTAAAGCCAGTCGCATTCAATATATGTACATTTCCTAGAAATCCTGAATCGCACCACTGTTTCCAAGAAAACAATAGCAGTACCAGTGATCTACATTAGCGCACACTTAATTTGGGTATACTGCTAACACAAGCAAAATTCATGCAGCACACAAGGGTGTTGAATGAGGCACATTGAAAAGACATCTTGTAAAATGCCTCTTCTATAGCCAGCATTTCATAACAATGTTTAAGAGGCAGCAAACTTAGCAAAAAACAAAATTTTATTCTTGCAAATTATGTACATGTGCTTGTCCTGCTTTGATTCTGACTAAATATATACATAGGAAATGAATGGCATGTAATGTCGTGCACTGATTGACTAGACTGCATATATTATGGATTGCATGTCTAGTAAAACTGAACCCACATCTTAACAGAACTAAGGAGGAAGAAACGCATGTCAGCTGGCGGCAGGTCCAGTATCCTTTGAAGCATCTGCGCCAGTCAAAAAAAGGGAAAACAGACCAGAGTCACTTATAGTAAGGCCAGTAAACGCCAAATGCTTAGCATAAACATGACTAAGAAATAATCTCTACATATTAGAAAAATTAGCGAATACACTTTGTTTTCTCTCGGTGACTACTGTTAAGGACATGTAATGCGCATACCACTTTCAAACATTATAGGACTGATGCACTCATGATGCATAGTTATACTTGTTTTAAGCCTGGCCTTTCAGTGGCTGTCCAAGACTGAACAATGGCATAAAAGGAACAAATACAACACATAAAAAACTGCTTAAAATCTGCAGGCATACGCATAGTGCCAGAAGACAGGTATAATTCATTCTATAATTTAAAATGCCTTTTCACGTTCACCTAAAGCATCTCCCATGTCCTTTTGCTGCCTGGAAGTAAATATTTATATCTTTCTTTTACACTGCATCATGTAAGCAAGTGGCCCTGAACGCCAACTCTACTTGGGGTTCCCAGAACTTATTGTCTAAAGTAAAATTCTTCAGAATGTATACAAGTTTCCCTATGGCCACAGTAAAGCATGATGTCACAACATCGCGCATAGATGGTCGTTGGAAGTTATCTGGCGATTGAGAACAGACTGATATAAGTAGAGTTGGAACGCCAAGACAAAATGTTAATCCCATATCATGCACTTCTGATATAGAACCAACAGTCGATTTCAATAAGATTTAAACATGCTACATGATGCTGACTCAGTTAAAAACGTAAGTATATCTTAAATTTATATATAAAAACTACCTGAACACTAAGCTTAATGTAACGTGCTGGCTTTTTATCCACTCGCGAACTGCAATTCTTATACCAGGCAGTTGCTGCTTGGCGAATGGCATCGGTCATCACATTTTCCCACGTGGTATTGCTATGAATAGCTTCTGGAATACTAAACCATCTAGTCAAACAGTGCAAGTAGCACGTGTACAGGGTATCAGCAGTTGTGGCTGATATCCGAACCATTGCTACATACGAACAGATCTGCAACTCATAAATAAAATTTGTGGAACATCAGTTCTATGGAACTGCTAGGGGGAGGAAGGCTTATAAAAGAAAAAGATGTCCACCCGACTTAGCTACACTGGATGGATGATATTTTTTTCAAATGTGTTCATGTGTTTAGTTATTTTTTTTCATTCAAAACAGCATGTATTTTGTGAGTAAGAGTCACTGCACTTATGCCCAGTCAAACAGCAGCCCTCTAAACTTACCTTCCATGACACTGTAGACATGCACGTCCCTGACGCTCTTTTTCCGCCGCTGGCCTAAAGTCTAGCTTAAGTTTCCACCCAAACTGTCTAAAAATAGTGGGTAGGATGCCTGCAGTAAAGCTTCTTAAGTACCAGCCCCCCATAACAGAGAGCCGTTGTGTCTGAAAAAAAAAATTTCGGAAGAGAACAAAAGGGATTCAAAGCCGAAGACACCAAATATACACACTGTGGATATTACAGTGGCTGCATGAAGGCGGGTATGAAATCCCCAGAAAAGGTAAGGCTTCTGAGAACAGCAAATGACACTAGATGATTATGCATTCCAGAGAAATTACTGCAGCAATATTTACACACAAAAACTACCAAGATGTAAACAGCCATAGTATAAAAAAAGTATTAACTGAAACTACTGCGTGTACAACTCAAAAACATGAAGCCACACAATTTCAATAAAACAATGAAGTCAATTTAACATGCATGTAAAAGGCTTTAGTTACACCTGGCACGAGTTATTATAAAAATGTGCTCATGTAGTCAATTCATAAAGCTTTTACTTACAAGGTGTCATCAGAATGCAGGATTGGAGCTCTGCTCGGATTCTAATGTGGTCACGGTTTCTTTGTTCACCAAAGGCAGCTTGTAATCAGCCACTGCCATTCTGCCAGTTTCGTTGGGAACACTGAGAGCTGCTAGGAGCCTTTCATCTTGACGTCTTATAGTCTTCCCATGTCTGTGATTAGTACGTGAATGTCTGAAAGCACCTAAAAAAGATAGACAAGAGCCATGCACACTTTGACAGCTTGGACGGTAGCTAATAACATGTTGCACGACGCAACTTATACATGCATGAGTATACTCCTATATAGCTGCACATGTTCGATCCTGCTCTGCTCGTTGTAAGTACTTCAAGTCCCATCCAAGCTTTTGGGAACTAGTGCCATCATTCCCTATCTGAGGTGCAACCTGGCTCAAGATTATGTCACTGGGGTTGGTATTCTTCGCTGAAATCATGGCCTCACTGCACTACGGGTAGCATTCATCCGTAGAAGTGCTTGCATTGGGCAGGCTGTCATACTTTTGCTGTTCAAGGCCTTGGGTACTACAACAAATGAATCAAAGCGTATCTTATACAACGGGCAACAAGGGAGTTCGCACAAAGTCTCATTTTGTTTTTGTGCGCCGCTTTTGCTTTTGGATAACGTAGGTACAGCGCAACAATTTTTGGAAGGAAACAATTAGACAGGAAAACGCTGGTACAGCGTACTACATAACGCAGGTATAGCGTTGTTTCCTGTCTCCGTTTCCTTACAAAAGTTGTTGCGTTGTACCTACGTTATTCAGTATGTACCAACTCGCCCAAATCAAGCTGTTGTTGCTTTGCATTTGTTCTTCACAAACTGAATGCAGCGGACGTATATAAAACGCACGTGCTTACGTCTCGATTCAATCAGTCGGGGACGGAGATATTGGCATAGTGATGCAGTTCTAAGACCATGAACGAAGTAATGTACGTCAATAAGCGGCATAGCTCGCGTTTATATAATTACAGCACCAGCTTAAAATATTCGCAACTTTCGACCACGAGGAAACTAGGCGGCGACTCCGCGAGAAGCGGTTCCCGATGTAACAATTTTAGCACGGTCAGTCGATGCTCACCGCAGTGAATGATCCCACACCAACCAAAATGTAATCCCAACCTGACGAGCTTATATATAGTGTCCGTGACATCGAACGTGCCGCGAGGAAATTCGAAACAACAGCCGTTGCATGAGAAACAATCAACCAAGAGGGTCATGGTGCTACAATCGTGTGACAGAGCTTTCAAAAGAGAGAAAAAACTTTAACCACTTACCAAAACGAAGCTGAGCCATAAACGCAGGAACACACAGAGAATGCGATGTGCGCACGAAACCGACCCGTTGAATCCTTTGCAAAGTGCGGGCGCGCGGCACGGCAAGCGCGAACGGAGACAATGCACGGCAGCACATAGAATAAAGGGGCAGCATGGCAGGCGCGGGAGCTAGCGTTGGAAGCGGCCAAGCCATAAGGTCCGTTCGATTCGCCTGCACCACTGTGAACCAGTTCACGGCGGTTCACGAGAAGTTCAGAAATTGTGCAGTTCGATTTCTGTGGTGCAGGCACAGCGCGACACTCGAAACAAATGCCAAGGTGCAGAGGCGGTACAGGCGTAATGTTATGTCCGACTAATGTGCACGGAGTGCTTAAGTTTCATAGGTCCTGAACTGCAGATATGATCGAATTCTGGAGCGTAAATACACACCACACTTGCGTAGATACATCACACGTGCACAAGCGGGGTTTTAACGGCGCTCGCGCCCGTGTGCTGTGTCGTCTGCTGCGCTGCTGCCGCGCACCTGCACCAAGGCGGCACTGACAGTGGAGTGGGTGCAGCTAAATCATGAACCAGCCCTGCACCTTTCCTGCACCTTTTGAAACGAACGGCGTGGTTCAGCGGGCGCCATTGCTGCACCGCTGAAACGAATGGCAGGGTGCAGCACCTCGTGAACTGGTTCAGACGGTGCAGGCGAATCGAACGTACCTATAGTAGCGCACGAAATGTTCTGCCGCATCATGTTATACTAGCCGGTGAAACTTCGTTCAAAATGTTTTATTAAAGCTTTTACGAATTGCGTAATAACGGCACACATTTTATTGAAAGGTTTTGTTGTATTGCCATCACGGGCACACGAAACTATGGCCCGGCTTTCAGTTTGAGCTGACGCGGTAGGTTTGAATTGGCCATGGAGGAAGGTACCTTCCTCATTGGCTGATACTTGGTACGCGCACTGTAACCGTCTAACTAGCGGCCTATGCGAAATCGACTCGAGCATAAACCTTGCAGTACGCTGGTAATACACTGTTTTGTGCGGAGAGCTGTTATATGACGATGCCATAACGATGTAATCATTCCACTGATGGTGCTGTCGAAGGAATCGTTGCAAGCTGATAGTAAAAATGTGCGCAAGTTTTGCTTGTAAGACTTGGAGATTGACTTTAAAAACGTGTACCAGAGCCTGCACGTCTCCACCAGGTCTTACAGCAGAAGTCTTCAAGACTAGACATATAAGCTATACAGAAGACGTCTAATTTGGAGCTTAACATAGCCCTAGCCGTGTCAAGCTGGGTCAAGCCGAGTCAGGAAGGCTTGTAGCCGACTTTTGCTTCCTGGGACAGGCTTTCCGGACACCGTGCAACAACCCTCGAGGAGTTCCGCGCGGCATTCCTGCGTGAATTCCTACCCGCTGACTACGAGAGTCGGATGCGGCGAGAGCTTGGGCTACGTACACAGGCTCCTGATGAGTCGCTTCAGGAGTACGTACGGGCGATGCAAGACCTTTTCTTAGTCGCCGAGCCCAATGCCTCGAACGAGGAACGCGTCGAACGGGTGATCAGGCAGGCACATCCGACCTTTTCGGCGTACCTGCGCGGCGGCCGCTTCCGAAATCTGGAGGAATTAGCCGCCGAGGCAAAGCGCATTCAAGGTGACATTATCGCCGCGCGCGCCTATCGCCCACCGCCGCCCGCCAGCGAGGCCCTTGAGCCGAGCTGCGCGTGGAGAGGGCCTGAGCCCTTTCCCCAACGGCAACAACCCGGCCAAGCTGCCTTTGCGGCTGCAAGCGGGTGTGTTTGGGAGCTGAGCGCGCGCGCTCTCGACCCCTACACGCACGGGAGACGGGCAGCCTGTGCTGAGCCACCGACCGAAACGCATGCGCAGGGACGCTTTTCGACCCAGCGCATCGCGGAGGGAAACGCTCGTTATCGGCCCATTGGCCAAGCGGCGAGCCGACCCCGGCAGGGAGCTGAGGCTGCTCCGCCTCGGGAAAGATACCGCGACGGAGTACGCTGTTTTCGCTGCCAACAACGAGGGCACATTGCAAAGGATTGCACCGCGCCCCGGTCTCCTGGGAGGCCGGGAAACGGGATAGCAGGTCGCTCGCGAAGGCACGAGTGACCGAACCTTTGCTTGTTCCCTCGGCGTACCGAGCAGGTTGTGTTGCTGGTACGCACGCGCCGTTTATTCCGGTGACCATTGCCGGCCGCGAATTTTCGGCGCTGCTGGACACGGGCGCAAGCGCTTCGTTGTTCGGCGAACAGGTTTTGTCCCACTTGCAAAAGCACGCAGTGCGCTTGCGGGACTGCCGAACGACATCTTGCGAAAGGCGTGGCCCATTCGGCTGGCGCCGCAAGGCTGACTGTCGGTGGGGAGAGCGAATGAGACGCACGCGTTTCGTTCATCTCCCAGGGCTCAGTGTTCCTGTGATTCTCGGCAGGGACTTTCTCCTTAAAACTGGGATCGTTGTGGACATTGCGAATGGCGGCTATCGCGACGGTCAGTTCACGTTGCTAAAGCCGTTCATCAGCCCGCCGGCGTCCGATTCTGCCTGTGCAGATGAGGCGTCGGAGTCGTGTCGCGCGCCGAGTTCGGGGGCAAGCCCCCGAGCTTCGCGCTCGCCCGCTCATGGTCCCCTTTGGGATCGAGAGGCACGGCACGAACCGTGTCGCGCGCAGAATTCAGGGGCAAGCCCCTGCGCTATGCGCTTGTCGATTCACAATCCCCAGTGGGATAGAGCGACACGGGACGAAGAGGCACTACATCTAAGTGCCAACGTGGTAGCTGACGCGCTATCTCGTGCCCCATTGTCCACCCAGAGCTTTTCTCCAGGTGCTACAGCCGCTGCCGGTGCCTTAGCGCCAGCTAGCGTCGGGGGCGAAACGAGCGGAGAGAGAGGCGAGTCCGCAAGCGGGCAAACCTGTTTCTCCGCGCTCCAGGCAAGCAGCGCGCCGGAAAGCGTGCGAGCGGGGGAGCTTCACGAAAGCGAACCCATGACGCCGATGGCTGCAGTCCTGAGTGGGGACGAGACCAACCTCCCCTTTGGGAGAATTGGAATCGCTTTCAGCAGGCAAGAGCTACTGAAGGCCCAGCAAATTGATCCGTTTTGTCGCGGAGTGAGCGACGGTCTCAGGGAGACGGAGCGCCGAGACGCTGCTGGTATTGCGGCGGGCGCAGGGGGGCCGGAAACAGCGTGTGTCGCTGAGTCCCCCGCGGATTTATATTTGCTGGATCATGATGGGCTCCTGCTGACGTCACTACGCGGCCGGTTGTCGGCCGCTAGCGGGAAAGCGTGGACTTCTCTCCGGGACCAGCGCACGGTACGTTCATGCTTTCCTCTCGTCCGCCGACACCTTTGTGACTAGGACTGAGCTCGCGCACGGTGCCTTTGCTCGTGCGGGGAGCGCGTACTTTGTGCTGATCCTTTCCCGACGCTAAGCCGACGAGCGGTGCCATTAGTGCTCGCGCGAGGTCGTACCTCGCCGAGCCGCACTTGCCGAAAGCCTAAGCCGAAGGATATTGCCCGTGCTCTCGCGAGTTGACCCATTGGTTATCGCCAGAGCAAGTACCATAGCCGCCGGGACTTTTCCTAGCGGCGTGTCCCAGCTTGAGCCTGTGCTCTCGCCGCGACGTGCTATAGGCGCCTGTTATTGTATTTTCGCCCTGGTGCGGGACCCCTTTGGCTCCCCTCCGTGCGGGCGTTTGTGCAGTGCTGGTGCCGACGGTTTCAGTAAACGGTTTCCGTCAACTCAGGGCTTTACTGTGTTTTTGCGTGCGTCGCTCGGTAGCCCCTTGCGGCCTCTGAGCTCGCGCGCGAGCGGTGCTGGAGGCGACGGCTGACGCGGCCCTGTGGCTCGCTAAGCTCGAACCCGCGGTGGTTGGTCTCCTGTGAGACACCAGGAACCCACAAGTGGTATCACTGGAAGGCAACGGGTAAGCTCCTACATTTGCGAGGTAAGTGTCAAGAAAGTTTAGACTATCGCATCGTGTTTTTCATTTAAATAAGAAAGTATTCTCTGGTCCTCGCTCACGTACCTCTGTTCGCTCACGAACTAAGCACTGCACTGCCTATGGTTTGCGAGCGCGCGTCGCATAGGCTTTTGCCGTTTTGATCGGCGCAGTCTATGCGAGTAGTACCCTTATTTTAAGGACTGACGAAAATGGTTCGCCGCAAAATAGCCTTACATTAGCTACAAATCGTCATGTAAACCACCTATTTTACTTTTTCACGGGAAGCACACATCGTGTGTCTCTTGTTTCTTTTTTCCCCCCTCAGTTTCTTTTTTCGCTACTGATTATTTGGGACTAAAGAACGCAGTGCTTCTTCTGGGGAGAGCGGCTGTTGTGTACGTGGCAAGCGAAGCATTGTGATTTTCTCTATTCTCAGCAGATATCTTGCGGATCTCAGGTTGTTACGTTATATAGCTGATTTTTTAGACGACTATATTTGTAGCGTGGTGCTCGTAAGCCGATGGTCATTCGTGCTCTTTCCCGATCGTAGTGGGTACTGTGACGGTCTTTAAATGCCTGTGCACTGTATGCCCAGGTGTAGTAGAGTTAAGGGGCATCATGGGACCAAAATGTTTCGGCGCTTTCTGGCATGGTGTCTGTTGTAGCCTGTGCATTTCTTCGAAACGTGTGAAGCGAGGTAATACAGCATTATTCCTGCGAAAATTTATTTTTAAGCACTGTAATGGGTTCTCTGTATTTACAAGGCAACTTTTCATATCAATAATCACTTTTGTTGTTTTACTTGTACTTAGAAACACTTTGAAGAGGACCAGTACGAGGGAAATCGACAGGACGGGCGCCGTCTGTTAAAGTGAACAGCCCTACATCATCATGGACTATATTTTCGAAGTGAAAAACACTGCTAATCTGTATTTGACTCTTTTAGTTTCTTTTTCAATGTAGTTATCAGTGTTCTAATGGTTATTTATAAAATGTTCTGTACTCGCTATCGATGTGTTTGGCTGATACGACGTATTCAATGGTAGCTGATGTTTTCTGGCTGGATATCTTGATTAATATTACCCGCGGTTGCGTTTTCTTGTTTGCATTTTTGTTTTCGATTTATATTGTGTGTAATAAGGTTGATGTACTCACTTGACCCCCCCCCGCCCCCATGTAATGAATAAATTAAAAAAACCTCCCTATCTCGAATTGTGTGTCGAGCCTACCTTGCAAATTTTTTTATCTCGTCTTTCAACATAACCTTCAGGCGCCACACAGTACATATAATTTTTCATGTACATATCTCTTTCATTATTGATTGTACTAGACATTATAAGTAAATGTATTTTGTGCATCGTTTGGTTTCTTGTGTGTATTACGCAAGATTGACAAAGACAAGTTACGTTACATGTTTCTCTACAGCACTAACTAAACCTTTATTTCACATCGCACTTATTTTTACACCAGCTTAATCCTGTCAGCACACAGTTTTGTGGGCAGAAAAAGCAAAATTGCGCGTAGATATCGTCAAATAATTGCAACGAACGCGAAGAGCACGCGCAACGCAAGGGAAACTAACCGCCGTGCGCGAGTGGCTGGCTACGGTAAAGGAGGCGTGACGTGTAAACCAAAATACAACAGCGAAAAGAAAAACTTCCACACACAGGGGGTCGCAAACCTTAGATACCAAGCATCGAAGCGCAAAAAAAAATAGTGCGTATTTCAAACATACACACGGCATATTAAATGTGATTGAATTAGGCAACTTGGGGCATGTTCCCGGCGCCATACATTTACGTCTTGGACCTTCGACGAGTTAACGGCTATTGGTTATAAAGATGTGCAGATGCGATACCGATAAAAAAATCCTCATCAAGGCAAAGCACTTGGAAGTGCGCCGCGAGTAACACTATTTCTGAACGCAAGCGTAGCCGAGTCTGAGCTCTTGTGATTCAATATGGCGGCGCCAGCGGGGTTGTCTCCACCCTGAACGGCGCCGCTGGCATGGATTTCCTTCCTCCATCGAGGCACCCTAAGCTGGATGGATGGATGGATGGATGGATGGATGAGGCTGAACCCTTTAAATCGGGCGGTGGCATACGCCACCTAGCCATGGCTATCAACATAATTTGTACTTTGTGGTGGGTGAAATTTCACCCCTGCCTTAATTTTATCCACCAATCAGATAACCTCTGTTTGGTTATCTCTACCCGCTTAAAGTCTATTTTGCCTTCACTGTCCCTAAACCCCTGGTGAGGATGGACTAGTCAGTGCAGTGGCTCCACTGGCACAAAGCGAGTGGGAAAGGGCAGAGAAGAGGGTTCCTAGTAGCACGTCGACAGGTCCTGATGGCATCCCAATTATGTTGATAAAGACATTGGGCCCAAAATCTAAGAAAGCATTAAGAGAGGCAGTGAGCAAAATGATAATGGACGGTAAAGCCCCTGATGGGTGGAGACTGAGCAGGATGAGCATGATATATAAGGGAAAGGGGGACAAAGCCGACATAAACAACTACCGTCCCATAACAGTGACGTCAGTGGTTTACAGGGTGGTGATGCAGATTATAAAGGACAGACTGCAGGCATGGGTGGAGAGCGAGGAGGTGCTGGGGGAACTACAAAATGGGTTCCGAAAACAAAGAAGGTTAGAAGATAATCTGTTCTCATTGACACAATGTATTGAAATAGCAGAAAAGGAACACAGGCCCCTATGGCTTGCCTTTCTGGATATCAAGGGAGCCTATGACAGTGTAATCCAAAAGGATTTGTGGGACATACTGGGCACTCTAGAGGTGGAAGATGGAGTAAGAAATCTTTTAAAAGATATCTATAAAAGTAACTGGGTGCTTATAAAATGGGAAAACAAGGTATCTGGGCCTATAGAGATACAGCAGGGGCTTAGGCAGGGGTGCCCTCTGTCACCTCTGTTGTTCATGCTGTATTTACAAGGATTAGAGAAAAAATTAGAGAGGAGCGGACTTGGCTTCAACCTTTCCTATTTCAAGCAGGGAGAATGGATTAAACAGTCATTACCAGGACTGATGTATGCAGATGACATTGTACTTATGGCTGACAGCAAGGAAGACTTGCAGAGATTAATGGACATCTGTGGTAAAGAGGGAGATAGCTTAGGTTTGAAGTTTAGTAAAGAAAAATCGGCAGTCATGACTTTTAATGATAATCAGGGCAGCGAGCATAGGATACAGGAGGTTACGCTGGAGGTGCTGGATAAGTACAAATATCTTGGAGTGTGGATAAACAATGGGGCTGAGTACCTAACGGAACATGAAAAATATGTGACGGCTAAAGGTAGCAGAAATGCAGCTGTGATGAAAAATAGGGCACTGTGGAATTACAATAGGTACGAAGTGGTGAGAGGGATTTGGAAAGGGGTGATGGTCCATAGTTTGACTTTCGGCAATGCGGTCCTGTGCATGAGATCAGAGGTTCGAGCAAGGTTGGAAGTTAAGCAGCGAGGGGTAGGTAGACTGGCTCTGGGAGCACACGGAAATACACCAAATCAGGGGGTACAGGGTGACATGGGATGGACGTCATTCGAGGGCAGGGAAGCCAGCAGCAAGATAGAATTTGAGGAGCGATTGAGAGAAATGGCAGAAAAGCGGTGGGCAAGGAGAGTTTTCAGTTATTTGTACATGAGGAATGTTGATACAAAATGGAGGAAGCTGACCAGAAAACTGTCAATCAAATATTTGGACTGCAGGAGGGGTGCAAACCAGGAAACAGCGGTTAAGAAAAAGGTTAAGGAAACAGAGAGAGTCTGTGGAAAGCAGGGATGCAGACGAAATCAGCACTGGGCACATACCGAACTTTCAAGCAAGAAATTGCCAAATAAAATATCTACGATAATTCTAGGGGAAGCTCTTTGTTGTTTGAAGCCAGGACGGGAGTATTGCGGACTAAGATGTACCGAGTCAAATACCAAGGTATAGACACGTTGTGCTGTGCGTGTGGAGAAGAAGAGGAAACGGCTGAACACCTCATACTTTTCTGTAAGGGGCTTAACCCTACAGTGCAAGGCAACGGGGCTGATTTTTTCAAAGCATTTTTTCAAAGCAGTCTAAGATTGCAGCGCCGACGGCGGAAGTGGCGGTAGACGCAAGAGGCAAATAAACTATGGCCTCCGAGACGGCACGACGCGCAATGTGAGCGAGCTCGGAGGCCATATACAAAGGGAGCTTCCGGCGTTGCTGTCCGCGAGTGCCTCGTCCGCGTCCTAAGCAGCCGATCGCTCGCGCGTGCTTCGGCCATTGCAAATGGTGCAGCTTTGTACGTTTGATTGATAGTGGTGTATTTTCCAGACAGGGACATGCAAGGAATTCCGAAGTGCACACTTAAGGCCCGTCCATGTTACCGGCACGGCAACTCGCCGCACGCCGTTTGCCGTTCGCGGGCCGCCGGTCGATGGCGGTTTTGCTCGCGAGCGGCGAGATTTCCTTGCAGTAGACAGAATTGGATCGGGACTCATTTGTGCGGCTGCCGTACAGCGAAGTGGCCAATCAGTGACCGAGGAGTGGTCACTCTGGCCAGGGGCGGATCCAGGTTTTTAACACGAAAGTGTTTTATGCCGGGGTCCACCAAGACTTCACTGACGTATTTCCGTCACGGAAATACGTCAGTGAAGTATTTCCGTCACGGAAATACGTCATAGAACATAATACAAAGAAAGAAACCAGAAGAAAAAGTTCCACAAACATGCAAAATTTGGGAATCGAACCCACGACCTCTCGGTCCGCGACGATAGATCGCCGAGCGTTTAACGCATTGCGCCACAAACGCATTTGCAGAGAGCTACACAGACGCGCCTTATATATCTAACACTCCTCCGTGTACCCGCGCTCTTGTTCGGGGCGGTGCCGCCGCCTGCGAGCAGAAAAGAGAAGTACTGCATTATGACACTAACGCGCACCGACAGTGAACGCTTCGGTGGTCTCACCACTACGACGCCTCGATGCCAGCATTCGAAGGGACGCTGGCATCAAGAAGCACTACCAACGCCACCTAGGTGGCGTTGGTAGTGGCGTTCACCGTACTCAGCACAACGGAGCGTGGCCTCCGCAATTAGCTCTGAAAATGTTTCTGAAGTTGATCGCGGAGGCTGCAATTACGACGCGCTGTACGCGCTGATTTGACTCGGTGACGATTCAGTTACGTGCTTTGTCTTGCGCGTTGTATTAGTGTGTCAGTTACGTGCTTCGTCTTTCGCGTTGTGCTAGCGTGTGCAGCGTAGTGCAGCTTCCATATGCACGACGGTTGCTCATGGTCATCGACGTTGGTAGTCGTGATGGAGGAGACGTGCCACCAGGCGTCAGCGTGGGTGCATCAACGCCTAAGGGCGCTTTAGCCACAAAACACCAATAGACATTATATATCAATGTGCAATAAACATTACACTACTTCTGTGAAGACACGTTTCACTTTCGTGTTCTATACCGATTCCTATATAAGAGGGATCAACCACATTTTTTTTCTGAGGGGGGGGGGGGTCAGCTTCTGTCAATGATGATGATGATGATGATGATAGTAGCCTTTCTCATTTACCGAAATGCACCGTTTCTGCTCACGATAAACCCGCGTTTTATACGGCTAGAGCAACACCTGTAGCCCGCTGTGGTGGCTCAGTCAGCTCAGGCGTTGCGCTGCTGATCACGAGATCGCGGGATCGAATCCCGGCCGCGGCGGCGGCATTTCGATGGAGGCGAAATGCAAAAACTCCCGTGTGCTTGCCTTGTAGTGCACGTTTAAGAACACCAGGTTGGCAGAATTAATCCGGAGCCTTCCACTACGGCGTGCCTCATAATCAGAACTGGTTTTAGCACGTAAAACCCCAGAAAGAGGAAGAAGCCCTATAGCGACGCCAGGTATCGGTTTCTCCGAGCATAAAGGAAAAGGACGTTACCCAATACAGCCATGTGCTTGGCGGCTGTGCCTGATAATACAGGGTGTTGAAAACTAAGATTTATGGTTTTCTTAAAATTAGGCACTGGGAGGCACGCAAAGACCACCTGTGCTAGTAACTTAAGTGGCCAGGTGGGCACAAAGTGAGACGATAATTATCGCTGTGAGCAGTCGAATTCACTTAAGTTGAACAATTATTTTTTTGTCGACTGCAGTAAGTGGGTATGTTTGTATTGAAAACTTAGAGACAGTAGTGTTTCTACACAGTATCGGTCGGAAGAATTATTCTAGCGTGTTCGTGCTCCGAGATATCCGACTCCAAATTTCTATTGTCGTACTGCGAACAGTTATGGAATCGACGCGGGAGTGGTTTATGCTTTGCGGTGCTGTGGAAGGGAGGGACTTTGAACGTTTTTAGGGCATTGACATCCTGATGGGTGAAGTGTTGTCATGAGATTCGTGCATGACAACATCAAACTTAAAACGGCAGTATACATGAAATATTCGTTAGCATAGCTAAAAAGGTTTCTGTTGTTGATGGTGTAGTTGTTGCTTTTGATGTCAATAAAACTTACAATACTTGGAAATCAGCAGTCACTTTATTTGCGTAGCCCAGGAAATGGCCATGCCCGGTCGTCTAGTCACCATTACGCACGCGCATTGCCCTCCGGCTTCTCCGCTCGTGCCAGTATCTCGGCATGGCAGCTGCCGCCAGCTTTACAGGCTGCGCGGTCGCGTGTTATGACAGCGGTTACGGGTTCTTCGATTTCTTTTAGTTCGCCAGCCGTCAGGGGAAGGGGGACAGTTATTATCTTTGCCAATGCCTCCGCCGCGTTGTCAGACTAAACGCCGCACCCAACAGCCGCGTCACATCATGGAGGAGCTTTGCGCCAATCCTCACTCTCTTGCATGCGTAATCATGCGAATGACAATTAAAATTTGGAGTTGGATATCTCGGAGAATAGACATGCTAGAAGAATTCTATTAAGTGAAACTGTGTAGAAACACGGCTGCCTCTAAATTTTCAATACAAACATACACACTTACTGCAGTCGATAAATAGTTAATTATTCAATTTTAGGTAATATTCGGCTGCTGACAGCAATAATTATTATCTCACTTTGTGTCCCCCTGGCCACATAACTTATTTGCCCAGGTGGTCTTTACGTGCCTCCCAGTGCCTAATTTCAAGAACACCATAAAACTTAATTTTGAACACCCGGTATATCTAGCCTGTATTGTTTCTTAAAATAAAATTTGGGATGATCTGTCGCAGGTTTGTTATAAATGCGTAAGCACGGGTCCATCTTTGGAGTTCTGTTGGGACATCTTGATTTCCTTAAGAAGATTCTTTGTGTTCGGCTGAGACACCTTCGTTTGCTTTGGAGCTACAACGCGGCAACCACTACGCTGGTTGTTTACGATATGCGAATCACCGCGTATGAAGAAGACTCACGACGCCACCTACAAGAACGATGTGGCTTAGTAGCCGAGAGCGCGAGCCAGCGTCTACATGTTTTGCTTCCCACGCGACGTCATCCTTTTACACAAGGCGCGCATCTGCTCCCGTTTCTCTAACCACGCGTGGTTAGCGGCCAACGCCCGCGCGCTGGATTTTGGCCGCTGACGTCACGCTCCCACACTTCGCAGCCGCTGCTCGAGGCTTCGCCCCGCTATGCGAGAACGGCCACTCAGATAAACGGATCCGACGGCTTTGAGCCTCCTATGCTTAATGTACGACAATAAAACTGCGAAGTTACAATGAAAAACTTGTAGCGTACGAACCGTACTGTGCTCGTACTGGATATTGTCAACGTGTAACTGTGATCACACTTCTTTCTGGGGTTTTACGTGCCAAAACCAGTGATCACACTGAGTGCTACAGTTTTAAAAAAAGTTGCCTATGCGAAATTCTTAGTTTAGCTGTTAGTTGTTATTATTTATATATGAACACTCCAGCGAGATATCTCTTTCATTAAGCAGGTTGGTCGCGGAACCGATGACAGCCAATGAGGCAGCCGATGACACCCCTATCGGGAACTGAGTTGATCAGTTGCGAAGGCGCTCGCGCGACATCTGCGTGCTTGGCAAAAGGCACGTCCCCTCGTTCATTCGACGCCACCGATGGGAAGAGTAAGGCACGGCCGGCGCCAGGAGGTCCAAGGTGTTCATGAGAAAAAATAACTACGGCAACTTCGCGACACCGCACCCCTACGGAATACAGCTAAGCTTGTAAGCGAGCTAGCTTTACTTTTACATGGCTCATACCACTGGTACTCGCGAAAAATAATTTTGAAGAATGCTGGTGGCGATACTTTTTTTTTTTTTTTTTGCGACAGGGCCATCCCCCTGTCAGCGAGGGGGCGATGCAGAAATCTGAGGGGGGGGGGGGGGGTCAGGACATCCGGACATCCCCCCTGGATCCGCGCCTGACTCTGGCACCGACGGCAGCCTCACCGCCGCAGATCGTTCGGCGGCGCCGATATCGTCGCTAGGCCTTCTCCGGCTCACTAGAATGCTAAAGCTGACGGCGCTTCGGAATGAATGACCGACAGTGGCGTAGCCAAGGGGGGGGTTGGGGGGGTTCAAACCCCCCCGAAATTTTTTCCGCAACCCCCCCCCCCCCCCTCTTACTTACCCACCCTTTGTTTTCGTCGCTTCGCGCTGACATAATTCATGAAACCGGTGCTACTATCACAATTTAATTCCTGGGCGTTTCCGTTTGGGTTGGTAATTTACAGCGAATCATGTCTGCATATGGAAAAAACTGTCACGGTGTTTGTCAAGGCTTTCACACTCTGTGAAGTTTTGGGCGAGAATGTGGCGGCCGCATTCTGAAGCAACAATGCGCAACAAATGAAGCAACAAATGCGGCAGCCGCATTTTAGATGATGGCGAAAACGCTCGACGCCCGTTTACTTAGATTTTGGGTTGCACGTTAAAGACCCCAGGTGGTCGAAATCTCCGGTATACATTTCCGCCGCTTCCCTTCAGGTGTCGGTTAGGCCGCGCTCGCGCAGGATTTTAGGCTACGTTCACACTTGGTCTCAAAGCTGTAGGAAGCGGCAAAATCTTGCAAAAATGCGCCCGCCTAGGCGGCAAAACAGGCAGAAAAACAGGCTGTGAGCCAAATCGGTCTCGGGCCGATTTTTTTGCCATGGCGAAGCGGAAACGCGGAGGAAAGTCGTTCTGCTTCACTGGAAGCTACACTAGCATGTAAACAACCGGTCGTAAAATGGCACCGGGCACCAAAACCATGGCACCAAAAGTGTAGGCTGTAATGCTGATCGACGCGATCAAGAACCAGCCCTTGCTCTACGACAAGAGTGGCACTAAAACGTACTGTCAGCAATACTCGCGATAGTATTCAACGTCGCGCGACCGGAGGTGCGGCAACGAAGCCTTGGCGTGACCCAACTTCTCGCGCTTTTGCAAGGCCAGGCGGACCCACCACCGCCGTTTCCGAGGTGTCCGCGTCTTCCGTTTATTTATTGTCCATTTCTAGAAAACAAGTAGGTAGAAGTATGAAAGCCATTTCTTCTTCCACTTCTATGGCAAACAATAGTTAGACAGATTCCTCGTTGGCGCTCCAAAATTCTCCTCGCACGTGTACGGTATGTTGCAGAAGTCGCGGGGTGCTTTTCTCGTCGCGACGATAGATTGGGAGCGTAGGTCTCACGTAGGACGCGCAGGCTTTGGCGAGCCCCAACACTAGGGCCAGCCCGGGTTTTAGCTGTGGTGTTCCCGTTGCCCCTTTGGTGTCCTGGAGGCGCCGACAATACGAAATGATGAAATGTTATTACAACTTGTGAATACAAGCTATTAAAGAAATATTATCACGACTAGGCACCAACCTGTGACTCAGCGCTACCGCGCCCGTGTGCGGAGAATTACGGAATGCCAACGAGGAATTTACCGAAGGTCGCAGATGACACGCGAAGTTGCGTAAAATGATCAGTTTTGATGACGGTACAAGGGTCAAAGAATGAACATACCGCTCGAAATATTGCGATAATGAGCGCCACCACGCCGACAAACGTACGCAGGCTAGATGGATCTGGACGAAAACGGCAGCGGCGGCCGCGGCGGTAGCAAAACAAATGTGAACAACTTGGACAGGCGCGGAAAAAATTTTCCGGCCGCTTCGGCCTTTCCGCCCGCTTTGGCCTTTCTGCCCGCTTGCCGCTTTCCAAGTGTGAACGTAGGCTTAGTCTGCGCGAGAAACGTCTCTTGTTTGCGATTGCGCCCCTACGGAAGGCTGGTAATTACTGTTGTGTTGTTGAATTCCAAACCAGCAATTACGGAAGGCTGGTAGTTGCTGTTTTGTTGTGGAATCCCAAACCAGCAATGTACACACGAAGGGGTTGATGACAGCAGTGAAATTCCGCCGACTCGCAATAGAATGCACGAAACAGACAGCCGACAAGCATGAATTACTGCTGTGCGCAGTACAGCGTAAGTAAACTCTTGTTGCAGGCGCTGACAGTTCTCATCGGATTTCACGCGTCCTGAGAAATTGATTATGTGCACTATGCACTGAACAATACCGGAGTTCATTCCTGCATCACTAGTACACCAATCAGTCGAGATTCTGTGAGGTATAAGGCCGCTTCCTGTTTGCACCGGCGTAAGTGGAGCAGAAATGCACTACTTAAAACGCGTACACATGCCATATCTGTGCTGAGCGGTGAAATATTCTGTACAATTCTGAATCTGTTGACGTAAAGGCAAATGATGGCTACACGCTCGCACACAGCGGAAGACACGTACAGCGGCCCATGCACTTGCTGCACGAAATGCAACCCTCTCGTATGAGGGAGCAGGGCGACGAAAGCTTCGAGAAAAAAAAAAAAACGCCTTACGCGTTTTTGCGCGTATTTAAGTTTTCTAGCGCAAAGACGCAGCGAACAAGCTATCAAGATATTGCTATGGGAGTAGGTATAGCCTGGTCACACGTGCATTTTCACGCGCATAGCCGTCCTTGACTTGTGAAACGCACTTCGCCCCGACGAGGACGACGCCATTTACGCTTAACGGAAATTAACAATTAATGATGTCTTCTCCGATCGCACGGGTCGTCTCAATGATGCGTTTTATTGCGATAGCAATTATATGGACACTCAAAAGCAGATTTCTGCCGTCGGCGTCGCCGTCGCCGTCGCCGTCGCCGTCGCCGTCGCCGTCGCCGTGAGGTTCCGTATGACGTCATTTGGAGATGAAATCGTCGCCGCGCGCCGAACGCTGTATGTGCGAGTGAAAGGGCGCGAGGGGCGCGTCTTTCACGGGGAGTGAACGCACGGCGGAGAACAAACGCGCGTTCTGCGCCGTGCTCGCTTAAGGGCTGCAGAAGTAGGCGTCTCTTTTCTCCTTTACAATCACCATATATGTAGAGCAAACGCGCCTTCTTCGGACGCGCGAGAGGCCGTGGGGGAGGGGGAGGGAAGGGAGGCGACGTTTAGCTGCGGCACCAAGTGCCTATTTATATCAGAGGCTCCAGCAACAGTCACCAACGCCGCACGCATTTTGAGCTAACGCGGGCAAAACGCCGATGGCGTCGACAACAGTTCTGCGTGTTGTTGCTACCAAAGCCGCTCACCTTACTTCGTATGACATTGCTGTGTTGCTATCGCATTCATTGCTTCGCCCTTAGGGCGAAACTGTGACATTTTTTCAGTACAGACAGCCAGCAAAACACTGTATATGTCTGCACTGGAGCTACGGACAGTTTTATTGCGATAGCAATTATATGGACACTTGAACCGGATTTCTGCCGTCGGCGTCGCCGTCGCCGTCGCCGTGAGGTTCCCTATAGATAAAATCTTCGCCGCGCGCCGTATGCCCGAGAGGAAGCGTGCGGAGACGCGCGCTATCACGGAGAGCGAACGCACTCAATCTCCCACGCGCAAGCAAGGAAGCAGGAAGCCAGCGCCGGAGGGAGCAAGGGGGGGGGGGGGGTGGGCACTTCTCTGCAAACAACCGCGCTCGTCGCTCGCTCGCACCGTCTCTTATCTCCACACGGCTCTGACATTTAAGTGCATTCGCCGCTCAGTTTCCGTTGAAGCGATAGACCGCACGTACCTTCGCCCGCTGCGGCGTATGCTTGCTGCCAGCGTTTTGACAGTCGTTGTCTGCTGTCATTCAGTGTGATCTCTTCGTGTTTGTGCGCGCTCACACCACGCTTGTTCATTCAGCTCGTAATAGTCGGGCCACATTTTCCAACGCACGCTACACACGCAATGCTGCCCGGATCGGCAGTGCAGCGCTACAGGTGTGTCCCTTCGCACGCGCTGCCCACGGGAAGCGCTTCTCATCAACACCACCGTTTCACACGCGCCTTCTCGTGGTCATCGAGTCTCTCTTCATGCCGGTCTACTTACGCCGCAGCACACCTGCTTACTTAATCAGCTCATGTTTACTACAATTCATATTGCTACCAAAGCCGCTCACCTTACTTCGTATGACATTGCTGTGTTGCTATCGCATTCATTGCTTCGCCCTTAGGGCGAAACTGTGACATTTTTTATGAAGTTTTAAAGCTACAAGAAGTCCTTATAAAGTAAAAACAATTGTCCTGTTAGCGCAGCATTTTGCAAAAGTGGCCGGCTAAATTCGGGGCCAAGGATCTGGCCACATTGCGCCACGCTTGAAATACGTCGAAGCCGAGTCTCTTGTGGTTGAGAGCCGTCAATAAACCTCGTTGAGCGTCCACGCCGCGTGCCGCCGGCCGGCGCCGAAAATCCGTCGAAAATCGGTTCCTTGTGGTTGGGCCTTTAGGGACAAGAACTTCGTTGTAATGGCATGCTGCTAAGTTGCCGCAACCGACAAGGCGAGGGCAAAATGCTTTTTCTGTTTACCATCCGGCGAGCGCAAACGCTTGCTGCACACTTGGGGTGCGATCGCGCAAACAGCTCGCTTTTCCGTTCCTTCGCTTGCCTTCTCGTGATCGGTCAGAATTGTGATTGCGTCAGCGGCCGTCAGAGACAGCGAGGCGGTACCGCAGCTTTCCCACTTTGTGACGTAGCTGTCAAACGGAACGTTCGGAAAGCAAGCTGTTTGCGCTAGGGTTCCTCGATGCGTGCGCCCCCCTCCGCCGCCGTGGAGGGTGGAGTCATTCTGTGAAGGGGTGAATGCCGCCTTTCGACCGGCGGCCGCCATTGCGCTCCCCACGCATTGTCGCGGCTGGTTGAGTGAGACACTTGTGCGGCGTCTTCTAGGGCGAAATGCCCGGGTGTTGCGTGCCACAGTGCACAAAACATTCGCGAAATGCCTGGGAGATGTTCAGATTTCCGAAAGATCCGAAGAGGCGGCTCCTGTGGCTGGTAAAGATCAGGCACGACAAGTGGCAACCCACGGACCGTTCCTGTTTGTGCAGCGTAAGTTATGCCCTTTCTGTGTTTGGGAAGTTAAAGCTGTGTGACACGGGCACTTTTGATCGCGATCGAGCCTTATCCGGATCAAATTTCTCGATCGTGATCAGCTCCCTTGCGCAAGCTGCAGAAGGAAGCCGATCATTCTTAAGAAATCAGATCCCGATCGGCCTTAATCGCAATCACCAGTGCACCGTGTGTAATAGTTCCACGCTATTTCCCGTAGCGTTTGTCCGTCTTGTAGTCCTGATATCTGGCATGTAAACGTGCGTGTTTAACTCGTTCGTTTGTGGATAGCACAAAATGCGCTGTTCTTAAACGCTTGTTGTGCATGAGCTGCAAGTGCGTAAAGATCTGCGCCTGCGTTGTGCGCTTTTAAATGCGAAGCATTTCTTAGCGAACTTCGGCGACTTTGAGCGTTTCAATCTATCTATCTATCTATCTATCTATCTATCTATCTATCTATCTATCTATCTATCTATCTATCTATCTATCTATCTATCTATCTATCTATCTATCTATCTATCTATCTATCTATCTGTCTATCTATCTATCTATCTAGCCGCCTATGACTTTGTGCTCTCCACCCTTTTGTTAATGGGATGTATGCTAAAATTGGTATGGCACAACATGACTGCATGACGAACATAAATGACAGGTCATAACATGAAAATCATGACATGAATGTCATGAGCGGCATGATTTACGTACCACGGTCTTGGTGCTCTTGCGGACGTTTCGTTAACTTGATATACACCAAAAGTGTTATGGCGAGGCAACAATGTCTGACGACCATGGGTGTGTCTAAGAACATGAAAATCATGACATGCATGTCATGAGCGGCATGATTTACATGCCACGCGTTTTGTTAATGGGATGTATACCAAAATTGCTATGGCACAACATGACTGCATGACGAACGTAAATGACAGGTCATAACATTAAAATCATGACATGTGTGTCATGAGCGGCATGTGCTTACATGCCACAGTCTTGGTGCTCTTGTGGCCGTTTCTTTACTTCGTTAACGTAGTAGTGACCGTAAAGAAAACAGTCGTGAAACTGGTTGTTTATTGGGCGAACCTGTGCCCACAAAAGCAAGATACGCTCAAAGCACAACGATAGCGGCGAACACAGTCGGCGATCGTCGAAAATCTGATCAGCGGCGGAACGCGTCGGCTTTTATACCTGAGTCATCGAAGGTTCCAGATTAATCCCTGATGCCCGCGTCTCTTCCAGAAAGTTCTAGACAATTCGCGTCGCTCATACAATCAGATTAGATGAGCGTCGGTGACCACAAACGACGGATAGAAACATCGATAACGTTCGAGAAGCTTCCGATGCAGGCGCGACCTGCGCCGAGCGATAACGTTTAACATTTGTTAGCCGGTGGAAAACGGCCATCGGTGAAAAATAAACATGTATACGTGTCAATATGTACCAAAATCGGTATAGCGAGACAACAATGCAGATCCACTTTACGTTCCTGATGCGTGCTTCGCATTTCCTTGATTTCCACTGCATGTGGGATCTGCCATTTTTTTTTGCTACCGGCGCCTTGAACGATTTGCTTTTGTGCGTAGTGGAAAGAGCGTGTTCATGGGGCTTGTAGAACGCAAGTTGAGCTCCACACTTGCCTTTCATGCGATGACATACGGAGCGAGTTGACGTGTTTTCCCGGCGTTGGTATTCTTATGCCACTAACTCGGACAGTACTTGGTGTGCCTGCGTGTTTTGTGTGTGTGTCTGCGCGTGCGCGTTTGTGACGAGGTGTATGACCCTGCATGACGCATGGGTCATGCAGGGACATGTCAACATGTCCCGCTGCAGGGACATGTTGAAGAAAGTGCCTTTGAGCAGAACCGGGCGGACGGCTGGAAAAAATTGAAGCCGAATGCTGCGCCAACAATCTTTTAGTTCAGAGGTAACAAGCCACATATTTTCGCATTAACGAAAGCTTGCGAGGCTTGCTTCCTAATCTGCTTCCAATGTTATTCATTTTTACGCTAAGTGCTGTTATGACCGGGTTTCTTTAATCACATAATGCAATCAACCAGGTGGTTCTTTGGAGACAGAAAGAAATGTACATTACAAAAAAAAAAATGCTCTTAGCACTTCTGGTCACCGAAATCGCTCGTTCCCTCCATTTTATAGGGAGGTGAATCAACCGTACCTGCCATCCAGAAGCGTTTCACTGACAATTTTGCATTTCGTTTATTTTTATTTTTATGCGTAATGAAGCTCACAACATGTTCGTTCATAATGATAAAAGAATCTGCCAGCTGATATGCAGCATCTGTGGTTTCTCTTTCCTTTAGCGATGCCTAAGCACAGGAAGCCGCCAAGAGAAAGACTTTTGCCACAAGTGGCGCCTGCGACAGTGGAGGAGAGGTGTACACTGCACAATCAACTCAGTGCTTCTCGTATGTCACCGACAGCACTTCAACACCAACATGTCGAGGACATGGCTGCTATGCAACAGACAGCACATCAAGAATAGCAGCCACTGCCGAGTGATGACACGGAGATGTCTAAAGCTCAGATGAGCAACTCACCTAGCCCAAGTTTTACGGCGGAAACTTCAGTTCCTGCGACAGATGATTCTCTGCAAGTTGCCGGCCCACTTCGCGCAACCCATGTTGAATTGTTGGAAGAGAAATGCAGCAACAGGTCATGTGCTGAAGTGAATACTGCTACAGGACATGAAGGGAAAGTACCCGAAACTTCGTGAAGTTCATAGCAAGGCAAGTGCTAAAACTAAGTCAATTAAAAAGAAGCTTCAGAAGTTGGAATATAGCAGTTGCATTTTACGAAAAACACTAAAGTTTCTAAATGAAGACCAAATGCGAGCCTTATCACGGAACAGCAACCGAGGTGCCACCTGGTCATAAAAAACAATTAAACAAGCCCTTCAAATAAAGTTCGCCAGTGGAACATCAGGCTATGAAACCCTTAGAAAACTTGGATATCCGCTGCCTTCCAACAGGACTCTTGTTCGTCGCTTTCAAGGGCTCAAGTTTCTGCTTGGGATTTTAACTGAAGTGATTGACGTGCTCAGAGCGAAAGCAGAGTGCGTGGAAGACGTTGAAAGAGATTGTGTGCTTTATCTCGACGAAATCGAAATTGCCCACGGGTATGAGCTCGACCGTGCTGAAGACGTCGTGTTTGGAGGAAAAACACTCCCAGCGGAACCTGATGAATGTGCCTGTCATTGCTTGGTGTTTATGGTCGGAGGATTGAACTCAAGGTGGAAACAGGTTATTGCATACCATTTCACTGGAAGCTCTGTCGACGGCTGTCTGCTGAAGAATTTTGTGCTAGAAATCGTGTAGATTTGCGCAGATATTTCTCTGAAAGTGCTTGTGGTGACCTCCGACATGGTAGCTTCCAACAGAGCGATGTGGCGCGAGTTTGGTTTTTCCAGTCACAGGAATTCTAACACGGTGTGCTCACTTCCTCATCCTGTACTTGAGGGAAAGGAACTCTTTTTCACTGCAGATGCCACACACGTGATAAAAATATTCGAGATCAGCTTTTGAACTCTATTGATTTTACACTGAGCGATGAAACTGTCTGCCACCATGGTTTACCCTCAACCAAAGTGAAACTCGAGCACGTGCGTGCTGTCGTAGAGTATGACTCCGAAAAAGGGCTAAAAATTGCACCCAAACTTTCAGAAGTGCACATCAGCAAAGCCACTTCACCAAAATGAAGGTCGGCATAGCGGTTCAATTTTTCAAAGAATCTCCAGCTGCCATTCGTTGCTTGATTAGAGAGAAAGTGCTCGAACCAGAAGCTCATCGCTAAATGGTACAAACTGATGTCCTCACGACATCCGTCTGTCGCACTTATTTGTCGAGACATACCACGCAGCCCTGGACACGTTGCGCTTGGCATTGGAAACAATACAAGGCATGCAGGTGGGCAGCACATCACAGTGGAAGCCCTCACAAGCAGGCCTCATGATTGCAACGACAGTGGTCCTTCGTTTGCAAGATGTTTTGCTTAAAACGGATGATTACAAGTTCTTCCTAACTGGGAGACTTCTGCAGGACTGCCTGGAGAATATTTTTTTTCTTTTGTACGCTAAAGGAAACCCATTCCAAACGCGTCCGACATGAAATGCGCTTTAAAGCTCGTGTGTGTCAGTTAATTTTTGCACATGCCAGCGACCTCGAGTTATGGGACAGATGATTATGAGTATCTGGCTGACATGATTTTACAAGGAAAACGAGAGTGTGGCGGAGATGTTGAAGAGGAAAACGATGATGCAGAAATTCTTTTCATTGAAGCACTGACTTCAATTGAGTGCAGGGTTCTGCACCATATTGGTGGATTTCTTGTGAAAGGAATTTTGAAAGTAACGGACTGCTAGCAGTGCAAGGCTGCAATGCAGGGAAGGTATTCTGTAAGAGTCCACCTAGTGGACTGTCCATTTCGGCGGTTCCCGATTGGCTCCAAATGCACAAGCGAGAAGGATACTTGCTGGCTCCTTCTCGCTTGTGCAACTGGAGCCAATCGGGAACCGCCGAAATGGACAATCCACTCTTACAGAATACGTCCCCAGGGCTCGGCAAACCATGAGCATGCATATTTAACTGCATTGAAAGAGTATGTGCGAGATGGTAGTAACTTGTGTTATCCGAGCTGTGAGGTTATGAGCTCGCTCATATCCTGTGAAGAACACTTCGAGGGGATCACATCCTGGACAGAAAACCTATTCACCCTGAAGTCCCCCCAAAAGCTGTCACAGCATATTTAATCAAGAGGGCCAAGTGCAGTCTAGAGACGTGCCAGCGACATAAGGGTTCTCTGGAAAACATGTTGATATCAAGTTATGCACGAGTAAGGCTACGCATTTACCTGCGCCAGCTCGAAGCCGCGAGAATCAGTGGGAGTGGAAGCAAGACATGCGCTGCAGTTAATTTGCAGTGAGAGAGAAACAACTTTATTTAAATTGAGATCGTGCTTGGTCACTGTGGGCACTGGCTATTGCGGCGCGCCGGGCCTGGTCGAGGGTCGCCAATTGGCTTCCCAAGTCCAGTTCGGAGAGTCGCGCCTCCCACGACCAATTGCTAAGTGTATCGTCAAGTAGCGGCGAGACGGCGTCTGCCGGACGCTGCGTGCATTGGTAAGTGATGTGTTCTAGTGTCGGGGTGGAGTCGCACCATGGACATCTGTCGCTGCGTTTGTTAGGAAATATTTTGTGAAGTCTATGTAAATGTGGGTAGGTGTTTGTCTGTATTCGGTGCCAGTCCCTCGCCTGTCGCCTGTTTAGCTTGGGGTGAGGTGGAGCTTTGGTTCGTCTTCCTAGTCGTTGTGCCTCAAGTATGTCTCTCGGTGTTCTGCCGGGTGTCGGAGAGGCGTCCGTTCGAGTGGTATGTATGCAGTGAGTTGTAGCGCTTGTTCTCGAAAAAATTCTCAAACAAATAAACAATCTACGACATGGGAAATCGCTATGCATTGAATGCATTTTGTTTCCTCTACGTTGAGAAGCCGTGTGGCCGCTTATTTTAAAGATATCGATGACCGGCCGCTTTCTAACAATTACTGGTTTACGCTATATTGCTGCGGAAAACATGCTCAACAAGGTTTAATAGTCAATCTCTGCATGAGAGACATGATTTAATGCCACAAAAGCCATATGTAGAGCACCAAATCATCCGCCATGTATTCCAACAATTTTTACCTATCTGCACATTTACAGGATGGTAAACGAAATAAAAAAATCAGAATACGCTGCGTTGCAGCATGCAATCCGTAAATGGGGTAGCTGATGACTGATTCGAAATCACGAATGTTTTTTACAGTTTTGTTGAAGGCACAAAACACAGACACAACGAAATGCGATGGGACTCGCGTGTGTGTGTTTCGCACGTTTAACCAGTATATAGCCCAACAAGACGCTATCTTAAGGTGTTTACGCAGCTGGCTTGGATGGTAGCCTTCCAGCGAGACCGGCTGCAAATTCAGCTCTAAAAATAAAGATTACAGAACATAAATCGGAGACCTTCACGCTGCCGATGCGAAAACTTTGTGTTCTCGTCATATCGTTAAAGTACCACATGTTTTACATAACGAACTCTACGTGCAGCTGCGCCAAGTATCGCTTGCTGCCTATCCCGTCTATAGGTGGCCTGCGGAGAGGGCATCGTAATGGCGGACGCCGTAGCAGACGACGCGGTTGTCTCCACCCTACAGGGCGGCGGAGGGAGGCGCACGCATTGAGGAACCCTAGTTTGCGCGATTGCACACTTGGTGTTTGCGCCGTCTCGCATCGTCGCGTTGCTACTTCCAAAACGGCATTATTAAGGCCAGTTACTGACTGACGAAGCAAATTCGCGCCTGAAGAACTGCTCCTCAGGGCGCAATCGAAGTTTTTTGCGGATTTCCTCTGGTAGCGCTTTATCTGTCGTCTGCCATGGCAGGCCCGACGTAGGCGGTGCCACTGTCGATATCGCGCTTCGATCGTGCTGGCCGCGCCGAGCGCGACAGTGGAACGGAGGAGGAGGGAAGTGGTTGGCGCTACTTTTTATATATAGGGGCTTTACGAGAGGAAATTTCAAGGCGCCGCCTTGCGTACATTTCTTTTTATAAATTAAAAAAATGTCACAGTTTCGCCCTAAGGGCGAAGCAATGAATGCGATAGCAACACAGCAATGTCATACGAAGTAAGGTGAGCGGCTTTGGTAGCAATATGAATTGTAGTAAACATGAGCTGATTAAGTAAGCAGGTGTGCTGCGGCGTAAGTAGACCGACATGAAGAGAGACTCGATGACCACGAGAAGGCGCGTGTGAAACGGTGGTGTTGATGAGAAGCGCTTCCCGTGGGCAGCGCGTGCGAAGGGACACACCTGTAGCGCTGCACTGCCGATCCGGGCAGCATTGCGTGTGTAGCGTGCGTTGGAAAATGTGGCCCGACTATTACGAACTGAATGAACAAGCGTGGTGTGAGCGCGCACAAACACGAAGAGATCACACTGAATGACAGCAGACAACGACTGTCAAAACGCTGGCAGCAAGTATACGCCGCAGCGGGCGAAGGTACGTGCGGTCTATCGCTTCAACGGAAACTGAGCGGCGAATGCACTTAAAGGTCAGAGCCGTGTGGAGATAAGAGACGGTGCGAGTGAGCGACGAGCGCGGTTGTTGGCAGAGAAGTGCCCCCCCCCCCCCCCCTTGCTCCCTCCGGCGCTGGCTTCCTGCTTCCTTGCTTGCGCGTGGGAGATTGAGTGCGTTCGCTCTCCGTGATAGCGCGCGTCTCCGCACGCTTCCTCTCGGGCATACGGCGCGCGGCGAAGATTTTATCTATAGGGAACCTCACGGCGACGGCGACGACGACGGCGACGCCGACGGCAGAAATCCGGTTCAAGTGTCCATATAATTGCTATCGCAATAAAAATTACTCCATCTCGCGTTAAAGGGAACCATGTGCGGATGCGAAGCAGCGGGGAGATGGTTAGCTTGAGCGGGAGATGGTTTCGCGGCAGCGGCCCGAGCGCTCATTGCGGCGCTGCACAGGGGAGAGAATGAGGGCGCGCGCTCCGTCATTCTCATACAGCGGAACTACCGTGGCGCCCCCTGCGGACTATGCAACTGTCGCATCACCTGTCGAGTGCGCCGCTCCGGATTCCTAGAGGAGAGCAAGGGGGGGGGGGAGCGTAGAAGAGGGGGAGGGGACGTGCATGCGCTGTGAGGGTGTGGCATGCGGGCGCCGCTGCGTGGAGTATTCCTAGAGGAAAGGGGGGGGAGCTTAGGAGAGGAGAGAAATGGGGAGAAGGCGTGCATGCGCTGTGGGGGTGTGGGACGCGGGCGCCGCTCCGTACAGGATTCCTAGAGGAGAAAGGGGGAAGCGTAGGAGAGGAGAGAGAGGGTGAGGGGACGTGCATGCGCTTTGGGGGTGTGGGACGCGGGACAACAAACAGAGCCACCGGCAAGAAATGCTTCGCATTTAAAAGACGGCAGATCTCACGCCCTGTGGGAATCGATGTTATGCGAAGCAGTGTGCGGAGAGCCTACCATGTTAACAAAACGACCATGAGAGCTCCAAGACGTAGGCGGCTCTTTCATGACCTACATGACACGCATGTCATGACATTCATGTCATGAGTCCTCAGGAGTCCCTTTAGCTACTCCTAAAAGACCTTTTTGTTTGTTTGTTTATTGATATTGTTAACCCCCGAAGGGTTGAAAGCCTTAGGGTGAAAGCGTTAGTTATGGTCAAGACTATGACTTCTACGAGCATCCTTTTGTGTTTCCTTCACTTAGTGCGCACGTCAGAACCAATTTCACTGTTTTATTGCGATAGCAATTATATGGACACTTCAACGGGATTTATGCCGTCGCCGTCGCCGTGAGGTTCTGTATAGATTCCAAGGGCGATAAAATCGTCGCCGCGCGCCGTATGCGCGAGTAAAAGCGCGCGGGGTGCGCGCGCTATCACGGAGAGCCAACGCACGGCGGAAAGCAAACGCGATTGTCGCCCAAAAGGCCGTGGGGGCATGGGGGGGGGGGAGGGAGGCGAGGCGACGCTGTGCTACGGCACCAAATGCTTATCTTGCAACCCAGCGCAAGGAGAACTGGCAACGCAATCCTTCACGCGAAAGCAAAAAAAAAAAAAGCGGGGAGGCAGCGCGGGAGGGACGGGGGGAGCAGCTTCTACTCTGCCAACAAATACGCTTGCACTGGCTGTGGTGGCCGTCGCCCGCACCGTCTATTTATCTCCACCGGCGCGCACTCGCTTCTTAAGAAACGAGCGAACGCGCGCGCCAGTCGAGCCCGGCCGTGTCTCCACGGCTCTGACCTTTATGCGCTGTCCATTCGCCGCTCAATTTCTGTTGAAGCGATAGACCGCACGATTCTTTGCCCGCTGCAGCGGCCGCGCCAGCGTTTTGACAGTCGTTGTCTGCGGTCATTCAGTGTGATCTATTCATGTTTGCTTGTGCGCGATGACACCACGCTTGTCAATTCAGTTAGAAAGCGAATGTGTCCAAGTTTATGCGGCCGATAAAACTACTCTACTATCCCTACTCCGAATAGCTCTCTACCAATTTGCTATCGCAATTGATGCTTCGCCTTTCGGGCGAAAGTGCGACATTTTTTTTTGAGTGTTAATATTTTTCGCTGGGTCATTGTCATGACCTACATGACACGCATGTCATGACATTTATGTTATGACCTATCATTATGTTCATCATACATTCCTGTCATTGGTACCTACCAAGTTAACGAAACGACCATGAGAGCACCAAGAGGTAGGCAGCTGTTTCATGACCTACATGACACGCATGCAATGACATTCTTGTCATGACATGCCATTTATGTTCGTCATATACTCCTGTCATATTATGCCAATTCTGGTACATACCAAGTTAACGAAACGACCATGAGAGCACAAAGTCGTAGGCGGCTAGATAGATAGATACTGCCAAAGTAGCAAATGTTCGCCAAGAAATGCTTAGCATTTAAAGGGACACTAAAGAGAAACCGGAAGTTGAGCTTTAATGGTAGATTATCCTATCACAATCACAGTCATCCCATTCTTACGGCGAACAGATGTTTAATAAGCGAGAAAATAGCGAAAAACTGAAGGATAGGTGCTGACGCCCCTTCGAATTTCCCGCACTACATGTTCGTGACGTCGGAGATTGCAAACGCAGGCCGGTCGCGATTGGTCGAGAGCGATTTATCGCTGTTAATAAAACGCAAAATTAAATACACCTTAAACATACATAAACAGCATTTGCCAACTCTTTAAGCCGTTTCAATCGAGGAAGTACAAGTTTAGCGCAAAATTAAATAAGAAAAAAAAAATGGCATGGCGATACATCCGGTCGTGATAGTTTCGTAGTTTCGTTTTTGGTCCATGCATCGTCGCGCGTGCCTGTTCCGCTCTACAGTGTTTGGTTGCGTGTTGCGTGGCTCGAAAAACGTTGACTTCGCGGGAAACAGTCAGAAAATGCCTCGTGTGTGTAGTGTTGAGGGCTGTATAAATGGCCCAAGGCGCTTGCTCAGGGGCAGCGGCAGTGTTGGCTCGATAGTGTCCTTTCATGTGGTGCCGCGTGGTGAGCCCCGGCGTTCGCAATGGCTCAGTGCTCTACCGATGATTAAACGGCAAAAGAGCCAGAGAAACCGATGGTGTGCTCTCTGCATTTCTCGCCCTCACATTATGTGTATAATCCTGCCCTCGGAAAGTATCTTGGCGTGCCCCAGAGGCCAGTACTCTCTCGAGCAGATGTTCGCTCAATGCGGCCTTCATTAAACCCCCTACCGGTGCCCCTGCAGCAGCAAACTGGCGGCTCGGTGAGTGCTGAATGTCATTAAATAAAGCCACGAAATAACTATACCGAGTACGTGCGCAACTTTCTACGCTTGTTCTGTCGGGAACATCGTCGCCTGGCGGACCGGACACACGCCTTCCGTGGACGAAAACGAAGCTCTGCTTTCCGCCGGCGCGGCCAGCGGCTCACTACCATCGCACGCGGCAACACCTACCGCTCGAGCACGGAGGATCATTTCGCGCTCCGTTTCAGTGAATATCGCTGAAATTGAGTCCTGATTCCCTGGCGAGCTCTTCGTTGCAATGTTCAGCGGCAGCAACGATATCCATCACGGCGAACGCAAACGCAGCGGCCATGCAGCCATGATGCAGCCAGTGCCTCGGCTGTTTACGCAAGCGGTGACGTATCATGGCGCATTCTGATTCGCTGAGAGCAATGAAATCTGTGACGACACTGCTTCAGCGCCAAATCTGGGGTGAGAGGAATTGAGGAAGAGATATTTGGTCTTTGTTTACGAATTTCTCCGCTAATAACTCATATTTTTGCACTCAACAAAAACTGCATGCATTCCTGAAGGTCCCTCTTTTATTCCAGCTGAACTTCCTGTTTCTCTTTAGTGTCCATTTAAAATAGCATCGCGCAGCATAGCGGATGCGAGGTGGAGAGAATGAGTGAGGCATGTGGTAGTGGTACGCGTAGAGCTGCTGCCGACGCCGATCGCGTTTCCCCGCGTTCGCGCCGACCGCGCCAGGTGTGCATGGCTGCAGCCGAAGCCTCTGGCGGCGGCGCGGCAGGTTTAGACCTGAGAACTGGACACTAGTTGCTTCCGAAAGACTGAAACCAAGCGTCACCGAAGAGAACATCTCAAGTTTAGATTGAGGGTAGCCGAGTGTTCGCGTGTAGAGGGTAGTCGTCCTCGCCTCGGGTTCGACACACGCTCTGGCCCCGCTGCTCTCCGTCGAAGAAGTCACCTTTCCTTCGTCATGGCCACCAGTACAGGCTCTACCGGAACGGTCGCTGCTTCGTCGGCTGCTGCGTCTCTACATGGCATGGCCCAGCTGCGTCCACCACTGGCGTTTGACTGACAACCCCAGCTCCTGGCCCACATGGCTGCTGCAGTACGAGATCTACTCGTTCGCCACCGGACTTTACGCCGGTCCGACGGAGGTCCAGGTGGGCTCTATGCTCCATTGCATGGGCCCTCAAGCCAGGGTGGTCCTCGTGTCCACCACGCTGGGAAAGAGGGACCTGAAGGACGTCGTCGCCTTAAAGAAGGCGTTCACCGACCACTTTGTCCACCCACTGAATGAGCTGTACGAGTCAGCTCGCTTTCACCGCCGTACGCAGCAGCCGGGTGAGTCGGCCGACGCATTCTACACTGCGCTTCGGACGATGGTCAAGCGTTGCACCGACATCGAAGAGCGTCTTGTCCGAGACCGTTTCCTCGTGGGCTTGCTTGACCGCAAGCTCTCGGACCAGCTTTGTCGGAACCCGAGATTGACGTTGCACGAAGCGCTCACGCACGTTCGCCAACACGAAGACGCCGATCACAAACGCAAGGCTCGTGACTCGGCCGATTAATCGACGCTCGCCATCGATGCCGCTCGCGTTCGCATCGACGCCGCTCGCGTTCGCAAGAGAAAGCCAGCGTCTTCTGAGAAGACAACGCAGCAGCTGTGGCCATTCTGCGGACGCACATCGCATCCTCGCACCGACTGTCCGGCTCGCACAGCGTCCTGCAACTTTTGCCACAAGAGTGGCCACTTCGAGAACGTGTGCCTTAAGATGAAACGCGGCAACGGGAGGCACGCAGCGAAGCCTTCTGTCAGCTCCATCGAGCTACATGCAGTTGCGGGAGAGCGTCCGAACGCGAAGTTCGTTGAAGTACTCGTCGATGGGTGTCCACTTTCCTTCAAGGTGGACTCTGGCGCCGAAGTTTCTGTCGCATCCTGTACGTTTCCTGGCGTCCCCTCGAAGCTTCAAAACACCAAGAGCGAGTTGAAAGGCCCTGGCAACAACGTCCTACCGGTCAGAGGCACTTACGTCGCTACCCTGTCAGGGCACGGCTAGCTCACCAAGAAGCTGCTCTACGTCCTGGCAACCAACACGGTCCAGCTGCTGGGCTTCCTGGCAATCCAAGCCTTGGGCATCGGCTCGTTTGTCGACCAAGTCTCGGGGACTCCTCAGCCCTCGGGCGACTTGCGTCTCGATCCCAGCCTCTTCCGCTCTTTCCCAGACATCGTCTCGTCGCAGCTCGAGCACCTGCGCCAGGCCCAAGCCAACGACGGCGTGTGCAGTCTGCTGCTGCAATACTGCGCCAACGGCTGGCCCCGGCAGTCCCACTTGCCTCTCCACGTGAAGAGTTACTGGCAGCACCGGGGGGATCTCACCATCTGTGAGGGACTGCTTCTGAAGGGGTCCCGCATCGTCGTGCCGTCCGCCCTTTAGAGCCGCACGCTCGAGCTCCTTCATGATAGGCATCAAGGCATCAACCGGTGCAAAGCTCTGGCTCGGTAATCAGTCTGGTGGCCGGGCATCAACAACCAGATAAAGACACTGGTGTCTAACTGCCCCACGTGTGCCGAAACCAGGGTGCAGTGCTCGGAACCCATTTTGCCGTCAACCACTCCAACTCGGCCCTGGGAAGAGGTGGGCGTAGATCTTTTTCATTTGAACGGCCTGGACTACATCCTTCTGGTGGATTACCGGTCACGCTTCCCGGAGGTCATCAGCCTGCGCTCGACGTCAGCACCTGCAGTCATCAACGTCATCAAGAGCGTCTTTGCGCGCCACGGGATCCCGAAACTGGTGCGCAGCGATAACGGTCCTCAGTTTGCTGCAAGAGAGTTCTCTGCCTTCGCCGATTCCTACGGTTTCCGCCACGCCACTAGCAGCCCCCATTTTCCACATTTGAATGGGAAGGTGGAACGGATGGGGAGTACGGTCAAGGACCTGCTGCAGAAGGCGGATGATCCCTACCTTGCGCTTCTGGCATACCGGGACACCCCTGGGGTAAACAGAGTGAGCCCTGCTCAGCTGCTCATGGGCAGGCGCCTACAGACCCGGGTACCGAAGGCGTCGCACCAGCTGGAGCCTACCTGGCCGCCGTCGGTCCCATTCACTCGGCGTGACCAAGATAACCGGAGGCGCCAAGCATCCGACTTCAACAGAAGACACGCGGCTCATGAACTCAGACCTGTTCAGGCAGGCAAGCAGGTCTCGGTACGGGACGTCAACTCCCCCGCGATCGTCATGGGGCTGGCTCAACGCCCTCGGTTATAGTCATCATCATCAGCCTATATTTATGTCCACTGCAGGACGAAGGCCTCTCCCTGCGATCTCCAATTACCCCTGTCTTGCGCTAGCGTATTCCAACTTGCGCCTGCGAATTTCCTAACCTCATCATCCCACCTGACTTTCTGCCGTCCTCGACTGCGCTTCCCTTCTCTTGGTATCCATTCTGTAACCCTAATGGTCCACCGGTTATCCATCCTACGCATTACATGGCCTGCCCAGCTCCATTTCTTCCGCTTAATGTCAACTAGAATATCGTCTATCCCCGTTTGTTCTCTGATCCACACCGCTCTCTTCCTGTCTCTCAACGTTACTCCTAAAATTTTTCGTTCCATTGCTCTTTGTGCGGTCCTTAACTTGTTCTCGAGCTTCTTTGTTAACCTCCAAGTTTCTGCCCCGTATGTTAGCACCGGTAGAATGCAATGATTGTACACTTTTCTTTTCAACGACAGTGGTAAGCTCCCAGTCAGGATTTGGCAATGCCGGCCGTATGCACTCCAACCCAATTTTATTCTTCTGTAAATTTCTTTCTCATGATCAGGGTCCCCTGTGAGTAATTGACCTAGATAAACATATTCCTTTACAGATTCTAGAGGCTGACGGGCGATCCTGAATTCTTGTTCCCTTGCCAGGCTATTGAACATTATCTTTGTCTTCTGCATATTCATCTTCAACCCAATTCTTGCACTTTCTCAATGAAGGTCCTCAATCATATGTTGTAATTCCTCTCCATTGTTGCTCAATAGGACAATGTCATCTGCAAACCGAAGGTTGCTGAGATATTCGCCATCGATCCTCACTCCTAATCCTTCCCAGTCTAAGAGCTTGAATACTTCTTCTAAGCATGCAGTGAATAGCATTGGAGAGATTGTGTCTCCTTGCCTGACCCCTTTCTTGATAGGTATCTTTCTACTTTTCTTGTGGAGAACCAAGGTAGCTGTGGAATCCTTGTAGATATTTGCCAAGATATTCACGTATGCCTCCTCCACTCCTTGATTACGCAATGCCTCTATGACTGCTGATATCTCTACTGAATCGAATGCCTTTTCATAATCTATGAAAGCCATATAGAGAGGTTGATTGTACTCCGCAGATTTCTCGATTACCTGATTGATGGCATGGATATGGTCCATCGTAGAATATCCCTTCCTGAAGCCAGCCTGTTCTCTTGGTTGACTGAAGTCAAGTGTTGTCCTGATTCTATTGGAAATTATCTTGGTGAATATTTTATACAATACTGAAAGCAAGCTAATGGGTCTGTAATTCTTCAATTCTTTAACGTCTCCCTTCTTATGGATAAGTATAATGTTGGCGTTCTTCCAGCTCTCTGGTACACTTGAAGTTGTGAGGCATTGCGTATAAAGGGCCGCAAGCTTTTCAAGCATGATATCTCCTCCATCTTTGATCAAATCTACTGTTATTCCATCTTCTCCAGGCGCTTTTCCCCTGGTCATGTCTTTCAAGGCCCTTCTAACTTCATCGCTAGTTATAGAAGGAGCTTCTGTATCCGGTTCATCACTATTTCGAATGGAAGAAGCTTGGCTGTTTTGGCTACTGTACAGGTCAGTTATAGTAGTAAACGTTTATTCTATGAAGGGAGGGTGAGTGGGTGGGGCCCTCAGTCCAGGGCTCCGCTGGCCTTAGCGGCTCGCCGGGCTTGTAAGCGTTCAATAAACGTGGTCGGGCACTTGCCCGCCCGGAGAATTGACTGCTGTGTCACTCGCCCGCTCGACACTGTGAAATGACGAGCAGTGGGGATGTGGCTAGGAGAGCGAGAACGGCGACGAGAGAGACAAACCTTGTTTCAGATAAGGAATACCACACCATACCATACCTTGTTTCGGTGCTTGATCGGCTGTGCTGCCTCTCGCTGCTTTATCGTTGCTCTCGCTGCTAGTCGCGAACGCTGACTTCCCCCAAGTGGTTCGTGACATTTGGTGGAAGGTGCGGAGCCTGCTGCGAACCTGGAACTCCGAAGCCGGACGATCTCTGTCACATCTCCCAAGCCTGAGGAGACTAGTCCTACCGATTCACCCCCGGCACCGCCTCCGGTCGTCTGTCCTGGTGCTCCACGCCAACGGGATCCTCCCATCTTCAATGGAACTCATGATCATGACGTAGAGGACTGGCTGTCATCGCACGACCGAGTGAGTACCCACAACAAATGGAATGACGCTGACAAGCTTGGTTACGTACCATTCTACCTTTCCGGGGTCGTCCATCTGTGGTTCCGCAACCATGAAGCTGAATTTTCTACCTGGACAGCATTCCGAACGAAACTTTAAGTATTCGGTCGCCCTGCTGAACAACAGCTTCGCTGTCGTGCCCAACGAAAGGGCGAAACCTTTACCTGCTACATTGAAGATGTAGTTGACATTTGCCGGCGTATCAACCCAGATATGACTGACAAAATCAAAAACATATTGAAAGGCATAGACGATGACGGCTTCCAAATGCTCTTGACAAAGATCTTTAGACGGTCAACGACCTCACAACGCTTTGCCAGAGCTATGAAGAGCTACGCAAACAACGGCTTTCTACGCGCCGCGCTTCCGCTCCGCACGTCGCGCTTTCAGCTCTGAGTGACGGTGTCGGTGCTACTCCTTGCAGTTCAGAGATCTTCGACAAAATCAAGCAATTTGTACGAGAAGAAGTGGCACGCCAACTTTCTCTTCTGCCAGCCAGTCAAGCGTCAGAGTCGCCCTTGTCTCCCGATCTCCGTCAGGTGATACAAGACCAAGTCGCTAGCGCCGTAGCACTTGCTCAACCGCCTCCTGCGCCTGTTACACTTACGTACGCTGCCGTTGTCGCAAATCCAAGGCCTCCGTCTGCAGCTATTCAATTCAGACCTACCAGCGCCTTTCCCTCACCTCCGAAAGTAGCTGCAACATAGGCACCTACAAGCAGCTACTGGCTGCTACAGCAGCCCGTGCGCCCACCTCGCCAATATCTCCATCAGACTCAGCCCGCTGTTCTCAATCCATGGCGGACCCATGACAACCGCCCCATGTGTGATTCGTGCGGCCTGCCGGGGCATGTAGCACGGTTTTGCCGCCGGCGCGGATGGTATCCTTCGGGTTCTTCGAGGGCACAAAGCCACGGTTTCGACTCTCCGTCCGTTCCGCTACTGCCGCTCAGCACTTTGAAGCCTCACCTCCTGCTTCCCGAACCTTCAATACCCGTCGGTCTCCGTCGCCGTTGGCGTTCTGTGTTGCCGATTGTCCGTCGCCCTGAAGCTATCCGAGAGGAAAAGGAACGGAGTTCCGGAGGCAAGAACTGCGATTTCAATGAACTCCTTAAGACCTAATTTATTTCCTGCGAACCTCCTTGAAGTTTATGCAGAAGACATTGCCGTTGATGCGCTTGTAGATACCGGAGCAGCAATATCAGTGATTTCGGACCAGCTTCGTCTTCAACTAAGAAAATTCGCGACGCCATATTCTGCCGTTTCATTACGTACAGCAAGCGCTGCACTGATTGAACCCTTAGGGAAGTGTACCGTGCGTGTTGTTATAAGCGACACTTTATACCGTGTTGAGTTCGCTATTCTGCCCCGCTGCTCCCATGCCATGATTTTAGGATGGGACTTTCTGTCAGCTAATCATGCCGTTATAGATTGTGCCCGTGCTGAACTCAGCTCTGTCGCCATTCGGCGCCAACGTGTTTGAAGATACTGCTGACGCTTCGGCTCGTGTGTTCGTTACCTTCGACACGGAGATTCCTCCATACTCTGCCGCACCTGTACCCGTTTCCTGCGTTGGGTTTTCGGACTCCACAGTTCTTTTTACGTCGCCTAAACTTGTTGCTCGCCATCATCCGTTCTTGCTTCCTTTTGTCCTTGTCATTCGACAAGGTTCCAGCGCACTTTATGTCTCGAACCTGTTTCTTTGCCCTGCTTGCCTGCTCCACGATGAGTGTCTTGGTTATGCTGACACAATCGAGTCAAGCTTCCTTTATGGTGTGCCTGACGACCCGGCTTCTCCTCAGGCTGACGCTATGGCCCTTCAAGTTTCTCCTCCGACGCCACCGTGTGACCCAACATTTTCCCTGTGTATTGATCCCTACCTCACTCCAAGTCAGCACGCCCAGATCATCGATCTGCTTGACCGCTTTCTCTTTCGCACGTCATTCGACCTACAACAATCTCGCTTAGGCCGTACTTCCACTGTTGTCCATCACATCGTCACCGGAAACCATGCGCCTTTACGCCACAGGCCGTTTCGTGTATCCGCCACGGAGCGTGGCGTCATCGCTGAGCACGTTGGAGACATGCTCCAACGCAGTGTCATACAACCTTCGCATGGTCCCTGGGCTTCTCCTGTAGTGCTTGTCAAAAAGAAGGATGGCACAATTCGCTTTTGCGTGGACTACCGGCGCCTCAATAAGATCACCCGCAAGGACGTTTATCCCCTACCCCGTCCGGTATTGACGACGCGCTAGGCTGCCTCCAGGGCGCGGAATTCTTCTCATCTTTAGACTTATGACCTGGGTACTGGCAGATGCCAGTGGCTGCGTCAGACCGTCCAAAAACGACCTTCATCGCACCCGATGGTTTATTTGAATTCACCGTGAAGACGACGACGACGCTCGAGCAGCTAGCTCTGAGCAGCTCTGGCTCTCACTTTTTGAAATGTTGGTCGTTTTTATTGCGATAGCAATTATATGGACACTCCAAAGCAGATTTCTGCCGTCGCCGTCGCCGTGAGTTTCCGTATGACGTCAATGGAGATGAAATCGTCGTCGCGCGCCGCCGAACGCTGTATGTGCGAGTGCAAGGGCGCGAGGGACGCGCGCTTTCACGGGGAGTGAACGCACGGCGGAGAACAAACACGCGTTCTGCGCCGTGCTCCCTTAAGGGTTGCAGAAGTAGGCGTCTCTGTCTCTTTCCTCCTTTACAATCACCATATATGTAGAGCAAACGCGCCCTCTTCCGACGCGCGAAAGGCCGAGGGGGGGGGGGGGCGACGTTTAGCTGCGGCACCCAGTGCCTATTTATATCAGAGGCTCCGGCAACAGTCACCAACGCCGCACGCATTTTGTGCGAACGCGGGCAAAACGCCGACGGCGTCGACAACAGTTATGCGTGTTGCCGGTGCTGCTGCATGTCCAAGTTTATACAGCTGATTCAGCTACTATAATTACTCCGTATAGCTCTCTACAAATTTGCTATCGCAATTGATGCTTCGCCTTTAAGGTGAAACTGCGACAACTTTTTTGGCTTTTTGTGCGCGAATCTCTACGCCATGCGTAGCATGAAGTTCTGAGGACTCTGTGGATATCCAGCTTTTCACGGTGGGTGGACCGTTTGGACATTTATCAGACTTGTTCTGGGCTGACTACTTACGTGCGGACTATTCAGCGCGAGCTAAGCCTAATCAGCAGTAGGGCGACGGCGGCCGCCGGCATCTTTCGCCACCGGATCGGGCCCGTGAGGGAATGTGCGCCATGTATATGCAAGTTTCGGTAGACGGGGAGGATGTCTCTCCTGAGGAATTTCAATCTCCTGGTTGGACCACGGCTGTTAGTCGACGGAAAGTGAGAACCATGCCCGACGGCACGGGCGAGGCGCCCAGCGGGAATCCTGGCGTGGCGACGCTGCCGCAGCCTCGTCAGTCGCTCACCAAGGTGAAAAAGCAAGTCATAGCGGCGTCAAGACTGCCACAACTTCCGAAAGATCATTTGTGGGTGATTGTCCGCCCACGCAATGGCCTCGATATGAGGAATGTTAGTCAAATCAAGTTTGCCTTCGCCTTGGCCAGGGCGGCGGGTCGGGGCGAGGAAGAAATCGCCGAAGACGTAGTTTGTCCCAACGTCATGCAGAACATTGCGGTGGTGAGCACCCCGGCAGAGAAGAACGCCAGAGCGTATGCCAGGATATCTAGTATTGCCATAGGCAAAGTGGAGTACGAAGTCAACGGGTATATGGCTGCCCCGGACGACACGTGCAAGGGGGTCATACGAGGGGTAGACCTCGACATCGACCCGGCGAGACTTGAGGCGCTTATTGTTCATAACAGGAACCCAACGGCTCTTCAAGCAAAGCGAATCAAGAACTCGAAAACGGTGGTGATTCTTTTCGACGGATTTAAAGTTCCAAATCACGTTATTTGCGGCGCGAGCATGTTCCGCTGCATACTGTTCAAAAGGCAGACAGATGTTTGCTACGCTTGCGGCAAGGTAGGACATCGCGCTGACGTATGCCCTACGCCAGATGACGTCATATGCAGGGGATGCGGCAAGCAGTTGTCATCGGAGGATCACGATTGCAAGCCGACGTGCAAGTTGTGCGGAGGCGAACATGTCACAGCAGACAGCAAGTGCAAGCAGCGCTTCCAAATCCCGTATGTGGTGCGTCACAGGAGAAAGGAAAGACAGAAGCAAGATTCTAATTCCGGTGTTCAACGAGGCCAGGACGGGGAAAAAGACTTCCCGCCGCTGGACACGGTCACGCCAGGAGGTACCAGAGTGATCCAGCGCGGACGCTCCCGATCCAGCGGCGGCCGATCCCGATCCAGGAGATCAGCCTCCATAGCAAGATCTCGCTCCAGGACTCCTGCGGTTCGCATCGCAACACAAGGGGTCGACCAAGGAACGTGGGCCACCAAGGTCAAGAAAATGACAAAGCCACAGGTAAAGGGGGGTGCTGCTTCAGAGCATGTTAGCTTTGAGCTAGTTAGTCGAATCCAAAAGGCGAATGCTACTCTTAGAGGCATTGTTGAACAACTCAGGGCTGAGATAGCAGAAATGAAGGGAGCTAAGGTGGCCAAGGGTACTCCTCCATCGCAGCCGAACAGGTCCGTCGAGAATGTAGAGGAGTCGCCAATAGCTGAGGTTCCAATGGATACTCATTCTGAGGTTAGGCCGTCAAAGAGAAAGGCAACTACTGAGCACGTAAGGAACGAGGAGCTCGATTTTCGGGTGCAAATCACAGATTCCTTGGCAGATATTAAGGAGACTCTTAGGCAAATGGCGGAGTCGATGGCCTCTCTTACTGCAAGGACATCCAAGCTTGAGGAAGAGGTAGGCAAATTGAGAGCCAAGAAGCGAATAAAGACTCTGGTTAAGAGGAAGGCTGCTTCCTCGAGTGAGCCCGATGGTATTACACGGGCTGAATTGGTTGATATTTACAATGATGGCTGCGAGTAACGGCGTATTGAACTTTACGATCTGGCAATGGAACTGTTGGGGCTTCTCAAAGGGCGGCCCTTCAGCAGTTCCTCAGATCGAGAGATTCGAGACCGCAGATTATTCTTTTACAAGAGGTATTGGTGGATAGAGTTTCTCTGTCGGGCTACAAATCGTACGTAAAGAAAGGACCGGAGAGTAGGGGGTTCTCCACCCTGGTCTCTAACAAACACACTTTTATCGAGCATGACTTAAACATGGGTAGTTGCAAAATTGAATACCTTTTTGGCGAGGTTATCCCGAGCGCTGAGCTCAGGAATAGCGTATTCATACTCAACGTGTACAGTTCCCCTAGAGGGGGGCAGCATCGCTTCACTTCATTGTTGGTTAAGGCGGCTTCTATGGCAGGCAAGGCCAGGACCCCCATTGTTGTGGCCGGGGATTTTAATGCCCAGCATCAGGCGTGGGGTTACCCCCACACTACACGCAAGGGCGAGAACCTCTGGCAGGCAGCGGTGGATCTTGGCCTCACGTTAATCACCTATTACAAATTCCCCACCAGGATTGGCAACTCCGTGTCACAGGATTCAACTCCGGACCTCACATTCGTGGGGTCGACAGGGGAATTTCCATGGGCTAACTTAGGGGTAGAATTGGGAAGCGATCATTATATTGCTAGCACCGCGCTGCAGGTAGGCAGAAAGCCTCCCAGGGCATTCAAATACATAGACTGGGATCATTTCCGTAAGATCAGGGAGGAAATAGGGGGTGATTCTCCTGAGAACTTCCAGGAATGGTTGGATAGAGTCAAAAGGGACGTAGGAGAAGTGACCAAGTCGATACACACGGAGCTGGAGGTCGAGAAAATGGATAGCAGATTAGCACACTTAATAGAGGCCAAGGAATCTATACTGGCTAGGTGGAAAACACAAAAGCTCAATCGTAGGCTTAGAAAGAGGCTAGCCGAGCTAAACAAAAAAATTATGGCACACTGTCAAGTGCTTGAGAGACAGCAATGGGATGAAGTTTGTAACATGGTGGATGGGCAGATGCGATTAGGTGGGAAATGGAACCTACTAAAGTACCTGCTCCACGAGGATAAGACCAAAAGCAATCAGAATCGGGTGGTGGATAAAATTCTTCGTGCGGAAAGGCAGCAGCATGGGGATGACGAAATCGCCACGCGCTTGGCACGGAGGTATCTTCCCCTGGCGGACATGGCTGGGCCCACGGGGCAGGAATGTCCACGATATGAGGGCAAATCGGCAGAGAGCCTAGACAGGCCGTTTCAGGAGGCGGACGTTCGTGAAACACTGCAGAAACTCAATGGCAGGTCAGCCCCGGGACCGGATGGCGTAACCAACAGAATGCTGCGCAATTTAGATGACAGGTCGATTAAGGTCATAACGAAAGAGATCAACCGCATTTGGGAATCGGGTGTATTTCCAGATGAGTGGAAGGATGCATCCGTGGTTCCCATTCCCAAGCCTGGGCGCAGCCCCGGAACTGAGAACCTCAGGCCCATCTCCCTCACGTCTTGTTTGGGCAAGGTGGTGGAGCATGATCGGATCTCTAAACACATTGAGGAGGAGGGTCTCTTTCCCAACAACATGATAGGCTTCAGGCCTCACCTCTCCGCGCAGGACGTCATGCGACTCATCAAGCACGATATATTAGATAAAGACACCGGGGACACGAGGGCCATTCTCGGTCTCGATCTGGAAAAGGCCTTTGACAACGTGTCGCATAAACAAATTCTAGACTCGATGTCCCGCCTTGACTTGGGGGAAAGATTTTACAGATTCGTGCACTCTTTTCTCGGAGATAGGAGGGCCACAATCAAATTGAGTGACCTGAAATCGGAGGTTTATGATCTCGGAAAAAGGGGTACTCCACAGGGGTCGGTTGTCTCGCCGCTCTTATTTAACATAGCGATGCAGGGCTTGGCAAACGAGCTTGACCAGATAGTGGGTATTGGCTCTGCAATCTATGCGGACGACATCGCCCTCTGGTGCTCTGGCGGGTCAGAAAGCCACGTTGAAGACGCACTGCAAGAGGCGGTGCATTGCGTAGAAAAACACGTCAATCGGATGGGTCTCCGGCTCTCGCCTTCCAAATCGGAGTTACTTCTATATCGTCCCACTAGAAGAGGACCCAAGCCTAGAGGGTGGAGGCCTTGAGAGGAGATTGATATTGGCGTGCGAACGTCGTCCGGCAGCGATATCCCAAAGGTTCGTTCTCTCCGAGTACTAGGCATGATCATTGAAGCTAACGGTCAGCACGGGCGTACTATAGATAAGCTTAGAGGACATGCTGAAGGAATAATCAGACTCATTGCAAGGGTTTCGAACAGAAAAGGAGGCCTTAAGGATGATAATCTCCTCAGGCTTTCCCACGCGTTTCTCATGAGATATGTGAATTATGTCACTCCGATGCACAGATGGCAGAAACACGAAATGAACAAGTTGAACACGGTCATCAGGAAAAGTATTAAGAGAGTCCTAGGACTCCCAATGCGCACAAGCACAGAAAACCTAGCAAGCCTAGGCGTCCACAAGACATTAGAGGAAGTTATCGAAGGGCAGCAATCCACACAAACTGCTAGACTCTTGTCTACGGAGGCGGGAAGAGGGATCCTGGCTACGGTCGGGATCAATCCGAAGACGTTAAGGGATAGGAACGTTCAGCTTTCGGATAGTGTGAGGCAGGCTCCCCAATTCCGAGGAACGTGCATCCGACTTTCAACACTGGCAGGAGGACGGCTCGCGCCTCTGCGCTTTTGCGGTACGCACATGCGCACGAGGCAGTCATGTTTTGTAGATGCTGCCCAATACGAAGGCGACTCCAGCCATTTTGTTGCTAACGTCGTGGACATGAAGGGCCGAGTGTTATCGGCCGCGTCAATCATGACATCATCGGCTTGCAAGGCGGAGCAGCTGGCCATTGCGCTGGCGCTCCTTCGGTCGGACAGGGAAGATATTTAAACGGACTCGGGATCAGCCCTTCGAGCTTTCTCCACTGGGGCAGTTTTGAAGAGGTTGGTAGGGCACTTGAGGGTAAGGTGTTTACTCATCACGTCATTACATGGTTCCCGGCGCACGAGGGCGCAGAACTAGGGGGGGCTAGCCAACGTTAATGAGTTGGCCCATGCCCGGGCGCGAGGTCTTGCCGGCCGCGCCGGGCACTGGGAGGCCGGTGTGCAGGGTGGAACCGGCGACGGGCTTGGTCCGACCTTTTCGGAGGCAGAACCCCCCCCGTTTCAGGGACGTTCTCTCCACCTTCAACGAGATCACTAGCCGCTATCAGATGAGTCGCAGGGCTTTCCCCCTGCCACATCGAAATCTCACGAGGCCTCAAGCCGTGAACCTCAGGCTAATACAAACGAACTCGTATCCCACACTCTCCATCATCAGTAGGTACACGGAGGTCTCCCCTCTGTGTCCCGACTGCGGCGGAGTTAGCGATTTCAAACACATGCTCTGGGAGTGCCCCTCTTTACAGCACCACACGGACCACGTATTGATGGCGGACGCATTTTATTCATTGGTCAAGAGCCACGAATGGATTAATCAACTCCGGGCTGTCCAGAAGGCCCACGATGCGGCGGTGAGGCTTGGCCTTCCCGTCCCAACGTGGGAGCGGCCCGCAGTCTTGCCCCTATAAAAACTGGGTGAAGATTCTTCAGGACCTAAATAAATGTTACCACCACCCACCACCGTGATGCCTTTTGGCCTATGTAACGCGCCTGCCACATTTGAAAAAAAATGACGGAAAACATCTCGCGGGGCCTCAAATGGCAGATATGTCTGTGTTATCTGGACGACATCGTTATTTTTTCACCAGACTTTCCTTCTCACTTACTTCACCTTGAACGCGTCCTCAAATGCGTCGCCGATGCTGGCCTCCACCTTCACTTGAAGAAGTGTCGCTTCGCCGCCCGGCAGCTGGTCATCCTCCGCCATGTCGTGTCGAAAGAAGGTGTACTCGCTGATCCGGTGAAACTACAAGCTGTTGCCCAGTTTCCACGACCAAAGACCTTGAAAGACTGTGCAGCTTCATTGGGTTAGCGTCATACTTCCGCCGCTTTTTTCGCCGCTATTTCGCCACCATAATAGCACCTTTAACGCAGCTTCTTCGTAGTGACCACAACTTTTCGACCTGGTCACCGGATTGCGATGCCGTATTAACAAAGCTGCGTCTTCTCTTGACGTCTCCACCAATCCTGCGCCATTTCGACCCGAGCACGGATGCGACACACGGATGCGAGTGGCGTCGGCCTTGGTGCCGTTCTCGCTCAGAGAAAGGCTGGCTTCGATGAGTACGTCGTCGCCTTCGCCAGTCGTGCACTCACTAAACCTGAATCGAACTACTATGTAACTGAACAAGAATGCCTGGCTATAATTTCGGCCATAACCAAATTCCGCCCATATCTCTATGGCCGCCCATTTGACGTGATAACTGATCACCATTCGCTGTGCTGGCTGTCGTTCTTAAAAGAACCATCCGGTCGTCTAGCCCGATGGGCGCTTCGACTGCAGGAGTACGACATTTGAGTGCTGTACCGTTCTGGCCGAAAACACTCGAATGCGGATGCCTTGTCTCGTTCGCCACTAACAGACGAGTTTACCTCCCCGAAGGCCCTATTGTTCGAGTCTTCCCTTGCTGCCACGGATATTCTTCTGAAGCAGAAGAAAGACCCATGAATTGTGTCAATGCTCAGTTTTTTGTCCACCCCATGGACAACCACTACCAATCACGCTTGACGTCGCCAAGCGCATCACTTCTCCATTCGCGACGGGCTCTTGTACCGTCGTAACTACCTCCCGGACGGCCGCAAATGGTTGCTTGTCATCCCTCGGCATCTACGTTCGAATATTTGTGCAGCGTTGCACGACGACTCCCAGTGCGCACATGTAGGTGTACTAAAGACATGCGCGCGTCTACTCCTGCCATTATGTCCGCTCCTGTCTCGTTTGCCAACGCCGCAAAGATCCCCCTCGTCGTTCAACCGCTCCATTGCAGCCTTTGCCTTACCCCGCACGTGCTTTTGATCGAGTAGGTATCGACATTTATGGACCTCTGCCAACCACATTAGACAGCAACCGCTGGGTAATCGTGGCCATCGACCATCTTCGCGCTATGCGGAAACTTCCCCTTTGTCCAGCGCTTCTGCACCTGACGTCGCCTGGTTTCTACTGCGCCACATGATCCTTCGCCACGGAGCTCCCAGGGAATTACTCAGTGACACAGGCCGCGTCTTCCTCTCCGAAGTCATCGAGGCTCTTCTCAAAGAATGCCGTATCATTCATTGCACCACTACTGCATACCATCCGCAGACTAATGGCATGACCGAGCGCTTTAATCGCACTCTTGGTGACATGCTGGCCATGTACGTTGCATCCGACCAAAGCAGGTTCTACCATTTTTGACCTACGCTTACAATACCGCCACGTAGACTACCACGGGATTTTCGACCTTCTTTCGCCTGTACGGACGCGAACCGTTTTCCACAATTGATACTATCCTTCCGTACCGCTCTGACACCACGGAAACTACTACCTTGTCTGAAGCTGCTGTACACGCAGAAGAGTGTCGCAAGCTATCGCGTCTATTTATGTCAGAAGACCAGCAACGCGAAAAGCACCTTTGAGAAACTTCCCATGCTCCTGCATCCTATGCTCCTGGCTCGCTAGCGTGGCTTTGAGTTCCAGCCCCTACCCCTGAACTGTCACCGAAACTCGCGTCGAAGTATCAGGGCCCATACCGCGTGATCAACCAAACGTCTCCCGTCAACTATATCGAGCCATCTTTGGGTCATCGCCGTCGAGGACGCGACATTGTGCATGTCCAGCGTCTCAAGCCGTACTATGATCCGCCTGTGTTGTCCTACCCCTAGGTCGCCGGGACGGCTTCTTTTTCCGCGGGGGAGGTAACTGTACTGCGAAATGAGGAGCAGTGGGGATGTTGCTATGAGAGAGAGAGAACGACGACGAGAGCGAAAAACCTTGTTTTGCCAATCCCCCGCAGTGGGTATGCGCCATCAGATACCATACCATACCATACCTTGTTTTGGTGCTCGATCGGCTGTGCTGCCTCTCGCTGCTTTATCGTTGCTAGTCGCGAACGCTGACTTCCCCAAGTGGTTCGTGACTATATATATATATATATATATATATATATATATATATATAGTCACGAACCACATATATATATATATATATATATATATATACAACACGTATACATGTTTATCTTTCACCGGTGGCCACTTTCCACCGGCTAACAAATGTTAAACGTTATCGCTCGGCGCAGGACGCGCCTGTATCAGAAGTTTCTAGAACGTTATCGATGCTTCTTTCCGTTGCCTGTTTTCACCGACGCTTATGTTATCTGATTGTATGACCGACGAGAATTGTCTAGAACTTTCTGGAAGACACGCGGGCATCAGGGATAAATCTGGAACATTCGATGACTCAGGTATAAAAGCCGACGCGCTTCGCCGCTGATCAGATTTTCGACGATCGCCGACTGTGTTCGCCGCTATCGTTGTGCTTTGAGTGTACCTTGCTTTTGTGGGCACAGGTTCGCCCAATAAACAACCAGTTTCGTCGTACACAGTTTTACGACTGTTTTCTTCAGCGTCACTAGTACGTGACATCTGGTGGAGGTGCTAGTGCGTTCATGCAGCGAACGCCTCCGCAAAGCCGCGATCCAAGCCCGAAACCGGAAGACAACGCCAACGTCACCAAGGGCCAGCGAGCTAGCCGTAGGCAGCAAGGACTTCTGCCGGAGTACGGACTTCTTCCCGAGAAGACCACAGCGATCAAGGCCAAGTCAACTACCCCAATGGCAGCCCCAGCGTCCCCCATCCTGCTGCAACAACCTCGGGAGCCACCGACCTTCCGTGGATTATCGGCTGAAGACCCTGAAACCTGGCTGGAGACATACGAGCGGACCGCGACGTTCAACAAATGGAGCGATGACGACAAGCTGCGCCATGTCTATTTTTCGTTAGATGACGCTGCTCGGACCTGGTTTGAGAACAGAGAGACCACCCTGGTTACGTGGGACCTTTTTCGTGAAAACTTCGTGAGGACCTTCGCGAGTGTCGTACGAAAGGAGAGGGCAGAGGTTCTCTTAGAAACCAGAGTGCAATTGCCCAACGAGAACATCGCGATCTTCACGGAGGAGATGACGCGCCTCTTCCGCCACGCCGACCCCGACATGTCTGAAGAAAAGAAAGTTCGGTTCTTGATGCGGGGTGTCAAAGACCAACTATTCGCCGGATTGATGCGCAATCCGCCCAAGACTGTTGCCGAATTTCTTTCCGAGGCTACAACCATCGAGAAGACGCTTGAAATGCGCGTCAGGCAATACAACCGCCGTGCCCTGACCAACTACGCCGACGCTCAAGCGCTAGGCGCCGACGACCTGCGCGAGACCATCAGAGCGGTCGTTCGCGAGGAGCTGCATAAGCTCTTTCCCAGGTCGCAGCCTCACGTGGCATCTATCGCCGACGTCATCAAAGACGAAGTTCAGCGCTCACTTGGAGTTCCCGATGTGCAGCCACAATCGCCGCAACCCCAGCCGGAAGCGTTGACCTACGCCGCCGTCGCCCGTCGTCAAAGCCCCTCTCCGCGCTCGCGCCAGGGTCCCGTAACGGCGCAGTTCCGTCGTCCACCGCCGCCGCCGCCAGCACGCCCTCCTGTCGCCCAGCACAGCTACCAGAGGAAGACGGACATTTGGCGCGCCCCCGACCACCGCCCTCTCTGCTATCACTGCGGGGAAGCCGGCCATGTCTACCGCCGATGCCCAAACCGCGAGATGGGCCTACAAGGGTTCCCCGTCAACGCGCCGCGTCCCGATCGAGGTGAACGACCGCGCGACATCGCCGACTACCTCGCCAGAGCCCAGTGGCAACCACGACGATCCTCACGCTCGCCGTCACCAGGCCGCTACATCTCGCCGCATCGCCGTCAGTACAACGGTCCCACCCGGGGCCGATCTCCCAGCCCTTACCCGGGAAACTAAAGGCAGCAACCGATGGAGGTGCGGTTGCTGTACGACGCAATGCCGAAGATCCTCCGACGCCGCCGACGACGATGATTCGCGATTCATCACGACGAGATATCAGCACGCCGCCTAGCAGCAGCCTTGACAGCACTTCGCCGCCGAAGGAAGACCTTCCGACGCGACGTAGCAGCAGCAGAGCAAGCCGACCCAGCCGTGATCCGACGCCACGAATTAACCGCAACGCCAGACGCCGGTCTACCGATCTAGACGTGCTCATCGATGGTCATAACGTCACCGCTCTCGTCGACACTGGACCCGACTATTCCGTCTTCAGTGGCCCGTTCGCCGCGAAGTTGAAGAAGGTGAAAACAGCCTGGCAAGGACCCGATATCCGGACAGCTGGAGGCCACCTAATAACGCCGACTGGAATCTGCACAGCGCGAGTCACGGTAAACAACCGCACTTATCCGGCGAGCTTCGTAATCCTGCAGCACTGCTCCAGGGATGTCATCCTAGGCATGGACTTTCTAAATCAACACGGTGCAGTCATCGACTTAAGGTCAAGTCGATAACGCTTTCAACGCACAACGCGATACCACCGGATACAAGCATAAGTTACCATGCCTTGAATGTGCTTGAAGAACAAGTCACCGTTCCGCCGCGCTCCAGCGTAATGATTTCCGTCGGTACCGAAGTGCCTGCAGACATGGAAGGCGTCATCGAGGGCGATCATCACTTACTGCTCGACCGTGAAATTTGCGTCGCTAGAGGCATAGCTGAGCTACGTGCAGGGAAAGCAAGGGTGATGCTCACGAACTTCAGCCCCGAATATAAGCACATTAACAAAGGCACCACGGTCGCCTACATCGACGAAATAGTACAAGCCAGCAGTGTTTTCGCCTTCACGGATTCCAGTGCACCTGCAACGACGACTATAGTACCTGAACCAACTTTCGACGTCAATCAGAACCTTCCCAGGCATAAGAAAGAATAACTAAAAGCTCTGCTCCTGCAATACAAGGACTGCTTCTCGTCGTCGTCAAAAGTTCGACAAACCCCTGTCGCCAGCACCGCATTATAACCGACGAAAATGTCCGCCCACTCCGTCGGAGCCCGTACCGAGTTTCGGCGCGCGAACGCGAGGCCATAAGGCAACAAGTTGACGAAATGCTACGCGACGACATCATCCAGCCGTCCAAGAGTCCGTGGGCGTCCCCCGTGGTGTTTGTGAAGAAGAAGGATGGAACCCTACGTTTCTGCGTCGATTATCGTCGCCTCAACAAGATCACGAAGAAGGACGTATACCCCCTCCCACGGATTGACGACGCCTTGGATCGACTCTACAACGCAAAGTATTTTTCGTCGATGGACCTCAAATCCGGCTACTGGCAAATCGAAGTCGACGAGAGGGACCGGGAGAAGACTGCCTTTAAAACACCAGACGGACTGTTCGAGTTCAAGGTCATGCCGTTTGGTCTTTGCTCGGCGCCTGCGACTTTCCAACGCGTCATGGATACAGTACTGGCAGGATTGAAGTGGCAGACTTGCCTCGTCTATTTGGACGACGTCGTTGTGTTTGCCTCAAGCTTCGAAGAACACCTGCGGCGCCTTGAAACAGTTCTTCAAGCAATGAAAACTTGCGGACTCACGTTAAAGCCAGAAAAATGCCGCTTCGCATATGAGGAGCTCTTGTTTTTGGGCCACGTAATCAACAAGTCTGGAGTGTGCCCCGACCCTCAGAAAACTGCGGCCATCTCCAACTTTCCTCCACCCGCTGACAAGAAGGCAGTGCGTAGATTTCTTGGACTGTGCGCCTATTACAGGCGCTTCGTCGAGAATTTTCACGGATCGCTGAGCCACTGACGTATCTCACGAAGGCCGACGTCGAGTTCAAGTGGGAGACGCCGCAAGTCGAAGCATTTGAAGAACTGAAGCGACGCCTGCAATCACCGCCAATACTTGCGCATTTCGACGAAAACGCCGATACCGAAGTCCACAATGACGCAAGCAGCGTAGGACTCGGCGCCGTTCTTGTGCAGAGGACTGATGGACTAGAAAGGGTTGTAAGTTACGCTAGCCGGTCGCTATCGAAGGCGGAAGCAAATTATTCCACAACAGAAAAGGAGTGCCTCGCCATCATCTGGGCTACATCAAAGTTTTGCCCCTACCTCTATGGCAGGCCCTTTAAAGTTGTGAGCGACCACCACGCCTTGTGTTGGCTAGCTAACTTGAAGGATCCTTCAGGTCGCCTCGCACGATGGAGTCTGAGACTTCAAGCATTCGACATCACCGTCGTTTACAAGTCCGGGCAAAAACACTCTGACGCCGACTGCTTGTCTCGCGCCCCCGTCGAACCGCCGCCACAGGACGACCAGGATGACGACACTTTCTTGGGACCCATCAGTGCCGACGAATTCGCCGAACAACAGCGAGCTGACCCGGAACTAAGGAGCCTTGTAGACTATCTGGAAGGCAAGACTGTCATTGTGCCGAAGGTGTTCAGGCGAGGATTGGCGTCGTTTTTCTTGCAAAGCGACATTCTTCTAAAGAAGAACTTCTCGCCTCTCCGAGCCAACTACCTCCTCGTGGTACCCTCAGCATTGCGTCCAGAGGTTCTGCAAGCTCTCCATGACGACCCAACGGCTGGACACCTCGGTTTTTCCCGCGCGCTCGCGAGGATACAAGAAAAATACTACTGGCCTCGCCTCTCTGCCGACGTCGCCCATTACGTAAGGACATGCCGAGACTGTCAGCGACGCAAAACACCGCCGACAAGGCCAGCCGGACTTCTACAGCCGATCGAGCCACCTCGCCGACCGTTCCAGCAGATCGGGATGGACTTACTGGGGCCTTTTCCGACGTCGACGTCCGGGAATAAATGGATTGTCGTAGCTACGGACTACCTCACCCGCTACGCCGAAACAAAAGCCTTGCCCAAAGGCAGTGCCGCCGAGGTAGCCCGATTCTTCGTTGAGAACATCCTCCTGCGCCACGGTGCCCCAGAAGTCCTCATCACCGACAGAGGTACGGCCTTCACGGGTGAACGAACTCAAGTCATCCTGCGCTACAGCCAGACAAGCCATCGCCGGACCACCGCCTACCACCCGCAGACGAATGGCCTCACCGAGCGCCTAAATAAGACCATCGCGGACATGCTGGCAATGTACGTCGACGTCGAACACAAGACGTGGGATGCCATCCTTCCGTACGTGACCTTCGCATACAACACGGCCATGCAAGAAACGACGCCCATGGCGCCGTTCAACCTGGTCTACGGAAGGAACCCGGCAACGACACTTGACGCTATGCTACCGGACGTCACCGACGAAGAAAATCTCGACGTTGCCACCTATTTGCAGCGTGCCGAAGAAGGTCGACAGCTCGCCCGCTTGCGCATCAAGAACCAGCAGAGGACCGACAGCCGGCACTACAATCTTCGACGACGCAACGTCGAGTACCAGCCCGGCGACCGTGTTTGGGTCTGGACTCCGATACGCCGGCGAGGACTTAGCGAGAAACTGCTACGACGCTATTTCGGACCCTACAAGATTATCCCACGGATTGGCGCACTGGACTATGAGGTCGTGCCAGACGGCATTTCGCAATCACAGCGGCGCCGCGCACGACCCGAAGTCATCCACGTGGTGCGTCTGAAGCCTTTCTACGCCCGCTGACGAACTTGAAAACTTTGTTACTTTATTTTTGTTTTTTCTTCTTTATTACGCGTGGTTTTGTTTTCGCTTTCACATTTGTTTGTAGCATCGGGACGATGATTTTTAAGGGGAGGGTATTGACACGTATACATGTTTATCTTTCACCGGTGGCCACTTTCCACCGGCTAACAAATGTTAAACGTTATCGCTCGGCGCAGGACGCGCCTGTATCAGAAGTTTCTAGAACGTTATCGATGCTTCTTTCCGTCGCCTGTTTTCACCGACGCTTATGTTATCTGATTGTATGACCGACGAGAATTGTCTAGAACTTTCTGGAAGACACGCGGGCATCAGGGATAAATCTGGAACATTCGATGACTCAGGTATAAAAGCCGACGCGCTTCGCCGCTGATCAGATTTTCGACGATCGCCGACTGTGTTCGCCGCTATCGTTGTGCTTTGAGTGTACCTTGCTTTTGTGGGCACAGGTTCGCCCAATAAACAACCAGTTTCGTCGTTCACAGTTTTACGACTGTTTTCTTCAGCGTCACTAGTATGTGACAATATATATATATATTGACGTCACCGCGCTTTCATATATAAAAGGGAGACCCGTCTAGCAACTCAATCAGTTCATCCTAAGACTGCCATGGGTAGACCACGGAAATTAAAGACACCAGGAGAACAGCGTGAATACAATGCTCGGCCATTTGTTGTGTTTGCTACAGCTTTGCTGGACATTCACGTCCGCAGGGCGGAATGGCGGTCAATTTTTTTCAGAATTCATCCACAGTGCAAGACGTCATCAATGAATGCCGACGCTTTGAAGAATCAAGAAGTCGCTGCATTACTCCGAACTTTACCCGTCTCCCGAACACGGCTGCGACGTCTACCTGCGAGGACCTTCGTCTCCCACCCGTTCCTGCTGCATCCGACAATATTGTGCGCATCATCCGCCGCGAGATTGAAGCTGCCTCTCCAGCTCCCCTTCAGGTGCGTACCCCCGGCGAGTCCCATGCAACCATTTCCCGTATCTGACCGTTGTGCGTCAAGAACTAGCAAACGCAGGATTACAGACAGTCAGCGAACCCGACTACCGCCAACCTGCAGCACCTGAGCTATCCAGAAGCCCATACGTTCGCCCTCGTTATCCGCAGAATGGCACACTTCCGATGACAGGCCCATCTGCTTCTGTTGTGGACGCGTTGGACACATTTCCCCGCCATTGTCGCAGTGCTTGGAATTCGCAGCCTTAGACGAGCTATCGAAACATCCGACGTCCAGGTGATAGTTGCCGAGTGTCGGTGCACAATGAGGATGACAGCGCTCCGTCATCATGGTCAGCCTGATCCAACCGCTCCCCTTCGCCATCCCGACACATGCCCCGCTCATCACTGCGTCGTCGCTCTCCTTCTCCCTCATACTCCCCGCTGCTCATCGGAAAACTGATGGGTGCAGCTCCGAGAGGTGAGCCTGCCGCGACAACCCGACCCGGAATTCCTCTGCTTACACTACCTGGATATTACAACCTCAACGTAGACGTGGACGGACTCATTGCACTCATTGATACCGGTGCCCACATATTGGTCATGAACTCGAGCCTCCGTACTCGTCTGAAGAAAGTTCTTACCCCTGCTCCGATTGCTGTAGTCCGCGTAGCCGATGGTGCGACTCCGGCTGTTTCAGTTGTGTACCGCCCGTGTCAATGGTGCCGGATGCCACACTTGTTTTGTTTTACGTCTTGTATCAGTGCCCACATGCAATCATCCTAGAACTTGATTCTCTCTCGGCACATTCGGCTCTTATTGACTGCTCTGCAGATGTTGTTCAGCTTGCCTTACCTCATGCCGTTGAGCCTTCTGATCCTGCGCCGAGTCGGCTGTGTTCCGCCGATTACATTCGCCTACCACATCTAGCCGTGACCTACATCGGCGTCTCTCCTGATCCCCATGTGGACGACGGCGATTACATCGTGTCGCCCAACGCTCTGTTCGCAGAATGTCATGTTCCCGCACGGCATGTCTCCCTATTGTGAATTTTGGACTATGCCCTAAAGTGAAACCCCAGGGTATCTCTCTTGCAACTCTAGCTCCAGCCTGCGACATTATGTTTCCGTCTTAACTGATCCTGCGCCGCTTCCTGCCGCTATTGATTCGGACCCCACGTTGTTAGATAACATACCGAAGATGATCGCCGTTGACCTTCCGTCCGAACACGTGTACGCGCTTGGTTACATGCTCATGTCGTACCAGGACATTTTATTGCGATAGAAATTATACGGACACTTCAACCAGATTTCTGCCGTCGTCGTCGCCGTCGCCGTGAGGTTCCGTATACACTCCAAGGGCGATAAAATCGTCGCCACGCGCCGTATGCGCGAGTGAAAGCACGCGGGAGACGCGCGCTATCACGGAGAGCGAACGCACGGCGGAAAGCAAACGCGACCGTTGTGCGAAAGGCCGTGGGGGTATGGGAGGGAGGGAGGGAGGCGGGGCTACGCTGTGCTACGGCACGAAATGCGTATCTTTCAACTGGGAGCAAGGGGAACTGGCAACGCAATCTCTCACGCAAAAGCAAGAAAGCGGGAAGGCAGCGCGGGAGGGAAGGGGAGGGGGGGCAGCTTCTACTCTGCCAACAACCACGCTTGTACTGGCTGTGGTGGCGGTCGCCCGCACCGTCTCTTATCTCCACACGGCTCTGACCTTTGTATGCGCTATGCATTCGCCGCTCAGTTTCCGTTGAAGCGATAGACCGCAAGAACATTCGCCCTCTGCGGTGGCTGCGCTTGCTGCCAGCGTTTTGACAGTCGTTGTCTGCGGTCATTCAGTGTGATCTATTCATGTTTGCTTCTGCGCCATGACGCCGCGCTTGTCAATTCAGTTAGAACGCGAATGTGTCCAAGTTTATGCAGCCGATAAAGCTACTATCCCTACTCCGAATAGCTCTCTGCTAATTTGCTATCGCAATTGATGCTTCGCCTTTCGGGCGAAACTGCGACATATTTTATCTCAATGACCGACCACTGGGCCAAACAACAGTTGTCAAGCATCGTATTCACACCGGCGATGCCAAACCCTATCGTGTCTCCTCCGCTGAGTGCCAAGTTATAGAGAAGGAAGTAGACAATATGCTTGCTCGTGATATCATTGAACCTTCTTCGAGCCCATGGGCTATATAAGCGCTGTATATACTGTACACATGTACAGTATATATATATATATATATATATATATATATATATACTGTTACGGGGAAAAGAAGCAAGAAATATATTTACACTGTATTTACAAGTATGGCAGCGGCTGACAAGATCATAGCTCGCGAAGTCCAGAGCGTCGTCTTCTTCAAGTCATGACCAAACGTCTTCTTCGTCGGTCTGTCACATGACCCCCGGCGGCTGAAGCACCGACCCGGTGCTGGTTAGGAGGTGGTCGAATGATACGGCTTAAGACGCGCCACGTGGACTACATCGGAACGAGGCTGAGCCACGGTGGGGTCAAGAGGGGCGATTTCGTAGGTGACGTCGGTTACTTGACGCAAGACGCGGTAAGGGCCAGAGTAGCGTGAAAGCAACCTCTCCGAGAGGCCAACGCGTCGCGACGGAGACCAAAGCAGAACCAGGGCGCCCGGCGTGTAGTGGGCGTCACGATGGCGGGTGTCATATAAGCGCCGCTGATTTTCCTGCGAGTCCACAAGTCGACGTCGGGAAATATGGCGTGCCTCTTGTGCCTGGAGTATGGCGTCCCGGGCGTACTCTAATGTGAAATGCAGGCTATCAGGCAGAAGGGTGTCGAAAGGTAGCGTAGGGTCGCGGTCGAACAAGAGGAAGAATGGAGAGAAGCCTGCGGTATCGTGGCGAGAAGAATTATAGGCAAAGGTAACGAATGGTAATGCAACGTCCCAGTCGCGATGGTCAGCGGAGACATACATGGAGAGCATGTCAGTAAGGGTCCGGTTGAGACGCTCGGTGAGACCATTCGTTTGTGGATGGTAAGCAGTAGCAAGTTTGTGTTTAGTCGCGCACGAGTGTAGAATGTCATTAACGACTTTAGAAAGAAAGCAGCGGCCTCGGTCGGTAAGGAGCTGTCGAGGGGCACCGTGGTGTAGAATGACGTTTTCTAGCAGGAAATCGGCGACATCGGTTGCACAGCTTGTCGGAAGAGCCCGTGTGATTGCGTATCGGGTGGCGTAGTCTGTTGCGACAGCAATCCACTTATTTCCCGAAACAGACGTAGGAAAGGGGCCTAAAAGATCAATGCCTACACGAAAGAATGGTTCTGATGGCACGTCAAGTGGTTGAAGGCGGCCAGCAGGGAGTGTGGTCGGCTTTTTCCGTCGTTGACAAAGGTCACACGCAGCGATGTAACGGCAGACGTCACGGTAAAGACCAGGCCAAAAAAAGCGCCGACGAACGCGGTCGTAAGTCCGTGACACGCCAAGGAGACCGGAAGTCGGCACATCATGAAGCTGGGCGAGAACAGTCCGGCGCAGATGCGAAGGGACAACTAAGAGTCGGTCAGGGCCGTCAGGGCGCATGTTACAGCGGTACAATATGCCATCGTGGAGTTCAAACATTCGAAGGGAAGGATCGGGCGTCGTTGAAGTCAGCCGGTGAATAAGGTCTTTTAAGAAGTCGTCCCGCCGTTGTTCCGCTCCGATATTGTCAAAAGCACTCAAAGAGAGAACGGTGGCAGGAATTTCGGCCATAGAAACGTCAGGTGGGTTGACAGGATGGCGCGACAAGCAGTCCGCATCTTGGTGTAACCGGCCGGTCTTGTATACAACTGAGTAGTTGTATTCTTGAAGGCGCAGAGCCCAGCGGCCAAGGCGCCCAGAAGGATCTTTCAGGGAAGAAAGCCAACACAGAGCGTGGTGGTCAGTGATGACTGTGAATTGCCGGCCGTACAAATAGGGGCGGAATTTTCCCACTGCCCAAACGAGAGCCAGACACTCGCGCTCAGTGATAGAATATTTGCGCTCAGCAGGGGAAAGAAGACGGCTGGCGTAAGCAATAACACGTTCTTGTCCTTGTTGTTTCTGGGCCAGGATAGCTCCAATACCGTGGCCGCTGGCATCAGTACGGACTTCTGTTGGAGCTGATGCATCAAAGTGAGCGAGAATGGGAGGGGAAGTAAGCAGCCGGATCAGCTCAGTGAAAGCAGCAGCTTGCTCACGGCCCCAAATGAAGCCAGCGTCTTTCTTGAGGAGCTCAGTAAGAGGGCGTGCAACGTCCGCAAAATTGCGGACAAACCGACGAAAGTAGGAGCAGAGGCCCAAGAAGCTGCGAACGTCCTTGGAGCACGTTGGCACGGGAAAGTCTTTCACTGCCCGGATTTTATCTTGATCAGGACGTACACCAGCGGAATCGACGAGATGTCCGAGCACAGAAATTTCACGACGACCGAAGTGGCATTTGGACGAATTGAGTTGGAGCCCCGTCCGACGAAAAACAGATAGGACCGTCGATAGGCGTTCGAGGTGCGTCGCAAAAGTCGGGGAAAAAACGATCACATCGTCCAAGTAACAGAGGCAGATGGACCACTTGAAGCCGTGTAGGAGGGCGTCCATCATTCGTTCAAATGTGGCCGGGGCATTACATAACCCGAAAGGCATCGCTTTGAACTGATAAAGGCCGTCGGGAGTAATAAAAGCCGTTTTCTCACGGTCCATGTCATCGACGGCAATTTGCCAGTACCCGGAGCGAAGGTCTATGGACGAAAAATATTGTGCTCCATGGAGGCAATCCAGGGCATCGTCAATGCGTGGTAGCGGATAGACGTCCTTCTTGGTTACCTTGTTTAGGTGCCGATAATCTACGCAAAATCGCCAACTGTTGTCCTTTTTCTTAACTAGTACAACAGGGGATGCCCATGGGCTGCAAGAAGGTTCAATGTTGTTACGAGAAAGCATCTTATCAACTTCGTGTTGGATGATGTCTCGCTCAGTAGGAGAGACGCGGTAGGGTCGCCGATGGATTGGACTCGCATCCCCGGTGTTAATGCGATGTTTGACAACAGATGTTTGCCCGAGAGGACGGTCTCCAAGGTCGAATAAGTCCCAGTACGAGGCAAGGAGGCAACGTAGATCATTGGCACACTGGGGCGGAAGGTCGGGCGCAATCATTTTCGTTAGGGCATTCAAGTCTGAAGGGGCAGGAGGCACAGCAAGATTTGCACACGAGGAGCCGTCAGCAGTTAAACTCGAAATGTGGTAGTCTCGGGCCGGCGTGATTTGCGCAAGTGATATGCCGCGCGGGAGAACTTGTGCACAAAGTCCAAAGTTCACTAGCGGAAGACAGGACGTGTTCTCCGTAATGGTAATGACGGTGTGAGGAAATGCGACGTTATGCGAGAGCAGGACATCCGGATTAGGGGTTACGATGTAGTCACCGTCTGGAACGGGCGGAACGGGTGAAACACCTGTGTAGGAAACGGCAAGGTGAGGGAGGCGAATATGCTCTGTGGAACATAGCCGGATCGGAGCACTATCGAGGGGATCAATAGCAACAGGTAGAGCGAGTTGCACAACACCAGCAGAACAGTCTATCAAGGCGGAATGGGCTGAGAGAAAGTCAAGTCCCAGGATTAGGTCGTGAGGGCAGTGTTCGAGGACATAGAATAAAACAGAGGTATGATGATCGGCGACACTCACACGAGCTGGACACATGCCAATAACGGCCGGCGTTCCCCCGTCGGCGACTCGGAGCACAGGCGACGGGGCAGGAGTGAGGACTTTCTTGAGACGATGGCGAAGCTGAGCACTCATCACAGATACATGCGCGCCAGTGTCAATCAGAGCCGTAACAGGTACACCATCCACGTTCACTTTGATGAGGTTCCGATGTGTGGGCAGGGTCAGAAGAGGATTTTGGCGTCGGGTCGGTATAGCAGCATCACCTCTAGGTGCTGCACCCGTTAGTTTTCCGAAAGCGTGCGCCGGAAGGAGCTTGGGGACGGTGACCGACGCGATGGGGGCGAGCGGGAGAAGCGGCGATGTGGCGAAGGAGAGCGGCTAGAACGGGTGGGCCGAGAAGTGTCGCCAGGAGTGACTGGTTGCGTGTGCGGTGGGAAGCGAGAAGTAGCACGAGGAGGACGGTCGGATGGGAGATAGGACCAAGGGGTCGAATTACATGAAGAGCGGCAGTGACGTGAAATATGACCGATACGGCCACAAGTGAAGCATATTGGCCTGTCGTCTGGAGTGCGCCAGTCAGCCGGGTTGCGAAACCGCGGAGAGGCATTCACGTTTCGAGGGCGCATGGCAGAGGTGGACGAAACGTAGTCAGGCCGATTAATGGAGCAGACGTTGGTCAAGCCAACGTTGGCCAATTCCTGGCGTACGACGGTCTGGATCAGGGAAACGGTGGCCTGGCAATTGTCGGAGCCAAAGGTTGGGGTTGGCATAGGAGATGCGGCTTCGATTTCACGCCGGATGATGTGGACGATGTCATCAGAGCGATTGGGCGTAGGCAGACTGCGGAGGTCTTCGCAGGTGGACGTAGCAGCCGTGTTGGGGAGGCGGGGAAATGGGTGGGCAATGCGACGGCTCTTGGCCTCTTCAAATCGCCGGCATTCGGTAATGATGGCTTGTACAGTAGAACAATCCTTAAACACAAGGAGGTGAAACGCATCATCTGCTATGCCCTTAATGACATGTGCGACTTTATCAGCTTCGGACATCCTCGGATCCACTTTGCGGCACAGAGCGAGCACGTCTTGAATGTATGTGAGTTAGGACTCGGTGCACGTCTGGACACGCGAAGCGAGGTCTTTTTGAGCGGCGCGCTGGCGTCCAACAGGCCTGCCAAACAAATCCGTGAGCTTCTGTTTACAAATGTCCCAGGTAGTAAGTTCCTCCTCATGGGTCTGAAACCAGACGCGTGCCGTCCCCGCGAGATAGAATATCAAATTAGCCAGCATGGCGGTCTGGTTCCAGTGGTTGCTCTTGCTCACCCGCTCATAAAGTTGAAGCCAATCTTCAACATCCGTGTTGTCAGTGCCGGAAAAGGAGCCGGGGTCACGCGGTTGTGCCAGAATGACGGTGGGCGTGGGGGCCGACGAGCCCGAAGCATCCTCGCCTTGAGCTGGCATGGTAGATGCAGCCAAGGAGCGCCCGCTGCGTAAATCCGTCTTGTCCTTGAGCCCGCAAACTCCACCAAAAATGTTACGGGGAAAAGAAGCAAGAAATATATTTACACTGTATTTACAAGTATGGCAGCGGCTGACAAGATCATAGCTCGCGAAGTCCAGAGCATCGTCTTCTTCAAGTCATGACCAAACGTCTTCTTCGTCGCTCTGTCACAATATATTGCCACGAGACAGCGAAGGGGCTGCTACTGTCGGTCGGACGAAGACGCCGGCGACGAAGTGGCCAGAGGCGCGCGACAGCCTTGCATCCGTTGCTGCTGCTTGTCCAAACCTTGTATATAGCCATACTCACTCCCTAAATAAACGTTATCCCCGTAACATCTTTGGTGGAAGTGCTGGGTAAACCTGTCAACATGCCGACTCCGTCAACCAAGCACGGAACTTCGAAGCGGTCGCCGTCTTGGTTGCTCCGCGATGACCAGTGAAGTGTCGACGGTGCAGCAGCCACCGGCTCCTGTGATTCTGTTGCACCCACAAGACCCGGGAACCTTTTCTGGCACAGATGGCTTGGATGTCGAAGACTGGATCGACATGTACGAACGCGTCAGCAACCGCAACACGTGGGATCCCACGGTTATGTTAGCCAACGCGATATTCTATCTGAAAGGGACGGCACGCGTGTGGTACCGGACGCATGAAGAAGATCTTACAAGTTGGGACGCTTGCAAGGCGAAGCTGCGTGAGTTGTTCGGCAGATCATTTGACCGTCAGCAGGCCGCTAAAAAGGAGTTGGGATCTCGTATCCAGACGACCACTGAATCGTACATTTCGTACATACAGGACGTCCTGGGCCTTTGTCGAAAAGTTGACGCACAAATGGCCGAAGATGACAAGATTTCGCATATTTTGAAAGGAATAGCCGACGACGCGTTTAATCTACTGGTGTGCAAGGACTGTACGACGGTCGACGCCATAGTTAAAGAATGCCAGCGCTTTGAACAAGCGAAGAGTCGCCGCATCACCCGCCAGTTCCTTCGGCTACCTAACACTGCCGCCACATCATCATGCGAAGACCCACCGACGCCTGTACCGGCTACAGCGTCAGAAGATGTAACGCGTATTTTCCGCCGCGAACTTGAAGCTCTAGCTCCTATGGCCGTTCTTCCAGACGTTCAGTCAGCCAACCTGCCCACCGTGTCACTCATAAAAGCAGTCGTCAGCCAGGAGTTCGCGAACATGGGATTATCATCGGCCGTCTGTTCCATTCGTACTTCCGAACGTACCCCTGCAAATGTCACCCAGAACCAGGTCTACCCTTCGCGCTACAGAAACCCGGCTGACTGGAGGACGGCGGACGACCGACCCATATGTTTCAACTGCTCTCGCGTTGGACACATTGCCCGTCACTGCCGCAGTAGCTGGTCGTCGCCTTCAAACTGGAGCAATGGATGTTGGTGTCGTCCTGGAGGCCACATTCGACGGTTTTTCCCTCGCTCTGATCCGATGCCGCCGCTCCACACTCCAGGTTTAGCCGCTCACCGTCCCCACAAGGCCGTCGATCTCGATCGCCGCGACCATACCGGTCATCGTCTCCTGCACGGCCTGGCGCCTACGCTCCGGAAAACTAAGGCATGCAGCTCCCGGAGGTGACGCTGCATCAGTGACCCGATATACAAATCCTCTGTTGACTGTACCTATGCGCCGAAACCTTCTGGACATTCAAGTGGACGACGTCACCGTTACGGCCCTCATAGACACCGGAGCGCAGATTTCAATAATGAGCGCTGCTCTCCGTACTCAGCTCCGCAAAGTGATTACGCCCGCAATTCAGAGCACAGTACGGGTCGCTGATGGCAGCTCGTCTGCCGTTCTTGGTATGTGCACCGCCCGAGTGTGCATTGCTGGCCATCAGACCATTGGTTTGTTTGCCGTGCTTGCGCAGTGTCCCCACGACGTGATCCTCGGCCTAGACTTTCTCTCGACGCACTCAGCCCTTATCGACTGCTCCACAGATGTACTTCAACTGGAGCTCCCTTTCGACGCCCACGTACTATCGGACACTCCTAGCCGCTTATGTTCTGTCGAGTTCCTCCACCTGCCACCGCAAGCCTCCACGTACGTCCCATTAAGTCCCTCTCCTCCTGTGTGCGATGGTGAATACGTTGTTTCCCCGATTCTCGACGTGGTCCTGATGCACTCTGTCGTTTTCCCGCACTCTGTGGTTACCGTACGCGACAACAAAACCTGCCTGCCACTTTTGAACTTTGGTCTTTCTACCTACGTGCTACCTGCTGGCATCGCGCTTGCTACCATGTCGTCGTTGCAAGAATGCGCGATTTCTGTGTTAGCCGTCGACGGCCCTCGAACTGTTTCCGGCTGTCTCACAGCCACCTCGTCGCTATGTGCCAATTTCGAGAAAATGATATCAGCTGACCTTTCGCATACGCAAGCAGAAGATCTTCGCCGGGTCTTGCTGTCGTATTCCGATATCTTTGATCTCGAAAATCGCCCTTTAGGCCAGACAACAGTTGTTCAGCACTCCATCCACACCGGTGATGCTCAGCCGGTTCACCGGCGTCCTTATCGCGTTTCCGCTGCGCAACGCGCCATAATCCAAAAGGAAGTCGATAAAATGCTGGCCAAGAACATCATCGAACCGTCCTCGAGTCCTTGGGCCGCTCCTGTTGTGCTGGTCAAGAAAAAGGACAACACCTGGCGATTTTGTGTTGACTTTCGACACCTCAACAAGATCACGAAAAAGGATGTCTATCCCTTGCCCCGTATCGACGACGCACTCGACTGTCTTCACGGCGCCCAATATTTCTCATCTATTGACCTTCGCTCAGCTTATTGGCAGATTACTGTTGACCCACTGGACCGCGAAAAAACCGCATTCGTAACTCCCGATGGCCTCTATCACTTTAAAGTGATGCTTTTCGGCCTTTGCAATGCGCCGGCCACATTCGAGCGCATGATGGATTCGCTTCTTCGTGGCTTGAAATGGTCAACCTGCTTGTGCTACCTTGACGATGTCATTGTTTTTTCGCCAACATTTGACGGCCATCTTCAGCGCCTCTGCACCAATCTCGAGGTATTCCGCAATACCGGTCTCCAACTCAACGCCTCAAAATGCCGTTTCGGACGCCGTGAAATAACCGTACTTGGCCATCTCGTCAACGCGACAGGTGTCCAGCCCGATCCTGAAAAAGTTCGCGCCGTGAAGCATTTTCCTGTACCTTGTTCGGCCAAAGACGTACGCAGTTTTATAGGATTGTGCTCCTATTTCCGACGTTTTATTCGTAATTTCGCCGACATTGCGCGTCCCCTTACTGCGCTCCTCAAAAAGGACGTTGCTTTTACATGGGGCTCACCCCAAGCTGCTGCCTTTTCGGCGCTTATAGATGCCCTGACGACTTCCCCTATTTTAGCGCATTTTGATCCGACTGCACCGACGGAACTTCGCACAGATGCCAGCGGCCATGGAATCGGTGCCGTCCTCGCTCAGCGTCAGAGCGGCCACGACTGTGTTATTGCGTACGCTAGCCGCCTCCTGTCCGCACCGGAGAAGAATTACTCCATCACGGAACGAGATTGTCTTGCTCTTGTCTGGGCTGTCGCCAAATTTCGTCCCTACCTGTTTGGCCGCACCTTTACCGTCGTAACTGATCATCACGCCCTCTGTTGGCTTTCTTCGCTCAAAGACCCTACAGGACGCCTTGGTCGTTGGGCTCTGCGCCTCCAAGAATACTCGTTTTCAGTGGTGCACAAGTCCGGTCAGCTTCATCAAGATGCCGACTGTCTCTCACGGCATCCCGTGGATTCCCCTGACGTCTCCGAGCAAGACACCGACGCCTGCGTCTTGTCTATCTCGGACCTCGTTAATATACGGGACGAACAACGCCGCGACTCGGCTTTACGGTCTATCATCGACAGTCTCAACTCCGCCAGACCCGACCCTTCCCTCCACTTGTTCTTCTTGCAGGACGGCACCTTATACCGCCATTATATGCATCCTGAGGGCCCTGAACGCCTCCTTGTCGTGCCTGCCCATCTGCAGTCAGATGTCCTTCGCCAGCTTCACGATGAGCCCACTGCTGGTCACCTTGGTGTCACCCGCACTTATGATCTCGTCAGGTGCCGTTTCTTCTGGCCTGGTCTCTATCGCTCCGTCCAACGATATGTCGCTAGCTGCGACAAATGCCAGCGCCGCAAGAGGCCAGCTATGTTACCTGCCGGTCTGCTTCACCCTATAGACATTCCCGCCGAACCATTATTTCGTGTTGGGCTCGACCTTCTTGGTCCCTTTCCAACCTCGACATCAGGCAACAAGTGGGTCGCCGTAGCGACTGACTACGCGACGCGATACGCCATTACCCGTGCCCTCCCAACCAGTTGCGCTACGGATATCGCCGACTTTCTCCTTCATGACATCATCCTGCATCATGGTGCTCCTCGACAGCTTCTGACCGATCAAGGCCGATACTTTTATTGCGATAGCAATTATATGGACACTCAAAAGCAGATTTCTGCCGTCGGCGTCGCCGTCGCCGTTGCCGTCGCCGTGAGGTTCCGTATGACGTCAATGAAGATGAAATCGTCGCCGCGCGCCGAACGCTGTATGTGCGAGTGAAAGGGCGCGAGGGGCGCGCGCTGCCACGAGACAGTGAAGGGGCTGCTACTGTCGGTCGGACGAAGACGACGGCGACGAAGTGGCCAGAGGCGCGCGACAGCCTTGCATCCGTCGCTGCTGCTTGTCCAAACCTTTTATATAGCCACACTCACTCCCTAAATAAACGTTATCCCCGTAACAATATATATATATATATATATATATATATATATATATATCTTGTGAGAAGACGCCCGAGACGAAGGCAGAGCTCTTCTCTTGTCATATATATATATATATATATATATATATATATCTTGTGAGACGACGCCCGAGACGAAGGCAGAGCTCTTCTCTTGTCACACAGCGCGAGACAGCCCACGAACACCAACCCGACAAAATGATGATGATCGTGAGGATGGGTATATACACATGAAGACGATGATGAACTGCACAGTTAGCGCTCACACTGACTTCCCCCCCTCACGAAAGCGGCCGGCAAGGCAGCGAGTCAGAAACGGTCGGAACGCCGAAGATACGGCTTCAGGCGAGAGACGTGAACAATTTCAGTGCTGCGGCAACGGCAGTCAGTAACCGAGGTAGCAGGAGCTACGCGATAGTTCACGGCAGATGTTCTTTCAAGCACGGTATATGGGCCACGATACCTGTGAAGAAATGTTTCACAGAGCCCTGGCACTCGGACAGGTGTCCACAGGAGCACTTCGTCGCCTGGGCGGAAGGAAATGACACGACGGGTTGCATCACAACGGACTTTCCTCTTGTCCTGAATGGTCGCGGTGTGGGCGCGCGCAATTTTGCGGCAGTGGGTGACGCGGGCGGCGAACTCCTCTGGTAGAGATGTGGATGGAACAGAAGGCGTAGAGAGAAAAGTGGTGTCCAAAACAAAAGACGGTGCACGGCCGTTCACGAGGGAAAAGGGGCTGTAGTTTGTTGTGCGTTGAACGGCAGTATTATACGCAAACGTGATAAAAGGAAGTATAGTGTCCCAGATTGTGTGGTCGGCTTTCACATACATGGAGATCATGTTGGACAGAGTTCGATCGAAACGCTCGGTAAGACCATTGGTCTGGGGATGGTACGCAGAGGTGGTCTTATGGATGGTGTTTGAGGCTTGCAGGACTTCAGCAAGAACATGGGAAAGAAATGTCTTGCCACGGTCACTTAGCATAACACGAGGGGCACCGTGGCGCAAGATAATGGCTTGCAGGACAAACTCGGCGACCTCAGAGGCCGCACCAGAAGGAAGAGCTGCAGTCTCAGCGTAGCGAGTGAGATGGTCCACGGCGGTGACAATCCAGCGGTGACCCGCCGGTGTAAGCGGAAGGGGACCATATAAGTCGATGCCCACGACTACAAAGTGAACGGACGGGCACGGCAATGGTTGTAAAGGGCCGACGGGAAAAGAGGTCGAACGTTTTCGATGTTGGCATGACGCACACGAACTGACGTACTTGGCAACACTAGTAGACAGGCCAGGCCAGAAACAGCGAGTCTTAATGCGGTCGTAGGTTTTATGAAATCCTAAGTGGCCAGCCGTTGCGTCGTCGTGAAAAGCTTGTAAAATTTGCAGTCGAAGTGAGCGAGGGACGACTGGGACCCATCGGTGACCGGTAAGGTGGTAAACTTGCCGCAATAATGAGCCATCATGAAGTTTAAACCGTGCCAGTTATCGTCTTAAGCGGCTGTTGGGAGGACGGGATAAGCCAGTGAGCCGGTCGATAATTGTGCGGCAGTACGTATCTGCACGTTGGAGGGAGGCGAGGTCTTCGGTGGACAGAATGTCGACTTAGGTCACGAAACGTACCGGGCCATGGTTGTGGTCGGTTGGCTGGGCGGTGTCGAACGGAGGGAAGGTGAGACATGGGCATTTGGCGGCAGCGGGCAACAGGATAAAGCGTCAGCATCTTGATGTTGCCTACCAGACCTATACGTGACAGTGTAGTAGTACTCCTGGAAACGCAGAACCCAACGGACGAGGCGTCCGGAAAAATTCTTCAGGGAGGACAACCAACACAGAGCATGGTAGTCAGTCACAATTGTGAATTGTCGGACATATAAATAGGGGCGAACTTTTGTATGGACCATACGATGGCGAGGCATTCTTGTTCGGTGATAGTATAGTTTCGCTCAGTAGGAGAAAGAGTACGACTCGCGTAGGCCACGACTTGCTCTTCAGATGCGTGATTTTGCTGCAGTAGGACAGCGCCTGTTCCATTCCCACTTGCGTCAGTGTGGAGGATAGTAGAGGCTGTGGGATCAAAGTGATGAAGCACTGGTCCTGATGTGAGGCATCGCTTGAGGGTCTGAAAGGCGGCTTCGCATTCATCCGTGCAGCTAAAGAATGTGGTCGTGGTCAGCAGTTTATGAAAAGGAGCTGCGATAGTCGCGAAGCCACGGACAAAGCGGCGGAAGTACGACGCTAATCCGAGAAAGCTGCGAAGGTCTTTGGGTGTGGTTGGTGTTGGGAAATGCTGTACAGCAGCGACCTTGTCGGGATCTGGCTCAATGCCATGCTTGCTGACCACGTGACCTAGGGCCACTCCCGTTCGTTCCCATTCCCACTCACGTCCGTTCCCAGCCTAACTTTGATGCTGCGGCTCGCAAATCGACACTTCTTAGTATTGAGCTGGAGACCGGCCTTGGCTAGACACGTGAGAACGGCGTCTAAACGTTCTAGGTGCTGGGAGAAGCTGGACGAAAAGATGACAATGTCGTCCAGGTAACATAGGCAAGTTTTCCATTTGAGGCCGCGTAGTACGGTATCGATCATTCGTTCAAATGTGGCTGGCGCATTGCACAGACCAAAAGACATTACGTTGAATTCGAAAAGGCCATCAGGTGTTGCAACCGCCGTCTTCTCTTTGTCGGGCTCATGCATTGGGATCTGCCAATATCCAGAACGCAAGTCGAGGCTCGAAAAGTATGCGGCACCTTGTAAGGTATCCAAAGCATCGTCAATACGGGGCGTAGGATATACATCCTTACGGGTAATTTTGTTTAGCGCCCTATAATCGACGCAAAAGCGTACCGAACCGTCCTTTTTTTAACTAGGACCACAGGAGACGACCAAGGGCTTGATGAAGGCCTTATAACGTTCCGTGCGAGCATGTCGTTGACTTGGTCTTCTATAACTTTCCGTGCAGCAGACGATACATGGTAAGGGCGGCGACGAATGACGCGGGATCCGTCGGTTTCGATGTGATGAGTGGCGACGGTTGTTTTACCCAAGCCATCCGAACACACGTCAGAGCAAGGTTGGTGTTTTCTTAAGACGGTCAGCAAGACATCAGTCTGAGTTGGGCTCAGATCTGAACTCACAGTGGCCCTGAGAGTACTGGGTGAACCGTCCGTGGGCGTACACTCGGCGAAGAAGGAAAGAGGCGAAGCAGTGACGACACATACTGGTGCTGCGTCGATAAGCATGGCAACAGTGGACCCCTCCGGCAGCAGAAGTGGCTCTGATGTCGTGTTGTAGGCGGTCAGACTGGCGCAGCCGCGTGAGAAACGCACTAGACAAGAAGCGATGGCGATTCCCCGAAAAATACAGCGCTGAGAAGGGGAAAACACTGCGTCGCCGTCGATATTTTCGCTTGATCTAATGGTGAGAATGCCGGCTTGGCCGGGTGGAAGAACAAAATCTGCCGCTGTGACAAGGTGGGGCGGCGAGGAATCGGCAGCGTCAGAGAGCTCGGTGTCCGTAATATGTATCAGTGGTTGTCCGCACGAAATGGCAGCAGATGCAGCTGACAAGAAATCCCAGCCTAACATGATCGGATAAGCGCACGACGAAAGCACAGTAAACTGAATATGATGGCGAATTCCGTCGATGAGGACACGAGCAGTACACTGTCCGGTAGGGTAATTTGGACTGTCATTGGCGCCACATAAGACCGGACCAACATACGAAGCTTGCACTTTGCGTAGACGGAAGCATAGTGCGCGATGGATAACAGAGAGGGCGGCGCCAGTGTCAATAAGAGCGTCGACAGAAACACATCATATATATATATATATATATATATAGTATATGTACGCCAAGCTCCGGCTTCCGGAGGACGCTTCCGGAGTTTTGCCCGAATGATCCCCCGGTGCCTCGCCCACTCATCATCATTCACTTCGTGGATATGCGGCGTTTTTCTTTTTTCTTCAATAGACCTTCGTTCCGGGTATTCGCAGATTACAGTTGACGAGATGGATCGTGGAAAGACGGCGTTTATTACACCTGATGGGCTCTATCTGTTTAAGGTGATGTCAATGGGGCTATGCAATACTCCCGCTACATTCGAACGAATGATAGACGCCCTCCTTCATGGCTTAAAGTGGTCAATCTGCTTGTGCTACCTCGATGATATCATTGTCTTTTCGGCGACTTTTGACACACACCTCGAGTGTCTCTCAACAGTTCTTTCAGTGTTCCGCAAGGCGAGACTTCAGCTCAATTGGACGAAATGTCGCTTGGGCCGCTGGCAACTTACTGTGCTCAGACACCTCGTCGACTCTTCCACTGTTCGTCTCGATCCGGAGAAAGTTCGCTCAGTCAAGGATTTCCCTGTGCCGACCTGCGCAAACGACGTTCGAAGATTTGTAGGCCTCTGCTCCTACTTCCGCAGATTCGTGCGAAATTTTGCTGACATCGCACGCCCTCTAACGGAACTTCTGAAGACGCGACCTTCGTCTGGGGTCCCGAACAAGCTAGTGCATTCGATGAGCTGACGACGCGACTCACGTCGTCACTGATTCTCGGCCACTTTGACGTGTCCGCTCCAACGGAAGTTCGCACCGACGCCAGCGGCCACGGTATCGGCGCTGTTTTGACACAAAGACAGCACGGTTGCGACCGTGTCATTGCGTACGCTAGCCGTCTTCTGTCACCAGCAGAACGCAATTACTCGAGCACCGAACGTGAATGACTCGCCCTCGTTTGGGCAGTGGGTAAATTTCGCCCCTACTTGTATGGACAACCTTTCACGGTTATCAACGATCACCACGCCCTATGATGGCTTTCGTCCATAAAGGACCCAGCTAGACGTCTCGGTCGGTGGGCTCTGCTGCTCCAAGAGTACTCTTTCACAATGATGTATAAGACAGGCCGACTCCATGAGGATGCTGACTGCCCGTCACGTCATCCAGTAGACCCACCAAATCTTCCTGAGACCGGCGAGTCAACTTGCGTCCCCGCGCTTACCGCGTTTGGAGACATCGCCGATGAGGAACGACGTGACCCTTACCTGAGAGACATCATTCTCAGCCTGACGGACCTGACAAGTTGCCCCTCTTTGCGTATGTTTGTGCTGCAAGATGGCATATTGTACCGTTACAGCATGCACCCTGATTGTCCTGAACTGCTGCTGGTCGTTCCCAAGCATATGCATGAGACTGTACTCACATGATGTTCCTACCACTGGTCATCTGGGAGTCTCAAATACATATGACCGTGTTCGGCATCGTTTCTTTTGACCCGATATTTACCGTTCCGTTTGGCGTTACGTTGCCTCCTGTAAATCTTGTCAGCACCACAAAAAACCAGCAGCCCTACCAGCTGGCCGTCTTCAGCCCATTGAAGTACCGTCTGAGCCATTCTTTCGGGTTGGTCTTGATATACTTGGCCAATTTCCTCTATCGCTTAGTGGGAACAAGTGGATAGCAGTTGCTACGGACTACACCACCCGGTACGCGATCACGCGGGCTCTCCCTACCAGTTGTGCAACCGACGTCGCTGACTTCCTTCTCGAAGCTGTGATACTTGACCACGACGCTCTCCGACAACTCCTTACCGACAGGGGCCCCTACTTTCTCTCACAGGTTGTACAGGACATCTTGCACACCTGCGCTACAAAGCACCAGTTTACAAAAGCGTATAGCCCTCAGACCAACGGCCTCACAGAGCGGCTCAATAGAACTATCACAGAAATGCTCACTATGCACGTCTCTACCGACCACCTTGACTGGGATGCCGATCGTCACATTCGCCTACAGTCCCGCCATGATTCTGCTGGTTTCTCCTCATTTTTGCGCTTGCATGGACGAGACCCTCAACTACCGTTTGAGACGATCCTCCCAGCTGTTCACGATGCAAATTTTGGTACATACCAAGTTAACGAAACCCCCATGAGAGCACCAAGACGTAGGTGGCTAGATAGATAGATAGATAGATAGATAGATAGATACTGTCAAAGTGGCAAATGTTCGCCAAGAAATGCTTCTCATTTAAAAACAAAGAGCCTAGAATAGATCCTTCAGATATTCCTTGGTTAGTAATCTTGGTACCGGAAATGCTACCATGACTGCGAGAACTTGCGACCTGTTTTCTAAATAACTTTTCGTAAGATTCAAAGCTGGACCAGTCATTCCGTAAAACTCGAGCTTATGAAAAAGAATGGTGTGATTAATAGTGTCAACACTTTACTAAGGTCAACAAAAATTTCATCAAATGGTGATTCATTATCTATGGCATGTTTAATTTTGTCCGTGAAACTAGTGAGTGCCAGTTCAGTTGACAACCCTGGACGGAAGCCAAACTGAAGGGGAGAGAGTAACTCGAACTTTTTTAAATATGACATTAGGCGCTGGTACCTTTCGATTATTTTACTAAAAAAATACGCAGAATCTCCTCAGGAAGTTAGCTGAATGATTCGTAAGCATTTCTTAGTAACGACGTGGTGTTGAATCTACGTTGAGTGTGAGCCCTCAACGTGGTGTTACCAGCAGTGTTGAGTGCTCACACTCAACGCTGCTTGTAATCCTAGGACTACTCAGCAGCTGTGGTCGTTTTGGCGCCGTTACGGTAAATGCGACAGCGCTGCGGAGACACTAACTGCTGCGGAAGGCGGCGCAACGTGAACTGATGAGGCAAGCAAACTACTGCAGGTGGCGGTGCCAGGGGCGCTGATGACGTTCCGATCCGAAGCTGCTACACAGTTCAGGATTGCTAATATAGTTGCCTGATTGCTTACGTCACGTAGTCACAGAAACGCGCTCGTGCCACTGCTCGCGCGTTCGTCTTCTTCCACAGCTGGCAAACTTGAAAGCGATCGTTTTACTCGGAGGACGGACGGACACTCAGACAGTTTTCTCGCTGGGTTGAAATGCTTAGGCATTAAAAAATGGAAAATGCAAATTGGACGGTAATTATTAATTCATACGCGATCGCCTTTCAAGAAAACGGGGAGTTATTTTTTCCTTTTTTTAGGGAGGTTGGAAACGTACCGTTCCTAAACATTTGATTGATGTTGTTAGCAAAAATAGGCGAAACTGTAGGATTTATTAGTTTCATTCTTGAAGGGTGAATAGAATCTATAGCCGCCCCGGTTGTTCTTAGTGATGATAAGACAGAATCAACTCCTGAGAATCAACTCCTGCACTATAAGTTGGATATAAGTAAAGAGAATGTGGACAGCGGGACAAACGGGGAAATGATAGGTGTTTAATGTTTTGGGTGTAAGTAAAATGGTCAATAAAAGGGCGTGAGCATAATTATTTGACTCAGTATAAGTATTCGATGCAATTGTTATTTTAGGTAATCGCATGTGGGAATCGTTTTTGTTGAGAAACTCTTTAATAAGCTGCCAGTTTCGTTTACTGTTAGTTCCATTGAACAACATGGGATTTTGAAAGTAGTCCCGTTTTGCAAGTTACAGAACTGCCGCAAGTGTATTCGAATATTTCTCAAAGCATATTACTAGCGTTGTGTTAAATTGATGACATTTTAGTTTCTTGTGTATTGTATGTTTTTTAGAAATGACCGAAGCAAGCCATTTGTGATCCACGGATTTCCTCGTGCACTAAACCAACGAGTGATTGGAATGGACGATGCACTTTTTTATGCAATTAAGTATCAGACTAAAAAATAAGTTGTAAGCTTGGTCAAGAGATTCAGCTTCTAGAAGTTACCTTAGTCGAATATAATTTGTTAACCAAGGAAACAAATATTTCTGTGTTGAAAACCGATTTAGTATATTGTTTGTCGCTTGAGTGACGGGATGAAGGAGCAGATCCTAAGCTGAGAAAAACAGGATAATGGTCACTAAAGTGATAGTCTATTACAGCCGCCGTGACATCCGTCGTCAAACTGGACAAGATACGGTCAATTCATGTGTTAGTACCTGATAGATCGCACCTAGTGGGAGCCACTATTACTGAAAAGAATCCAAAGCTTCGATAAGCGTGAACCCAAACAAGTTGATAGCAGCGATACACTCAGGCTAGTCAAAGAGGCAGGGCGAGCCGGCTAGCGTGGATGGCGTCGGATGCAGGACTGAGCAGCAACGCAAGCGGCGGCAGGTCGACAGCGAGTCGGCCGACCCCGAATTCGTTGCATCTGCAGATCGCTGTCACGATACAGCGCGCGCCGCTGTGCAAACTACGCAGTTGCTACCAGCATACAAACCGCCACCCCCCTCCCTCCTGCGCTGCCTTCCTCCCTTGTGCGCGATTCGGCTCACCGTCGGACGCTTTCACTCGCACATACAGGGTATGGCGCGCGGAGACGATGTTATCGCCCTTGGACTTTATACGGAACATCGCGGCAACCACGACGGCAGAAATGCGCCTGGAGCACAAATATATGATACCCTTACTACAGTGAACTAGAAGCACCCTTACGCTTGCGCGTGACCCACGTTCACGGAAGAAACGTCACAATTTTTTTTAATTGCTTACCGAACGAAGAGGTGCGTCTTATACACCGGTGCGACTTATTTGCGTTTTTTTTTTCTGGAAAAGCTGCCAGTTTGAGGGGTTGAGTTTTATAAAAGATGCGACTTATAGACCGGAAAATATGGTACTCCCCATTAGACACAATACAATGGTTCCACCTCTCCTTCTATTGCTGGAAGCACCCTTGAAAGTATTTAAATACCTATGAATTTTTGTCACCGAGACCTGCGCAAATCCTGATACTTTGCATTTACCAGAGTGCTCTGAAACAACCAAATATGCCATAAATGTACCGCTTCTGCTGTGAAGTAAATAATTTTGTGTTTCAGCGATGCTGCTGCGGTTGCAGCTGGAGGTGCGGCAGCAGAACAGGGACGTCCTGGATGAGCTGCAGCAGCTGAGGCATGAAGTACGGGGCGTGTCTGAGAGGCTGGATGAAACAGCCTCTCGACAAGACCCGTGCAGTGTCTCAGCCTGCCTTGTCGACGGTGCCTCCAGTTCTTCCTCGGCTACCTGCCGGCAATATTAAAGAAGTAGAGGCAGCCGTGCGGGATGAGGCTGTGGCTGCCACCTTGGTTTGTACTGCCCTTTTATTTGTAATTATAAGGCTATGTAACATGTGGAAGTTCTGTGCTGTTTCATGAAACATGGTGTGGGTTCTATGTGAAGGAACTTTGCATCGCACACACTAAAGAGCTCATGGAAATAATTAATTCCCTGCTGTATAGTTTCTAATGACATATTTGGACTGGACCTTAGTTTCTTTAACGTGCATCTAAATCTAAGCTTACACTAGTGTTCTTGCAATGAGACCTCATCGAAATGTGACCCTGACTACCAGAATTAAACCTTTGACCTCGAGCTCAGCACCGCAACGCCATAGGCACTGAGCTACCATAGTGGCTTCCTGAATCGGTGATTTCCAACAGCTCTCCGTAGAGATACATTCATGAAGCAGGAGTAAATCGTTAAGTTAATAAAAATCTATTGCTGATATAAAATGCAAACTGTGGCAGCTTTCTATAGGACACAATGCAGAGCACTTGGGAATAAATTCTTTTTGTTGGAAGAGTTGGCACATCGTGAATGGTAAATAGCAGTGCAAACAAGTGGGACACAGTACAGGAAAAGGGGTGCAATGATGTTCTGTATATACTGTATTTACCTCATTTTAATCTACAGTTTTGTTTTCTAGATAAGAGTTTGAAAATTGCATTGCAATCGGATATGTAATGAAAACTACATTTGCAGCAAGTCTAGTGTACCTGTTGTCGAATTGCCTCATTGCACTAACATTTTTTTTTCTTGCGCTACAAGCCCATGAAACAAACTCCTAAACTATGCAGTTTCATGCAATGGTTCAAAGCATTTTCTAGAGCACTAGCAATTACTTAAGATTGTAAACCCACATACCCTGTGGCCCCTGTTACTTTGTATTCCACTACTCTGATTTTTCTGTGCTTTGTTTTATCTGCTACTATGCTACATTATGTAAGAGAATTTATGCTCTTCAGATTGAATAAGTGAAAGACCCTATTTACTTATGTAATGGACGCGCTCGCATAATGAACGCACCCCCCCCCCCCCCAACTTTCGTCGTCAAAATTTCAATTTTTTTTCTCCCGTGTAATAAACGCACCCTGAACTTGCTGCCGTGAAGTAGGAGAGACACAGTACGATTCGGCGTCCGATATGGCATTCAGTGGGTACGATAATATCAGATGCCGAATTGTACGTGTCTCCTACTTTTATTGCGGTAGCAATCATATGGACACTCCAGGTGCATTTTTGAAGTCGGTGCCAATGATCGCGGCTTTATCCCGCGTTGGAGGGAAGAAAGCGGGTAAGAAACACGCCATATTTCGTTGTGTGCATGGCGTTGCTGGGAGGGGAGCGAGGCGGCACAGCAACTGCACATTGCACGGCCGTGCGCGCCCTATCTTGAAAACGATCTGCGTCGGAGGCTGAGTCTAGGTGCGACGGCGGCTTATGCTTTTGAGCGTACTCCGTTATCGCGCTCAGTTTGCGTTGAAGCGATACATGGCATGAAGGTCACTTCGCTCGCTGTTGCTGCAGTGCTTCCTCACACCAGCATTTCGACAGTGAGTGTCCGCGGTCATCGAGTGCGATTGGTTCATGTCTGCTTTTGCGCGCTGACACCATGCTGGTTAAATTACTTTGGAAGTTTATACGGGCAATAGAACTACTATCCTTACTTTGTATAGCTCTCTGCGCATTTGCTATCGCAACCGATGGTTTGCCTTTCGGACGAAACTGCGGCTTTCTTTAGAGGTGGCCGCGGAAAAACAAATCGTGCAAACTTTTACCCTGCATAATAAACGCACCCCCCCAACTTTCGCATATTTTCTAGGAAAAAAAAGGGCGTTCATTATGCGTGTAAATACGGTATTGTAATAGGGGTACCCCATTTTCCATGCCTTAATGACAAGGGTTGGGAAAGTCGGTCAAATTGCGAACAGCTCGAACCATTGCATTGAACATTCATGGCAAAAACAGATGCTGGCCATTGAGAGAACACGGCCCCTGTGAAGGGGAAATAGCATTGTTTAATGTTTTTTCACCTTGGTTGCCATCTGTTTTGTTTTTTGACATGATTTTTCCCACGCAGTTTAAACCCACAATAATTAATGCAGACCAAAATAGTGTTGTTGAAGGGGTTATATGTTCTGCCTTCCCCATGAAGCCTTGTTCACTGACATAGTCGTTGGCCATATGTCTGTTGTAGCTGAATGAAATCAGTAATAGTCAGTGAACAAGGCTTCTGTGTAGAAGCCGAAACATCCTTTCGACAAGCAAGTCGAAGCAAGTGTCAAACCTTCCGATGTCTTACGTGGTTGCCGTTTGTGCCGTGATATCATGAGAGGGAGAAAGCTGAACGAAACCTGGCTGTAGAAAAACTAGTATAAATTATGTATTTAGTGCACTCTGGGGTTTTCCAGTATATTTCTGGGGTTTTAGAGTCCGGCACCTTTACGTAAAGGGACAGACAACTGCTCAGAACATGAATTGAGAAAACCGCTTGTGGAAAAATGACCTATCCTGCTGGTTAAAATAAGCCATGTTTTTCTCATTAAATGTGGATTTATATTTTTAATTCTTCCCCAAAGGTTGCGAAAAATGACCCTTGGCACCCCACATGGCAAAAACATGAAGATGCATAAGTGGCCCGAAGTGGAGGGAAAACTGGAACAACTTGTATTGATTCATGGTAAATAAGGAACAGCGCACTAAAAACGTAGACGAAGGGAGACTTGACACACCACAAGTGCTGACTTTTAACTGGAAAACTTATTGAATGAATGAGTTTATGAACACTTGAACTGTGCATGCACTTGCAAGGCAGTGAACAATTCATGAGATGCACTCGTGGTGATACTAAACACGAATGAATTAAAAAAAACCATCACACTGCTCGACTGTCAACGATTTGCGTGGTCTAAAAAGGAAATTTCTCTTTCTTGGAAGACTATTGTAGGCTGACTAATGCAACCTGGTCTTGCTTTTGTATTCTATAAGCCTCGTAAATTTCATGAGTCAATTGGTCTGTGTGGCGAAAAAGAATCTCGGTCTGAGAGAATTCTGCAGTGCACCCGAATTGCCAAATGCGAGGCGCAAACTGCATTTTGGTGCTCCCTGATACGCACGTTTACACACCGCCCTGATTGTCCCACGTACACTCGGCAACAGGTGAGGGGGATGCTGTACACCATCGATTCTCACAGTGGTTTCCGCGGAACCCTGGGGTTCCGCAGGCCCGTGCTCGGGGTTCCGCGAACCACTGATAAATTTTCCGTGGTCCCGCGCTCACCAAGTGGCTAAAACGGCGAAAACGAGGTGCGCTCGATCCACAGAACCTCCGTTACTCATGCCCGAGTGTCAAAAAGCATATCACAGCGCGTAACGGCAACGCGCGAACTGCGCAATAAAATCGCAAGCAGCTTGTAGCCACCCAACCTATCAAAACGGGCAGCGCGCCTAAGCTTTCGCACTTACAAACCCGGGGGCCGTAATTTACCAACATGCGCATTTCTCCCATTTGTGGATAGCGTAGGTGCCGATTGCGTGCGCACTGACGTATTCGTTGGAGGAATAAAAAAATGAAGAAAAAAATGCGCGGAGCATCGCAAATACGCTCCGCAGAAGAGCAAGAATGGTGCTAGCCTCCAACCGAAGCGAAGCGGCGCAGTCCGCATCGCCATGGTCCTCAGCGGCAATCGTGCGCGGCACGTGATTGACAGCAACGCCGGAGCGTTTCGTGCCTTATTGAGCCCTTAAAAGACTTTATTCTTGCGTTTATAGCCGCGCGTAACAACGCGTTGGCGGCATGCCGCGTGCCTTCATAAGTGCGTAGTTGCCATCCATGATCGCGTCGATAACCACCGCAGTTTCGTCCGCAGCGGTTGCGGCAAACAGTAGTTTCGTTTTCACTCGGTGCACGCGTCGGCTGCGCCTTTACAACTGCGTAGTCGCCAACCATGGTAACGTCGATAGCGACCACGGCTTCGTCCGCACTTCTTGCAGCGAACGGTAGTTTCGTTTTGACTTGGTGCGTGCGTCGGCCGCCTGCCTTCTGAACTGCAAGGTCGCCGTCCATGATCGCGTCGATAGCGGCCCCGGTTTCGTCCGCAGCGGTTGCGGCAAGCTGTAGTTTTGCTTTGACTCAGTGCAAAGCTGTCGAAGATTAAGAGCCCCGGCTACATCCCGATGGACGGACAATTTGTTGGCGAGCAGCTGACTGGCGAAAAAATAAACGGGATGTATGCGCGCGAGGCCTTCGCCGCTGCTAGCGCTAATCAGTCATGAGATGAGAGTTGCAGCTTCCCCACTGGTCTTGTGCAAATATAAA